>NC_057348.1:126433705-126767991 GCF_016509475.1 Prionailurus bengalensis
GGAACTTAAAATTATATCCCCACGTTGACTTTACAGAAGTGAAAAGAACCATGGGGGAATACTATGACACTGCATGACCGCACCTTAGTTAACTAGATGAGATGGACAAATTCCTAGAAAGACAAACTGCCAAAATTGACTCAAAAATAGACAATCTGGATAGATCTATAACAAGTGATTGAATTAGTAATCTAAAGCTTCCCACAAAGAAAAGCCCACAACCAGATGGCTTCACTGGTGAATTGTACCAAACACCTGAAGAAAGCATCTGAATAGGTTTTCTCCAAAGAAGATATATAGATGGCCAATAAGCACATGAAAAGATGCTCAACATCTTTAACTATTAAGGAAATGCAAATCAAAACCAAAATGAGATACCACATCATACCCACTATGATATGCTATAATAAAAATGACAGATAATAGGGGCACGTGGGTGGCTCAGTTGGTTGAACGTCTGACTTTGGCCCAAGTCATGATCTCACATCATGAATTTGAGCCTCACTTTGGGCTCACTGCTGCCCGGGCAGAGCCTGCTTCAGATCCTCTGTCCTTTTTCTCTCCACCCTTTCCCCACTCATGCTCTGTCTCTCAAAAAAAAAATTTTTTTTAATGACAAATAATAGCAAGTATTGATTTGGAGAAATTAGAATCGTCATACACTGCTGGTGGGAACATGAAATGGTGCAGCCACCTTGGTAAATGGTCTGACATTTCCTCAAATTGTTCAACATGGGGTTACCGCATGATACAAATCCACTCTTAGGTATATACCCCAAAGAATAACAAATATATATAAACACAAAAACTTGTGCATAAATGTTCACAGTGGTATTATTTAAAATAGCCAAGAAGTGGAAACAATTCAACCCAAATGTCCATTAACAAATGAATGAACAAAATGGGCTACATCCATACAATAGAATATTCAGCTGTGAAGAGTAATGCAGGTCTGCTACATGCCACACATGGATGGACATTAAAAACATTATGCTAAATAAGAGAAACATAATTCCATTGATATGAAATGTCCAGAAGAGGCAAATGCATAGGGACAGAAAATAGGTTAGTGGTTGTTTAGAGCTGGGGAGGATGGATAAGGACAACTTAGAGGTGTGAGGGTCCTTTCTAGTGTGCTGAAAGTGTTCTAAAATTCACTGTGGTGATAAATGCACATCTCTGGGAATATACTAAAAGCCATTGAATTATACATTTTAAATGGATGAACTGCAGAAGGCGAGAGAGAGAGAGAGAGAGAGAGACTCTTAAGTTGGCTTCACACCCTGGGCAGAACCCAACCCAGGCTCGATCTCACAACATGAGATCGTGATCTGATCCAAAATCAAATGTCAGATGCTTAACCAAATGAGCCACCCAGGTGTCTCCTCAATAAAAAGGTTCTATAATAAAAACCTCTCTTTCCCCTGGGTGCTCCTTTACAGGGTCAGTGCAATGGAGAGTATCAAGAATCTATGATGTCATAGGATTCAGAGACCTGATTTCAGCAGCCATGGACCTGCTTCTGACCTTTGATTGCTTACCCCTTCTGGGTTTCCGTTTCCTCATCTGAAAAATGTGGGAATGGAATTCAGTCTCCTTCACTAGACCATCTAGGGAGTTTGGAGAATTATGTAACAGATATTGAAAATTACATGAATTGGCAAAGCACTCTGGAAGCCAGTTTCAAGTATGGCCAATGTAGAACTAGTTGAACCAAAAGCTGGGCAATATTTACTCTTGCAGTACTGCTTGAAAGACAGAGGAAATTCATCTTCTTTCTGGTACAATAAGAGATGTTGGGGTGTGTGTGTATTTTCTTAGAACCTTGTTTTGTTCAAGTTGAAATGAGTGGCTGCAAGTTTTCCTCGCTCTCTGAGTAGGACCATCTGAATGATCAATTTCTCAGACAGATTCAGTGATCATTTCTCAGATGGCTTCTGAAATGGTTAATAGGGAGAGGCTCCTGGAGCAATGGAATAAGAGATGGCCCCTTGAGAGCTAAATTATAGATCAGCACAGAAAGGTACAGAGTGGAGATGTGCCAAGCCTCCAGAGCAAGCCAGATAGGGCCCAGTCAGCATGATCAGATGCCACCTCACCGTTACTGATACAACCACGGAAAAGATTGGTACTAACATATTGCTAGTCACCTATCTGATATGAAATGTATACAGTTAAACCATCTGTGACCAGCAAGGTACAGAGCATTGAGTTTCTACAGTGTCAAACAGACTTGGAACAGCATAGGAGGGGGAAAAAAGTGGCCATTTTCAAGGGCAAAGGAGGGTGAAAAAGGAGCAAGTGAGCAGTTGTCACACATTAGATGTACACATGTGTGTGTAAATGAAGCCCAGGACATTCTAGGTTGTAAGTCACCTTCATGTTTTCCATGACGAAGTTTCTCATAAGACCCTTTGGAGGGAGTGTTTATGTTTACTCTCCTTCTACTCTCCTTCTAGAGAGTTATGTTTACTCTCTAACTAGTTCCTACTAGTTTGCTTGTAGACTTTCAGAACCTAAGAAACATGAGGAGAGTTGCCTTCCTTGTTTTAAATCTACATGTGTTTTTAACTATCATATTCCACGAAGATAAGATTTTTGCATAGGTGACCCAAGAAAGTGAAGTTCTAACCAGGCTCTCAGGGCATATGAGTCTGCTAACCCCTAGTGAGAATGATTCCATTAATCATTTTTCCATTAACGATTCTGATATTCTTCCAAGGTGTTTACTAATGAGAGCCAGAGGCAAAAGCAGCAGGTGAAACTGAAGGTCGGTAATGCTTCGCACAATTCAAAAAAATCGTCTTCCCAGGCAAAGAAAGGCCAGCCTGATTTACTGAGTGATTATTCTCAAGAATGTCGCTTACATGCTTTCAGACCGCTAAAGTTATGTCTTCTGAACTAGTTCTGCTTTGGAGGTAAAAGCAATACTATTTAAAAATAATAACTGTGTGTTGAAGTGTGTAATTTCACTTCCTCTGTCCCCCATTCTCCTGGCACACCAGGCAGAAAGCAATACTGGATGCAAATAGGCACTATGGCTCAGGCCCATTTCGTTTTCAAGAAGGAGAAATCCTGAGCTAGGAGGCAGACTATCTTTGTCACCCTCTACAGTTTGTGTGACCATCCTACACACAAATGTACAAAATACATTTATAAAATGGAAACAGTAATGCCTGCCATGCCTTTATGCATGTCAGGTGAAAGAGCTTTTAAGCTGAACTGAATATATTATTTCTATCCACAGGTAAAATATTAATTAATAACATGAAAACAACTGCAAGCACCATTCTTAATCCTTTGAAATTCCTCCAGTTGAAAGGAAACCCACCACTGGAAACTGAAATACCAAGTTCGCCGCTCTTGGGAAGGCGTCAACTTTTATTTTACCAGAATCTGACTTTCAACCTCTTATTCACCTTAGCAGACTCTGAAGTTTCCTGTGATGAGTCAGAAGGAGCCAAGATGGTACCTTGCATACCAGCGATCTTGGTCCATGTTGTTTTTCGTTTAGCTAGTATAGTAAGTGAAGATAATTTAGGAAGAAAGATTTTTGCTGAGCCTTTCATTTTTGAGCAACATAACTTTGCCTAAATAAAGAACAAAACTGGGTGTCTCCACAAACCCCAAAACACAGTTAGGCAAGGATAAACCACTCACATCCGCAAGACATGTGGGTTATCAACATCTGGGTGGGAGAAAGTAAAGGGAAGCAATAGAATACCAGATAAACCTGAGAATGGGGGTGTCTCCAAATAGTACATAGGTATTGCCTAGAAAGTATGGTGGGCCAATTAAAGAAGGGAAGCTGAGACTGGGTGGGGTTTTGGCCACTGTGATGGCAGATGACTACAAGGGTCTTAGGGGTAGAAGGACTAAGGGGCTGGCATGGCCAGGCATCTATAATTTCTAGAAACTGACCTACCAGAGATTCCTTTTAGGATGGCATCCATGCTGAGGAGAAATTGCTGGGTTTGGAAACAAAACCGAGCTGGAGAGAAGCAAAGGAAAGAAAATCCAGACAAAAGTGGTCAAGGGAATAGTCAGAAACACCAAAAGTATGCTCCTGTGTGTGTGTGTGTGTGTGTGTGTGTGTGTTTTCACACTACATAAGAACACCAGAAAAAAGTTCTGTGCATTTAGAAACGTACCCTGAACCACTTCTCTTTTTAAGAGTTTTAGAAAACTAATTTCATATAAAAATGAGCAACAGAAATGTATCTAGGTCAACTCCCATACAAAGTTATTATAAGAGAAAAAAGAATAAGGAACAGAATCCCATCCCTATAGAGAGCAAAAGCATGCCAGAAAGTCAAGTCCAAATAAGGATTAAAACATAACATAGTATTTCAAAATGAGCTAAGAAGCATTAATAAAATGCTTTAAGTCATGAAAGAACAACAGAAATCAAAATTAGAAAACTCAGACATGGACTAAAAGAACACAGGGAAGAATACAAGATTATAAGAGGAATGAAATCTAAACCAGAATGAACACAAGAAGTGAATACAACAGCTAATGTCTTAAGAAAAACTTTCAAGATAAAAAATAAATGAAAGGATAGTAGTATTCAAGCAATAGGCAACATATCAGGGTTAGGCAAAGAAGATTCAAAATATGGATACTAGAAATCCCTGAAAAAGAAAACCAAATCAAGGAAACTGAACAAGTAAACAACTTTTCTGAAATTATTTAAAAAATGTATTTGAGAGCACACTGCATGCCTGAGAACATCAATATACCACAACAAACACTGAAGCATATTCTAGTTAGATGACTGAATTTTATAGAAGAAAGGAAAAAAACCTCCTTTGAACTTCTAGGCAAAAACAGCAAGTGACTTATAAGAAAAAGGAAATTAGATTATCAGTAGGCTCTTTAAAGACACATTTAAGATACTTAGAGAAAGAAATTATATGGCAAGGATTTATGTATCCAGAAAAACAACTGACTTTCAAGTGTAAAGGGCACAGGCAGCTTGTTATTAAGATGCAAGAATTCAGGGAATAGTGTTCCCGTGAGCCCTTCCTGAGGAATGAACTGTAGACAAGTTGACTAGAGAGGCATCCGCATAAAGGCTGGTAGTGAACGTCAATCAAATAGTTGCTGATGGGACTGAGACCAAATGGGGGTGAGAAGGGCATGGATATGGTATGGAGTAGCCTTATGCTCAGGTCATAGAGAACAATGATTACAAAAGGTGGAGAAATGGGAACAGTATACTTAAAAGGCAGTTTTGGTTGCCTTCAGTGATTATAAAGTATATTAATGGTAGCAGTATGAGGATTGATATTGATATTCTGAGACTGTTATATGTCTAATGAGGGATAGGTGAAAGAGTAATTATAGGATATTTTGTCCCTTTGTCCTTGAGAACTAGGACTTTGGCTGTGGAAAGAAAGATATGGATATGACACAGGAGAGATTAAGAAGAAAATCCTGCTAAAAAAAATCCTATAGTCCTGAATTTGAATTTGAAGTGTCAGTATGACCTCATGAGACATAAGACATGAGATATATATCTATATCTATCTATTCTATATCTATGTATATATCTATCTATATATCTATCTATCTATATCTATATCTATATCTATCTATATATCTCATTATATTGTTATAATGATAGTTTTTAAAGAAAACTAATTGCCTACTATGGGACAATAATAGAAAGGCAGCGAATCATTTGAAAATTGGCAAGTAAAGCAAAGGAATCAGGCATTTATCCTGCCTTTCCTACTATGAACAATACCATTATGGACTGTGGGAAAAACGTCTCTAAAATATGATGGGAACATGTTGGTGGCTCAGTCGGTTAAGTGTTCAACCCTGGATTTTGGTTCAGGTCATTATCTGATGGTTAGAGAGTTTGAGCCCTGCATTGGGCTTTGCACTGACAGTGTGGAACCTGCTTAGGATTCTCTCTCTCTTCCTTTCTCTGCCTTTCCTCTGTGCTCTCTCTCTCTCAAAATAAATAAATAAACTTTAAAAAATTTTTAAAATATGATGACGATGAGGCAAAGTGTCTCTAATGTACTTCCACCACTAAAGATAATATAAATGATATATTAGAATAGCACAATTTTGCAACCCCCAGTAAACTAAGAGATCTGGTTAGTGACCATCGACAGCTGCTAATGTCACAAAAAGAGAAAGCCACTTATAATGGCCTCCTAACTAAAGTAAATATCACCACTTATTGTCTTGCCAAAGAAGTCAAACTGGAGTCTGATCAAGCCTCTGGATCTAGCTGCAATTTTCAGGAAATAAAGAACACAGAGCAATATATTCAATCATACCACAGGGAAGCAATCAGCAAAACCCAGACTGTGGGAAACTCTACAAGGCAAATCCCACAATTAAATTAAATGGAAAAGGAAGGGATGAAAAGAAAACTTATAGATTAAAACAGATTTAAGAGACATATCAAAAAATATTTTTTGAGAGTCTCATGTGCTACCAGCTGAGCTAGCCGGGCAGTCAAAAAATATTTTTTAAAATGTTTATTTATTTATTTCTGAGGGAGAGTAAGAGCAGGATCAGGGAGAGAGAGAGAGAGAGAGAGAGAGAGAGAGAGATAAAGAGAATCCCAAGCAGTCTCCATGCTGTCAGCAAAAAGCCTGATGCTGGGCTCAATTCCAAGAACCGTGAGATCATGACCTGAGCAGAAACAGCCAACTGAGCCACCCAGGCATCCCAGGCCTTGACATATCAAAATTTTAAGACTAGGCAAGACTAGGGTATAGCAAATGCCCACCTGGAAGATAAAACTACAAAGCAATGCCAAAAAAAATGAGTACAGTAAAATTCAAGATGTTGTTCCTTTAGGCAAAAGAATGGATTTATGATGGAATGGGGCTTCTAGAGTAGCTACCTATCTGTTTCTTCTTGACCTGGGCTATGTTTACAAGGGTATTCACATTTTAATAACTAATAAATTTATACATCTATTTCATGTGGTTTTCTAGGTTTGATTTGTTTCCTCCAAAAAAGGTTAAAAGATTACCCACTGAACAATACCATACATTGTTTATGGATTCATACAAGTGAATATGAAAGTATTAAATTTGACAAGAACAATACCCATAAAGCTCATGTGAGTGGTTCCCTCTGGGGAGATGGAAGGAGAATGGAACTGGGGGTGAGAGGAAGCCAAAGGCTGCTTCAAGTCTATCTGCCACGTTCTAATTCCGCAAAAGAAAGATGATGTAAATAAGTCAAAATCTTAGCAATGATCAATCTGGGACGTTGTAAACACTCGTGTTTGTGTATTATTCTTAGACCTTAGATTGAATTCCAAGAAATTTAGCTTGTGAATGCATATTGTGACTGAATGCAATAAATTCTCTGAAAATGCTTTGGTGCTATTGGAACAGCATGCTATGTAAACCAGACACAACCACCATTAGTCTGGCTTCCTTACTTTGAAAAAAATCATCCTTGATTAATTTGTTTCTTAACATTCAAGGAATGACAATTTGACTCTCAAAGAAGTTCATTCATTGTGGCTGTTCACCTAATAGTATTCTATAAGGGAAATAGAATCAATATTTTTTCAACTTTGTGGAGATGGAGAGAGAAATATACAATTTGTTTAAATCATCAATCATCAATCCATTCCTTTTTTTATTTTTTGAGTATGGGTCAGATGATTTTATTGAGATCCAATTCAAATACGTGGAAAGTTCCCAGATTATTTTCCCATTTGGGTTTTTTAAAGATCAGTTGTCCTCTCAGCCTAAATAAAGCTCTGTGTGGGTAAGGCTGTACATGTATCTGGGAATGTACATGTGGTTAAATTAACATAAATCATTGAAAATTATCCATTTTTCATTATTTTGACCTTCTTGGTACTTAAGGCAATGAACTCCAGTTAGGCAAATCATTATAAATGTGAGATACGAAGCAACAATTGGCCATTCTACATTTTATTTCCTAAATGTCCTCAACAGTCTCATTCTGCCATGGTGGAAAATGAATGTCAGGGGAAAAAATTGCCTCGAGTGGTTTGTGTGTGTGTGTGTGTGTGTGTGTGTGTGTGTGTGTGTGTATTTGTTTTAATTTCTATGAGCCCCATAAGAATATCAACTCACACAAATAACTCATATTCTCCTCCATAAGTGTGTGTAGGGTATAAACTCGCTCATGATGACTCAAAAGTCAGAAAACAAATCAGACCCACAGCCACATGACCCTTTCTGTATTTACCAGGAAGGTAGCTGCACAGTCTCTCCATTGAGGTCTCCACCGTGGAGTTGTGAACTTGAGCAAGCTGTTCAATCACGGATACCACTGCCACACAGGCTGCAAGGAGACAGAAGAACATGTCAGCAGTGTCATGTAGAAAACTGTGCTGGAGGGCCAGGGGAAAGGAAGGGATGCGCGTGTGTCCTTGGGAACACCAACCTTTCCAAAACACAGAACTTTTGTTTGCCAAGCCTTTTAACATCTGCTGTGTGCATAAAGGCACCATGAGTTGTAGTGAAATGTAAAGTGTGCTAAGAAGATTGTATGTTTGAGGGCCAGAAAGACTGGTTGTCTGTTCAGTTTTGCCACTTGTAAGCTATAGGACTTTGTGGAGGTAACTGAATCTTTGTTTATGTTCATTGCTTTTCAATCGCATAGAAGACAGACATGGCTTTTAAAGGAGACAGTGTGGAAATAAACAAGTCAGCAGAGAGCAGAAGCTCAATAGACACTGGTTTCTTTCCTCCCCCCTTTTCTTCCTTTCTGCAGCAGCTGGTTTCATTAGGATTAGGATCATCCCCACCCCATACATACTCAGCTGTGACTTAGGGTCAGGTTTTTAATTTTAGAAACGTGGTGGAAATTGCTCAGCTTTAGAGTCAGAAGACCTGGAATTGAGTCCTGCTCTTGAATCTTGGACTCACCATCCAGGCTTTCTAAGACTTGGTCTCCTCACTGCAAAGTAGGTAATAAGTTTCCTATAAGAGGCTGTAATGATTCAGTGAGATAACAGTGCAAGTGAACATGCCTTTGAAATCATAACACGAGTGTAAAGTATCATTTCACCTCCCAGCTAGAAAGCACTCTGCTTGAAAGCATATGCCAATATACTAAGTGTCTAAAAGGAACCTCAGATTAAATTAGAAATATATTACTTCACCAACCTTGGTATATATATGTGAAGGCCCAGAAATGCCAGGCTGACACCCCTTAGAAGTTTCTATCACCAGCCTTGATCTCCTGAATGCCTGGGAAAGCCCAAACTTCCTTTTTCCAAAGAGAGGGGACTCTTTCTTCTACACACAAAGGGTTGGTTGGTCAAAGATCAGTAAGTCTGTGAGAGGAAATTGTTAGGCCTCAGAGAGACAAGAGTGGCATTTATTAGCAGTGGTTGGTTTCCAAGGAGGAAAAAGAAGGCTTATATCCCAAATGAAGAAGTTCCAGGGTGCCTGGCCCAGTAGTAAACTCGCCATTAACCATCTGCTCAAGGTGCTGGGAACCCAAATTCACATAAAGCCAGATTTCTACCAGGACTCCTTGAGGGAAGGTGGCTGGTAACAGATGTGATAGTACAATTGAGCATTTCTAGACAGAAAGAAATAAAATCTGTAAAATGCAGGATTGTCAATGAGCGAGATACTTTCCCCTTTCTAGACACTGTAACAGCTGATGAGGCTTTTGGCCTCGATTGCTCTGTATCCTCAGATAAAGCCAGACAAAGCTAGGCTCACCTAATCTGAGCGTGATCTTGAAAACCACAATCTCACTGCTCTGAGAGCACCTGCGCATTTATCAACACCAACTATCAAGGTTGATTAGATGTGCTTTTAAGTAATCCATGCATTGAGGGTTCTATTACATGCAATGAAATTTAGTAGCTGATACTTATTAGCACTTTATGATCTAAAAAGTATTTTCATGTGTATTTTGTTTTATTTTAAAAATAACATTTCAAAATATAATGCAATGCAGTCTCATTTTAGAAAACAAAAAATACCGAATATTGTAAATAAAATAAACATCATTTAACTCACCCAGAGATAAACCAATTTCACTTTTACTTTAAATATATAAAATATATTTAACATATGTGAATATTTTCAACATTTATAATACTTTTACCCCCTAATTTATGCCTCTGCCAATCACCTCTTAAGTAACAGGAGCTAAATAAATTTTAATAACTGCAATTGAAGGACAATGATAAATAATGAGATTGCAGTGTGGTAAGAGGATGCAGTGTGGTATAGTTGAAAAGGGAGAGGCTTTGAATTAAAAAATAAACTTGGGTTCAAATACTGGATGGATGAGTTACAAACAGTGTAACTTGAACAAGTTACCTCTCCACTGGAACTTCATTTTTACGAGTTTAGATTTGGATCAGAAGTTCCTTGAAGGTGGGAGAAGGGTCTTACTGTCTCTAACTTTGAATGCCTGATGCAGGGTGTGGTTTGGAGTCAGGGGACAGAGATGTGTGCTGACTTGAAGCAAGCTGACTGGAGAACCGGCAGAGTGACATTTCAGTTGTCAGTTACTGGGGGTCTCCGTAGGAAAAGGTTAATGAGTGCACCTGAAGTTGTGTTCAGACTCAGTCATCTCCCCAACAACGTCGCTTACTCTCATTCCATCCTGTTGCAGGGCATGACTGCACTTCTCATTCTGGTGTGAAACAACCAGTGCCAACTCTTGAGTCAGACAGCGGATCTGATAGCAAATAGTCACGACTTGCAGCTGGGGATCACAGAAGGCGGTGGACATGGGGTTGACATCTTGCATAACAATCACTTTGTGTGGCATCTCATCAATGAGCTGCTTCACCCAGCATGGACTTGAAACGAGGGTATGCATTTGTTTTAATCCAAGGCTTGCAAGGATCAATGCAAAGAGAATTGTGCCACTCTTTGTACTTATAGATATGGGTTTTGTACTTATAGATATGGGTTTTTCTTTTACTCAGAGGAATCCCATCAAGGACTCTTATGACTTTGGTGGCTTCTTAGCACTCCTTGCTAAAATTGGAAATCATTAGATAAAAGGAGCCAAAAAAAAAAAGTCAGCTGTCTCTCATGGAGTGGACCTTGATATCACCTCTGCTCTGCCCAGTGAAGAGTTATGATCAAAGGGCTCTGAAGAAAACTGGGTAATGGGGTTTGAAATATGTAAACGCCCAGGTTGGACTCAGCTTTGATTTGAATCATGCTCCCTTAGACATCCTCACCCATATCCAGGGGCCTCAACTCCCCTTCCAGCTGGATTGTTAATTTAGGGTCTGCAGCGCAGTGTGTTCTGAATCCTTTAGTTGGCAAGAGTGGAGAAATTGACTTGGCTATAGTTTCTAATAAGAGGTTCCACTGTCTTGACAGGCTAAAGAATGTTTTCCCTTAGACGCATGGGCAGAGTAATTCTTCGCATTACAGACCATTCTCTGGCTGCTGATAAAAGGCCTGGCTCTGCTAAAGTGAGTTTGTCCAAGCTACTGTTCATTTACAGAGAGCGAGAGTGGTGCACTTTGCTCAATGGTCACCATTTGAAACCTCACATATGGAAAATCTCTTCTCAGGTGGCTTCTGAAAATAATGAGTGTAATAGAAACAGACACTCCTGATATTGTAGGAAAAGAAGTGAATGGGACCCAATAAAAACATCTGCCACAGGGATCTGCTTCTGGACACATTCCTCTGGTAGGTTGCAGACTATACCCAGAATCCTTTTGAAATGAAACAGGACTCTTGCAACTCTAATTATAATCATATCCATGCTGGCTGGAAATTCAGCCAACTGCAGAGAGACGGCTACAAGACTTCCCATTTGTGTGAAGCCCACACTTCATCGAAAAGCCCAGAAAGTACTAGGCAGTTGTCAGAGACAGGGTCAGCATGACTATCCTTCCTTTTTGACCCTAAGTGGACACATAAATAATTCATCACATGGCTAGAGTGTGCCCTGCAGTTTTCAAAGTGTTTTGCATACATTATCATCTCATTCAAACTTCACAACAACTCATAGATGTAGAAATCATTGCTCTCATTTTACAGACCAGCAGACAGAGGCTCAGAGAGGTCAGCTATCTTGCCAAGGATGTGGCTAGTTAACAGGAGAGCTGGGACTGGAACACAGTATGTACTGAGTTCCTTCTAGATGGAGGCACTGTGCTGGGCTGTGAGTAGGTACTGAAAAAAAACTGATATGGTTCCTGCCCTCTTAGAGATTATGCTGTAATGGAGAAAAGTGATGGTAAGCAAACAAACACATAATTATAAATAATTTTAGGAGCCATGAAGAAAAGGAACAGGGTGAAATAGCAGAGGGTAATGAAGATGGGGTGGTATAAACCTTCTGAGCTAGAGCCAATAAAGAGGGCTTATCTGGAGAACGCACACAAAAAATGGCTAATATAATGGAAAGGATCATAAGGAGCTGGGGGCAAGCTTGGTAAGAAGTGGGGGGAGCTGATGCCACTTCATGGCCTAAAGCTAGGAAAACCTGGCACCAGAACCCAATGGTGAAAGATGAAGTGCAGGGAAAGGAAGATGTCAGTTTCATGGGCTTTGTAGACTGCAAAAGAGCCAGGGATTTTTCCAGAGAGCAATGGGGAACCATGGCTGGGTTTTGTGGAAAGAGCTGCTGCTATTTGATCTATGTCTTAAATTATCACGTTGGCTGTCACAGGCAGGAAGGTACTTAGGGGGCAAAGGTGGGAGCAGAGAGATGAAGTAGAAGGCTATTTTGGTACCGGAGAGAGATGGTGGTGGATTGGAGAGTAACGAGTGGCAGGGGGGACAGAGAAAAATAGACAGATGTGGGATCTATTGTGGAGGTTAACCCAATACAATTTATTAATGAATTGGCATGTGAAGGAAAGACGTATGAGGACAAGTGAGAATAAAAAATGATTCATTTATTTGTGGTTTGGGCTCCAGGGAAGGGTCGAGCACAGGTTTTGGGACCATACCACACCTGGGTTTGGGTTCCTGAGTCCCTATGCACCTGGGTGACTTTGTATGTCCCACCTCCCACCACAATAGCGCTCCTCAAGCAGCTAAACTCTGTTTTCCTCAGATTTCCCTGCTTGTGTGGGAGCAGAAGATATGGCTTTACATGTTTACACTCTCCTAGGCCTTTCTCATGTTGGTGAAAAGAAAAGGAAATAGGGTATGAAAATAGTCACTTAAAATTACCTTCCTACCAGTTTTGTTTCCCTACGATAGTAGTTACTAACTAGTACACAACCCAGATATGAATATTACACCTTCACCCTTTTCTTTTCCTCGTCTCATGAGTCCGGACATGGATAGGGAGAGGTTGGTAAGAAGAAAAGAGAGTGGAAGGGAGTAATGAAGGGAGAAATTATGTTATAGTAGAGAGTAGAAGAATTTGGGGGTCAGACAGACCTGGGCCTGCTTCTCTGACTTATGAGCTGAGGAATATGGCAGGATGATTAACTTCTCTGGACCCAGATTTTGTCACCTACCAAATGGAATAATAATGCTCACTTGTGTTTTACACTAAACATGGCCATCTATTCCAGTCCTCTGAATCTGGCCTTGTAACGTGTTTTATCAGTAGACCATGGAGGAAATGACAGCATGTCAGATCTGAACTCAGGCCTCAAGAGGCCTTGTAGCTTCCATTTTTGCCCTCTTAGAACGTTATAGCTGTGAGCTTGAACCTGCTGGAGAGGCCACATAAAGGAAAATCAAGGTGCCCCAACCAACAGCCTGCCAACATTTGTGAATGAGGCCATTCTAAATCATCCAGCCGCTGTCATTCTGCCATCTACCAAGTGAGTGCAGCAGCAGGAGTGAGCCCAGGGGATCTCCAGTGGGAGGATCACCCAACTGTGTCCAGCCCAAAATTGCCAGCCCATAGAATTGTGAGCTAATAAATGATTTCTGTATAAGTGTGGAGTAGTTTGTAATTCACCACAGGTTATCTGCCATACCTGGCAAAAGCATTGTGGGAATTAAGTGATACAACACACAAATGCATATGCTATCTAGCAGAGTAGGCATTTAACAAATATCTACTGTCAGTTTCTACTCCAGCTGCTGAGCCAAGACATATTCTCTGTGATTCTTTTTAAAATAAAAACTCAGAAACTTATCTTTGAAAAACATATTGCTGTACCAACAGTGTTTTTACTTTTCTATAGCTGAATTTGCTTTTATTGCCTGTAGGTAGTATTTTCACTACATTTGGGCAGATTAGGGTCTGTGGCTTAACCCCACCATCACCTAGAACATTGTCTTTATGAGAAAATGTGCAGTGAGTTCCAAACTGCCAAATTTCCCAAGAACACTGGCAATGAGAGAGGCACTATATTGGGCAATTTCCTAGTGAGAACAGAGGCTGGGGGTACTCAAGGGTGAGGAGTATTGATGAGAGGAAATAAGCAGACTGTGTTGAGAGATCCAGGATGGTTGGCCTAATTTAGAAATATATAAAAAGCTAATAATAAAGAGATGAGAGTAAAGACAGGAACCATTCCATCCTGTTTTTAATTCAACACATGTTTATTAGCACCTACTATATGCTCAGAAGTTTGAGGATACAAACATGAATAAAAGAAATCACAGACCAGGAGGAAAGCCTGATGATGAGAAAAACAGTCTAGTTATGGCAACCTGTGAGTGCTATGGTAGAGGGAACTGTTAGTGTTTTGGAAGCATAGAGGAAGAAGAAACTAACTCTGGGAGGGGCCAAGATTGCAGAACAGCATGGAAGGTTTTTTGTGTGTCTCTCATCCTTGAAATACAGCCAGATCAACACTAGACTATCCTGAACACATACAAAACTGATTTGAGGATTAACACAACAATCTGCACAACCTAAACCAGAGAACTCAGCAGGTATGAGGTGTGGGGAAGTGAACTGGGGGAGAGAGAAGCCACTAAGGTCAGGGAGCTGTTTTTTTGTGCAGAGAGAGGACAGAAACAGGGGTGGGGGCAGGGGGTAGAGTAGGAAAGCAGCTGGAGAGAAAAGAAAGAGTATGCAAGGGACTGAACAAAAAAAGGGGAAAGGAGAAAGGAGAGGGTTTAAATTCCATTAAGACTCTATAAACAGAGGGAGTACAGAATCTGAAACTCCACAGGTCGATACCTGGTGGTGCTCTGTTGGGAAGGGCAAATACCCAGGAGCAGAGAGCGAGGTCCGAGGGGGTCTCAGTGGACCCTGGAGAACAAACACATTTGCTGGTGCTGGAACAAGGTCATTAAGGGTGAAGCCTGGTGCCAGATATGTGTCATGATTTTCCATAACCCCTGAAATGCTGCTGCTACACAATCACGTGAACTTTTTCTGGGGCAGGCCGGCAGTCTGGGGCAGGCTGGGGCCACAGTCTCTGGACATCAGTGGCAGCACAGTCCCGAGAATGTCCCTGGGTGGGGCCGGCACTCGGCCATTGCTCAGTGAGACCCTCACCTAGAAGGTCTGAGCGGGTCAAAGCTTCAGTCCTTCAGAAGTGAGGGGTTGGGAAACACAGCCGCATCAGAGATAAAACTCAGGAGGGAGGTGCCACCTGGCAACATGACAGCTTGGTCACAGACAGTGTAAAAGTGGGGAGTAGACAGAAGCTGGAGACAAAGGACAGGTGCGCAATTGCTGGCTGAGAAAAGCACAGAGTTCCAATACTAGACACTGGTTAGGTGGGTGATGCCATTTTCACCCCTCCCACGCATGCGCATACACAACTACGCCTGCCACAACAATCCACTCCAGTAAGCTAAGCAGCCCCACCTAGTGGAGAGCAGAGCCCTTACACTAAGCCCCGCCCAACTGGGCCAACGTCACTCTTCAGGAACACCACAAGTCTCTGCACTTGCTTAGTTTACGGTCTATAACGTGCTTCATACTTTGACTTCTAGGGGAAACTGATGTAATTTCAATAGTATTACAGCATATTTCCTGGTCCATCTATTCAAAATTTTTTCTTTTCTTATTCTTGAATACAGAAAGAGAAAATATTTATTTTTATTTTCCATTTTTATTAAAAACAGTTTTAATTTTTTCTACTATATTTTTTACTTTTTGGTAAATTTTTCAAATTATATTTTACTTACATCATTTCACTTTATTTCATTGTATTCTTTTTTTTCAAACTTTTTTTCTTATCTTTTTGTTTTTTCTCTAATCTATCAAGCTCCTTCCAACAACCAGACCAAAACACACCTAGGATCCAGCAACTTTTATTTGATATTTTTGGGGTTGTTTTTAATTTTTAATTTTAATTTTTTTACCTTATTAATTCCTTTTCTTCCTTCAAAATGATGAAATGAAGGAATTCACCCCAAAAGAAAAAACAGGAAGAAATGACAGCCAGTGACTTAATCAACACAGATACAAGCAAGATGTCTGAACCAGAATTTAGAATCATGATAATAAGAATACCAGCTGGGGTTGAAAACAGATTAGAATCCCTTTCTGCAGAGATAAAGGCTAGTCAGGATGAAATAAAATATGCTATAACTGAGCTGCAATTTCAAATGGATGCCATGGTGGCAAGGATGGTTGAGGCAAGCAGTGATATAGAGGACAAAATTATGGAGAACAATGAAGCAGAAAAAAGAGGGAGACTAAGGCAAAAGATCATGATTTAAGAATTAGAGAAATGAGTGACTCATTAAAAAGGAACAACATCAGAATCACAGGGGTCCCATAACAGGAAGAGAGAGAAAAAGGGGTAGAAGTGTTATGTGAGCAAATCATAGTGGAAAACTTTCCTAACCTGGGGAAAGACAGAGACATCAAAATTCAGGAAGCACAGAGGACTCCCATTAGATTCAGCAAAAACCGACCATCGACAAGGCATATCATAGTCAAATTCACAAAATACTCAGGCAAGGAGAGAATCATGAAAGCAGCAAGGGAAAAAAAAAAGTCCTTAACCTACAAGGGAAGACACATCAAGTTTGCAGTAGACCTATCCACAGAAACTTGGCAGGCCAGAAAAGAGTGGCAGGATATATTCAGGGTGCTGAATTGGAAAAATATGCAGTCAAGAATTCTTTATCCAGCAGGCTGTCATTCAAAATAGAAGGAGAGATTAAAAGTTTCCCAAACAGCGCCTGGGTGGCGCAGTCGGTTAAGCGTCCGACTTCAGCCAGGTCATGATCTCGCGGTCCGTGAGTTCGAGCCCCGCGTCAGGCTCTGGGCTGATGGCTCAGAGCCTGGAGCCTGTTTCCGATTCTGTGTCTCCCTCTCTCTGCCCCTCCCCCATTCATGCTCTGTCTCTCTCTGTCCCAAAAATAAATAAACGTTGAAAAAAAAAATTTAAAAGTTTCCCAAACAAATATTAAAGGAGTTCATGACCACTAAACCATCCCTGCAAGAAATTTTAAGGGGGACTCTCTGAGGGGAGAAAAGATGGGGGGAAAAAAGATCAAAAGCAACAAGACTAGAAAGAACCAGAGAATACCACCAGAAACTCCCAACTCTACAAGAAACATAATGGCTATAAATTCATACATTTCAGAACTCACTCTAAATGTCAATGAACTAAATGCTCCAATCAAAAGACATAGGGTAACAGAATGGAAAAGAAAACAAGATCCATCTATATGCTGTTTACAAGGGACCCACTTTAGACATAAAGACACCTTCATATTGAAAGCAAGGGGATGGAGAACCATCTATCATGTCAATGGTCGCCAAAAGAGAGCCAGATTAGCTGGATTTTTTTTTTATATCAGAGAATCTAGACTTTAAAATAAAGACTGTAACAAGAGATGAAGAAGGGTATTATATCATAATTAAGGGCTCTATCCACCAAGAAGATCTAACAGTTGTAAATATTTATGCTCTAAATGTGGCGGCACCCAAATATATAAATTAATCACAAACATAAAGAAACTTATCGATAATAACACCATAATAGTAGGGGACTTTAACACCCCACTTACAACAACGGACACATCATCTGAACAGAAAATCAACAAGGAAACAATGGTTTTGAATGACACACTGGACCAGATGGACTTAACAGATGTATTCAGAACATTTCATCCTAAAGCAGAATATACATTCTTCTCCAGTGCACATGGAACTTTCTCTGGAATAGATCACATACTGGGACATAAATAAGCCCTGAACAAGTATAAAAAGATCGAGATCATACCATACATATTTTCAGACCACAATGCTATGAAACTCAAAATCAACCACAAGAAAAAATTGCGGAAGGTAACAAATACCTGGAGACTAAAGAACATCCTACTAAATAATGAATGGGCTATCCAAGAAGTTAAAGAGGAAATAAAAAGTACCTAGAAGCCAATGAAAATGATAACACCACAGTCCAAAACCTCTGGGACACAGCAAAGGCGGTCATAGGAGGGAAGTATATAGCAATCAAGGCCTTCCTAAAGAAGGAAGAAAAGTCTCAGATACACAGCCTAACCTTACACCTTAAAGAGCTGGAAAAAGAACAGCAAATAAAACCCCAAAACAGCAGAAGACAGGAAATAATAAAGATTAGAGCAGAAATCAATGCTATCAAAACCAAAAACAAAACAAAACAAAATAAAAACAAAAAACAAAAAAACCCAACAACAACAGTAGAACAGATCAATTAAACTAGAAACTGGTTCTTTGAAAGAATTAACAAAATTGATAAACCCCTAGCCAGTTTGATCAAAAAGAAAAAGGAAAGGACCCAAGTAAATAAAATCAAGAATGAAAGAGGAGAGATCACAACCAACACAGCAGAAATACAAGCAATAATTAGAGAATATTATGAGCAATTATACACCAATAAAATGGGCAATCTGGAAGAAATGGACAAATTCCTAGAAACATATACACTACCAAAACTGAAACAGGAAGAAATAGAAAATTTGAACAGACCCATAACCAGTAAAGAAATCGAATAGTAGTCAAAAATCTCCCAAAAAACAAGAGTCCAGGGCCAGATGGATTTCCAGAGGAATTCTACCAAACAATTAAGAAGAGTTAACACTTATTCTCTTGAAGCTGTTCCAAAAAATAGAAATGAAAGGAAAACTTTCAAACGTTTTCTATGATGCCAGCATTACCTCGATTCCAAAACCAAAGTCCCCATGCAAAAGGAGGACTATAGACCAATTTCCCTGATGAACATGGATGCAAAAATCCAACAATACATTAAAAAAATTATTCACCACGACCAAGTGGGATTTATACCTGGGATGCAGGGCTGGTTCAATATCTGCAAAACAATTAATGTGATTTATCACATCAATAAAAGAAAGGACAAGAACATATGACCCTCTTAATAGATGCAGAGAAACCATTTGGCAAAATACAGCATCCTTTCTTAATAAAAACCCTCAAGAAAGTAGGGAAAGAAGGATCATGCCTCAAAAGCATAAAAGCCATATATGAAAGACCCAATGCTAATATCATCCTCAATGGGGAAAAACTAAGAGCTTCCCCCTAAGGTCAGGAATAAAATAAGGATATCCACTCTCGCCACTGTTATTCAACATAGCATTGGAAGGCTTAGCCTCTGCAATCAGACAACACAAAGAAATAAAAGGCATCCAAATCAGCCAGGAGGAGGTCAAACTTTTACTTTTCACAGATGATATGATACTCTATACAGAAAACCCAAAAGATTCCACCAAAAAACTGCTAGAACTAATCCATTAATTTAGCATAGTTGCAGGATATAAAATCAATGCACAGAAATGGTTGCATTCCTATACACCAATAATGAAGCAACAGAAAGAGAAATCAAGGAATGGATCCCATTTACAATTGCACCAAAAATCATAAAATACCTAGGAATAAATCTAACCAAAGAGGTGAAAAATCTATACACTGAAAACTATAGAAAGCTGATGAAAGAAATTGAAGAAGACACAAAAAATGGAAAAATGGAATATTCCATTCTCCTGGATAGGAAGAACAAACATTGTTAAAATGCCGATACTACCCAAAGCAATCTACATATTCAATGCAATCTCTATCAAAATAACACCAGCATTCTTCACAGAGCTAGAACAAACAATCCTAAAATGTGTATGGAACCAGAAAAGACCCCGAATAGCCAAAGCAATCTTGAAAAAGACAACAAAAGCAGGAGGCATCACAATCCCAGACTTCAAGCTGTATTACAAAGCTTTAATCATCAAGACAGTATGGTACTGACACAAAAGCAGACACTCAGATCAGTGGGACAGAATAGAAAACCCAGAAATGGACCCACAAACGTATGGCCAACTAATCTTTGACAAAGCAGGAAAGAATATCCAGTGGAATAAAGACAGTCTCTTAAGCAAATGGTGCTGGAAAAACTGGACAGTAACATGCAGAAAATGAACCCGGAACCCTTTCTTACACCATACACAAAAATAAACTCAAAATGGATGTAAGACCTAAACATAAGATAGGAAGCCATCAGAATCCTCGAGGAGAAAGCGGGCAAAAACCTCTTTCATCTTGGCTGCAGCAACTTCTTACTCAACACATCTCTAGAGACAAGGGAAATAAAAGCAAAAATGAACTATTGGGACCTCATCAAAATAAAAAGCTTCCGCACAGCAAAGGAAACAATCAGCAAAGTAAAAGTCAATCAACGGAATGGGAGAGGATATTTGCAAATGACATATCAGATAAAGGGTTAGTATCCAAAATCTATAGAGAACTTATCAAACTCAACACCCAAAAAACAAAAAATCCAGTGAAGAAATGGACAAAAGACATGAGTAGACACGTCTCCAAAAATGATATATGTATATATACACACAATGAAGTATTACTCAGTAATCAAAAAGAATGAAATCTTGCCATTTGCAACTATGTGGATGGAACTAGAAAGTATTATGCTAAGCGAAATTAGTTGGAGAAAGACAAATATCATATAACTTCACTCATATGAGGACTTTAAGAAACAAAACAGATGAACATAAGGGAAGGGAAGCAAAAATAATATAAAAACGGGGAGGGGGATAAAACATAAGAGACTCTTAAATATAGAGAACAGAGGGTTGCTGGAGGGGGGATGGGCTAAATGGGGAAGAGGTATTAAGGAATCTACTGAAATCATTGTTGCATCATATGCTAACTAACTTGGATGCAAATAAAAAATAAATAAATTATTGATTAAAAAAGAAACTAACTCTGCCTTGGTAGCCAGTGATAGTTTCCTGAAGGAGTTGAGTGTTAAAAGAATGGAAGGACCTTATTTGACAGAAAAAGGCAAGAAAGGCCTTCAAAAAGAGAGGAATCGCTTTTTTAAAGACTTGGTTGTGAGAAAGAGAAGGGTTGGCCAAGGCTAGAGCTCAGGGTCCATGGGAAAGACAAAGTGAGAGAGGTAGAAATGGATCCCATTGTGAAGAGCCTTGAAGGGCAGACCATAGAGCATGGGGTCCAAATTCTGTAGAGTCTACAGTGTAAACCAATGGTTTCAAACATTTTACCTTGTACCCCCTAAAGGAAATTTGAGAAACTATGTACCCTTCCCACATTTTAATGGATGTTAATGTAATATTAATGGATATCAATTTAAAAAGATGCAAAGAGTGTATAAATCTAGGCAGACTATAAATATTAATAGTAAAAATCATACATTAATCTCTATGTACCCAAAGGAATCTAAATACTGTAGTGATTCATACCTACTCTCATCCACTTAAAAAATATAAGCTCAAGCACTTTTTTCACAATGAGAAATTTATGTTGATAATCCCTCTCCTTGAAATCATATTTCAATAAAAAGTCTACCTCCTTGAATTTTTCTTCCAGTATAGAATTGTATCCCAATGTAATATATTTTTATGGTTGAATGTATTTTATTGATAGCACTGTTATACTTCTTAGCACTAAAAATATGAATAAAATTTAAATGGAAATTTTAATTTCCTGTGAATATAACTCTAAGTTTTAAAAAATTCTTCTGGATAGTTTTAATTATTAGTAAAATTAACTTTTCTCAGCAATATGTATTGTCAATTTAACAATTCCTAAATAATAAAAGTAAAATTTTATTGGAATTGCACTTCTTAAAGAGATGATTGCCCTTTTCAATTAGTACTTATGTCTGATGAAGAATATTACTTATTCATGTAAACAGGCAAAGTTCAGCATCATGTCTGTTCCTATTTTTCATTTTTAAAGAGGCAAGTGCTGAGAAAACATGTTCACTTAAGTAAATGAAATAGAAGGACTTTGGGTAGAGAGATGCCACTTTATTCTTTAACTCCTTCTAAGTTAAATGTCAAAAGTCTTAAAGTGATCTATCATTGGCAATTATTTCAAATGATCTATCACCTGAAAACTCCATTAAGTGCCCCTTCAATCGTGTTGAAAGCAAAGAACTAGAAACCACCTGACTTGCAAAAACATTTGTTACCAAATCAATGAAATCTTCTATTTTCTCAATTTCTGGGATATATATATATATATATATATATATATATATACACATATACATATACATATACATATACATATATATGTATATATATATGTTTTACTAAGACTCTTCTTTTAATTATATCTATTATAATTCACCTCGAGAGACCTTGTTAGAACTTAATACACTCAGAAAGAACTGGGAAGTTGAAATACTATTCTTTTCAATACACTTTTGTGTATATAATATTGTAAGTAAAACCTTTTATCTAAATGCATACTTCATATATATTTTTGTCAAATTTGGAGCTACAGATTTAGTTCATTAGGTTATGAGAAATGTCCTCTGTATAAACCTAAATGGCAAAGTCAGACCTTATCATTAAAGTAACTAATCAGATTATCTTTCCAAAAATATATGACTTCATGTTTCCTTTCACTTCTATTTTTGAATTTTAAGATACGTACTTAGAGATAGAGGATGGATGGATAGAAAAACAAATGGATGAATGGCTGAGTGGGTGGGTGGATGGATGAATAGAAAAGGATAGACTGATGATGGATGGATGGATTGATAGGTAGATAGATTAGATAGATACGTAGGTAGGTAGGTAGGTAGGTAGGTAAGATAGATATAAAAGATGAAAAAAATTGAAAAATTTCCACTTGCTAGCAAAGACTTATTACTACCAAAGTTCTTTTGTTTTTAAACAAAGTTTATTTATTTATTTTGAGAGAGAGAGTGAGTGTAAGCAGGGGAGGGGCAGAGAGAGAGAGAGAGAGAGAGAGAGAGAGAGAGAAAGAGAAAATCCCAAGCAGGCTCCAAACTGTCAGCACAGAGCCTGCAGTGGGACTCAATCCCACGAACCCACAAGATCATGACCTGAGTCAAGATCGAGAGTGGGATGGTTAACATACTGAGCCACCCAGGCGCCCACCAAAGTTTTTACAAATGTTTTCTTGAAAAAAAAAAAAGTATTGATTTTAGATTGTCTACTTAGCCATCCAGATTTAGAAATCAAACAAAACAATAAGACGAGGTCCCAAACTCCATAAACACATACCCAGACCTTTTTGAAAGGAAATATAGCAAAATATCAATAGTGATCATCTGGGTTTGGGGATTACAGTTGATTTTATTCTTCAAAAATATTCTTTGCTGTTTCCTAAAATCTCTATGAAAGCCACACATTCTTTTATAATTAGAAAAAACCAATACATAGTATTTTATCAGATAATTTCTCATTGAATAAACTTTTTAATAGTTGCCTTCTACCTTACCAAGTTCTAGGAAAATGTGAAATGCCATTTTCTACGATACTTTCATTGTTTCAGCTCTCAGCTGCATGTTTTTACAAGCTATATCTCATTTAATCTTCACAACACCCTCATGAGATTGGTACTTCCCATTTTACAGATGAAAACCAGGAGGCGCAGAGAAGTTGGGCAACATACCCAAGGCCTTTCAGATAAGCAGCGATTCTGCTACTAACTGGCTGACTGGTGATTTTAATCCAGATCAGTTGAACTTTGAAATACAAATGCTTCTAAGTGTCACACTGAACATATTAAAATATGGGATTTTGAAAGTGAACATTGTCAATAACATCAATTAAAATAGTCATTGCTATATTGAAATCTACACAGTTTGTGCATATTTTCTCACAATATTCTTTTCAGTTTCCAATGATGTTTCTGGGAGAGCAAAAATGTTTAAATTTAATAAGGTGCGATTTAGAATTTTTTTAAATTTTTATATGGTTCTTTTGATGTCATATTAAGAATCTTTGAATCCAAAGTCACAAAGATTTTCTTATAGAAGTTTCATAGTTTTTGCTCTTACCTGAGACCCAGAATTTATGTTGAATTACTAATTGCAAGTGATCTGAAATAGGAAATCAGATAGTGTCAGTTCTCCAACAGTGTTTTTCAAAATTTTTGACGATTATAGTTTCTTTGTGTTTTCATATGAATTTTAGGACCAGCTTGCCAATTTTTACCAAAAAAGGATGTTAGGATTTTGATTGAAATTGTGTTTATAGATACAATTTGGGGAGTAATGCTATCTTAATACTATTGAGTTTTCCAATCCATTAGCATGAGACATCTGTCCATTCCAATAAAGCAGTCTTAATTTCTCTCAGCAATGGTTTGTAGTTTTCAATGTAATCACATTTCTTTTTCTAAATTTATTCCTAGGTATTTTTTTTTATTATATTGTAGATGGAATTGTTTTCTTCATTTCAATTCTTGAAAATGTGTTGGTAATATAAACAAATGTAACTGACTTTTATATTAATCTTGAATCCTGCAACCTTGTTAAGCTTTCCTATTCATTACAGTCATTTTATTGTTAATATCTCAGGATTTTCTATATTCAGGATTCTGTTGTCTGAAAATAAAGACAGTTTTACTTCTAAAGATAGTTTTACTTATTTCTTTCCAACTTGCATGCTTCTACTATTTTTATTTCTTTATTAAACTGAAGAGAATTTTCCAAAAAATGTTGACCAGCAGTGTTGAAAGTAGACACCATTCCTGTGTTCCTGATCTTAGGAGGAAAGTATTTAAGTCTTTCATCAATGAGTATGAAGCTAGCAATAGGGTTCTCATAGATGCCCTTTATCAGGTTAAGAAAGTTCCTTTTTATTTCATAATTTGTTGAGAGTTTTTGATGTGGATGGGTGATAGATTTGCCAAATAATTTTTCTATTTCTATAGGGATGATAATGTAGTTATAGCCTCTATTCTATTAATTAATGGGATATCCCATTAATTGATTTTTAGATGTTAAAACGACCATGTATTCTTAGGATAAACCCCACTTGGTCATGGAGTATAAATCATTTTATATGTTGCTGGATTCAGTTTGTTAATATTTTGTTAAGGATTTTTGCTGATGTTGAATTTTTCTGTAGAATAAGGGTATAGAATTATGAATTTCGGAGGTGGCTGGGTGGCTTAGTCGGTTAAGCATCTGACTCTTGATTTTGGCTCAGGTCATGATTTCAGAGTCGTAAGACTGACTCCAAGTCAGGCTCTGTGCTGGGCATGGTGCCTGCTTAAGATTCTGTCTCTCTACTCCTCTGCCCCACCTTGTGCACACTCTGTCTAAAAAAGAAAAATAATTTTTTCTCTAA
Source organism: Prionailurus bengalensis (assembly GCF_016509475.1). Taxonomy (NCBI): domain Eukaryota; kingdom Metazoa; phylum Chordata; class Mammalia; order Carnivora; family Felidae; genus Prionailurus; species Prionailurus bengalensis. Next base: position 126,459,142 of record NC_057348.1, read on the forward strand.
ACACTACTTTAGCTACATTCCATAAAATTTTATATATTGTGGTTTTTCATTTAAGCCAAACTATTTTTTTTAGTTTTCCTGTGATTTCCTGTTTTCTTATTATTATTTTTTTTTTTTTTTAATTTTTTTTTCAACGTTTTTTATTTATTTTTGGGACAGAGAGACACAGAGCATGAACGGGGGAGGGGCAGAGAGAGAGGGAGACACAGAATTGGAAACAGGCTCCAGGCTCTGAGCCATCAGCCCAGAGCCCGACGCGGGGCTCGAACTCACGGACCGCAAGATCGTGACCTGGCTGAAGTCGGACGCTTAACCGACTGCGCCACCCAGGCGCCCCTCTTATTATTTTTTTAAAGAAGCGTGTTGTCTTATACACATTTGATTTTTTTCCAGATTTGTTCCTATTGTTGATTTCTAATTTAATTCAAAAAATATTTGTATGATTTCCCATTTTTAAAAATGGATTGATACCTGTTTTTTTTTGCCTAGTATATGGTCTATACTGGATAATGGGCCATGTATAGTTAAAAAATAATGTATAGTTTGCTGTAGCTGAATGGGGTGTTCTCTAGATGTTAGTTGGGTCAAGTCAGAGTTGCTCAATCTTCCATATCCTTACATACTTTTTGTCCTTTGTTCTACCAATTACAGAGAAAGGAGCATTGACATTTTCAACTGTATTGTCGAATTGTATTTTTTTCTAATTTTTTAATTAAATTTTTATCTCGGGTTTTTTTGACTCCATTATTAAGTATATGTACATTTACAATTATGACTTCTTCTTGATATATTGAGCTCTTTATCATTATTAAAAATACCTCTTTGTCTTAGGATGATTTCATATCTTAAAGTCAATTTTGTCTGATACTAATATATTAATTCCAAGTATCTTCCATTCAACCTTTTTGTGTTATTGAATCTAAAGCATCTCCAGCAGACAGAATATAGTTGGATCTTGCCTTATTTATCTAGTCTGATCATCTTGTCTTTTGATTGGCGTGTGCAGTTCACTCACATATGTCAGAGCTATATAAAATAGCTATATAAATAGAGAGATGGATACATCATAGCTTTATGGGGATTTTACTCAGCTTGATGCTTTGCAACATTCTTTTTTTTTTCCTCTTTCCCATAGTACAATTAATCTATGTTCTAGTTTCACACCCTCCCTCCCCACTAAAATTTATTCACATTCTGCCTGAAGAAAAGCATACTGTTAACTTGAGTTCTTTAGGTTTTGCTCACTTTGTGACCTTTCCCCAAAGTGGTAGATCTCTCTCTATAGTGTCTTTATGGCCTTTCTTTTCAGAGATGTGACCCCCCAGAACAGTCCAGGAAAATAACAGGCAAATGTGGGTATAGTGAAAGTGTAGATGATCAGAAACCTAACATTTGTGCCAAGGTTGGGGTTAAATTCTATGATAATATAGAAATAAAAGTATGGGAATTAAGGAGGGGAGAAGGTGTGAAAAGTGGGGGGCAAAGTGCAGGGGGCTACAGCTATAGCTGGGAACCAGTAGGTGACAGGCCAGACCAGCAAAATCTGAAGGCCCCAGCGGGTGACCTGGGGGATGGTGGGGGGATGGAGATGAGCAGATGCTCTGAGAGCAACAGTGGATATTCCCTTGCTGAGAGGAGCCCATGATCTACACCAGCCATGACACCCCATGGGGACAGAGGCCTGCCCTCAGAGGCCAAGAGCTGTAAATGTCAGAATGGTACATAAGCCCTCCTTCAGAATTGAGACCAGCCCTAGCAAGGAAAGAAGAGAGCCCTGAGGTACCCAGAGGAGACCAAATTTAAACACAAAGCGGTAAGATGAAGTTTTTGTGCTATCAGCAGCAACAGCAGCTTACGAACAAGTGTTCAGTTACAGAGAAATAGAGAAAATGAAATTTCTGTATATAAAATTGTGATCATAAATTTTCAAACTTCTCTGCTGGCTCTATCTAAATCTTTCCTATCTTTGTCAGTAACACTGTCATCTTACCATTCACACTGGCACCCCTTTCTCTTTATCATGCAAGCTATAAAGTCACTCTATGTGAGATGTGGGGGATGGGGAGATGGGGTTTTAACTGACTCTGAAGGTATTTTATATATTTAACCAAACATAGATGAAGGGTGGGGGGAGGTAGGTGTTTTTTTTAACCTTTTAGAAGTGCTTAAAAAACAAACAAAAAACTCAATGAATTAATTTAAAATGTCAATGACTTAGAAACATAAATATTACTTTGCCCCTAAGTCACCCATGGAAAGAAAATGATGTTTTGTAAAAATGAACATGGCTTATTATTGATTCCATAACATTTGGAAAGTGGCAGAAAGAGGCACTGCTTGCTCAAGCACAGTTGAATCAGCATTTGCTTAGTGATCAAATGGGATGTATGGTTCCATGCAAACAAATTGTGGTAAATTTGGAAGGGGGCCACTGAGGCTTTGCACAGCTTAGTTCTGATTTTGGAATATATTTAAGAAGGTGTCCTCCAGGTGTATTGGTTCGTCCTTCCTGCAAAGTTTTCTCGTGGGACTGAAGCTGAAGGTGCTTGCTTATGACAGAGATGTTGGTGCAATCACTCAGTAACTTCTGTGATGGCTTCCTTTAGAGTATCTCTCCAGTCCCAGCAATCCTCACTTCTTGGAGAGCTGTCTTCTCACCCGTGGCTCTGACAGCCACATGTGTACAGCGAGCTCTCCTCACTCCCACTTGCCCTTATTCAGTGGCCTAAAGACTGAGCCCAGTTTCTTTCTGCCAGGAAGCTGGATTAACAACCAGAAGGAGAGTCCATCTTGGTGTGGACTGGACAACTGCAGGCAAACTCTGGACTGTGGGAGCCCATAATTGGCCAAAGGGCCTAGAGCAGTGAAACCAGCTGGTCTATATAGGGTCAGAGATGGAGGTACTGAGAGGCCAGAAAAGTACTCCTTAGGACACTGACAGCCATCATTTTTTGGCTCCTGGCTCAATTTATAGGCCTAATTGTATTTTTCTGCCTTTTGGTTCTAAAATTCATTCCTGGGATCCTCATAGGAAAGCTTTCTCTCTTTTTTTTTTTTTTTTTTTTTTCTCAGCCTAACTCAAGTTGATTCCTGTTACTTACAACCCCAGCAGTTATACTCCGGGTCACTAAAATGGTAGTTAGAGACCCAGTGTCTGACAAACAAGGTAAGGGGATGGGCACATGACAAGAAAGAGACAATAGTTTCAATAAATTTTTTTTAAATATGGGATTTAGCTATGATACAAGAAAGCCCAAGACAAAAGAAAAAATAGATAAATTGGACTTCATCAAGATTTAAAACTATGCTCCTTCAAGGATACTATCAAGAAAGTGGGGAAAAAAAAACCCATGGAATGGGAGAAAGTATTTACAAATCTTGTATCTGATAAGGGATATATATCTAGATTATATAAAAAACTTTTATCATTCAACAATAAAAAGACACAACTCAATTAAAAAATGGGCAAATTACTTGAGTAGACATTTTGTCAAAGAAAATATGCAAATGTTCAATAAGCACACGGAAAGATGTTCAACATCATTATTATTTTGGGAAATGCAAATCAAAACTACAATGAAGTATCACTCCAAATCTACGAGGATGACCATAATAAGAAAGATGGATAATAACAAGGTATTGGCGAGGTTGTGGGAAAATGATATCTTCATGCACTAATAGTGGGGATGTAAAATACTGTAGTGTCTCTAGAAAACAGTTTGGCAGTTCCTTAAAATGTTAACTATAGAGCTACCGTATGACCCAGAAATTCCACTCCTAGGTATGTACCCAAGAGAAATGAAAACAAATGTGCACACAAAAATTTGTACATGCATGTTCATAGCGGAATTATTCATTATAGCTAAGAACTGGAAACAACCTATATGTCCACCAACAATGACTAGACAAACAATGTGGGGCATATCCATACAATGAAATATTATTTATTCCTAAGAAGAAATGGGAGTGCCTGGCTGGCTCAGTTGGAAGAGCATACAACTCTGGATCTCAGGGTCATGAGTAAAAGAACGGGGTTGGGTGTAGAGATTACTAAGAAAAAAACAAAAACAAAACAAACAAACAAAAAAACTTAAGAATAAATGAAGTTGGTACATGCTACAACATGGACAAACCTTAAAACATTATGCTAAGTCAAAGAAACCTATACAAAAAGGCCATATATTGTTATCATTCCATTTATAGAAGTGTTTATAGAGATATGAGAGATTAGTGATTTCTAGGGGTTGAAGAGAGGAAATGGGGAGTGACTGGTAATAAATATTGGGTTTCTTTTTAGAATGATAAAAATGTTTGGATTAAATATTGATGATCAATATACATACAACTTATGAATATAACAAATAAACATTATACTTTAAAAGGGTAAACTTTCTAGTACATGAGTTATATCTCAATAAAGCTATAAAATAAAATAGTATTTAAAAAAATGTGAGGAAGAAATATATTGCCCCTACCTAATCACTGAAAAAAAAAACCCCAAAAAACCATAATCACACTGACAGTGAAATCTAAGGCCAACTTTTAACTGGCTGCGTAAACTTGGCCAAGTTGTTTATTTCTCTAATTCACAGTTGTTTCCCCTGCCAAGTGGGAATAATGATAATATATATCCCATAAGGTCATTTTAATGATTAAATGAGATACTTCGTATAAACTTTTTGGAAGACTGTTAATTGCACATACACGCTCAATAAATGTTAGCAGTCTTATATTCATTAACTTAACAAATGTAATTCTTGTCACTGGAAAACCCTTACTTTCTTTATACACCACTCCAATGAGCCCAGATGCAACTCAGAGAAAAGACACAGGGCAGCAGGGAGAAATGCCAGGAAGCTGCAAGAACGGCTGCAGACCAGTAGCAAAAAACCTTTCATGAGTAAGAAACAAATATGATCACTAAATGCGCATCTTCATAAAAATGGATGGAACACAATTAATTCAGTTGAGCTCCAGGAAAAACTGGGAAGCAGAACTACTTCCATGTGTTAAGAAGGTGACTATAAGTATTTTATTTTATTATGCTTTTATAAATCAAGGCAAGTGTATACTTTTATAGTCAAAGTAAAACTTTATTTTGGAATGGTAATTAGGAGATCCCTAGCTGCTAACAAAGATGATCCCTTACTGCTCAATCGGATGATCAGAAATCCAACTGCCTAACCAAGTTTTCTCAAGACTTCTGTCTGTAGCCCAGCGTCTCTCATCAGGAGGGTAAATGCAAGCGAAATCTTTGGGAATACCTGAAGCTTCCTTCTTTGGCAATACTTGGGTAGAAATATTTCTAAAGTTCTAAAACTTCACCCCACCCTTCTTCCTATTTTGTCCTTGCTCAGTGATGTTATGACTATGACGAGGTTCTTGCAGTCACCAGTTGCTTGCTTCGAAATGGTTTGCGTTTGCTCTGTGTTTCTTGGCTTTCTGCTGGCTGTACCATGGGTGCCACAGTTCAGAGTTCTTTGACAGGTGGAGTATTATTGTGAGCACTAAGCTCTCAGTTTGTGCTTCATTTCAAAGAACTGTAATCTTTACAGTCCAGAGTTTCATTTTTATTTCCCCCTAAACTGAACAGTGAACTTGCTGAGGACAGAGGCGTTTTAAATATTATTCTCATTTGGGGCACCTGGGTGGCTCAGTCAGTTAAGCGACCGATTCTTGGTTTTGGCTCAGATCATGATTTCACTGTTTGTGAGTTGGAGCCCCACATTGGGCTCTGTGCTCACAGTGTGGAGCCTGCTTGGGATTCTCTCTCTCCCTTTCTCTCTGCCCCTCCCCCACTTGCTCTCTCTTTCTCTCTCTCTTTCAAAATACATAAACAAACTTAAAAATTGTTAAACACTGTTATTCATCTTTGTATCTCTAGCACAGAGCACAAGGTCTGGCATGTGGTGGCCATTCATTGACCATGTGGAGAGGGGACACATAGGAATGTTTGGGAAGTGCCTTTGTGCCAGTGAGTGTGAAGTCAAATAGTCCTGCTTTTTTTCAGAAAGTAGCAGAAGCCCAACCAGAAACTCCTTGTATTCTCCTGCCTCTCTTCCTCTTACCTGACGTTCTTCCTCCTACCACCAGCTGCGAATGAGCTAACCCCACATTCGGCCCTGCAAACCCGAGCACCCTCGTATCCTCATGTCCCCTTTCAGGAGACACTCCCTCCCCCTGTTGCTGGGACCGTCGGTGTTAATGGCTCCCAGCAAGTGCCTTTGCAGGTATTGCCTCCACTGAAAGGAGCTGCCCCCTGGGGTCAGTTCATATCCAGTGACTGTTCACTGTTGGCAGTTCCAGTGTCTGGACCCACTGCAGGCCACTTTGAAGGGCCATTTTAGCTCCAGAGTGGGATTGGCGTGCGTGCATGTGTGTGTGTGTGTGTGTGTGTGTGTGTGTGGCTATTACATAGCCCACATTTTCCTTCTGCCTATTCCTGCTGCTTTACTCCCTCCTCATGGTGTTTTCCCCAAGAGCACACCTCAATAAACACCCCTGTGTGCAAATTTCGGAGCCTGTTTCTCCAAGGAACCAACTCAAACAGTGAGACCCCAGCTGGGGCAGCCTGCAGCCCCTGGCTCAGGACAGTCATTGCCCAGTAAATGTTGATCACATGATGGACACATCTTGCACTCACCTTTCTTCTTAACCATGTGGACTGGCCAACAACTCCAGGCAGTTAGCCAGAAATTGCGAATTGTGGAAATGGGTGCTAACCCATCATCAAACCCAAGTAGCAATAGACTCCCTGAGCTCTCGGGGCCATGGAGTATTTGTATGGGCATCCAAACGAACACCCATGGCTAATGAGGATGGCCACAAATTCCTTAACATTCCCACGAAAAGGAGGGAACTATGTCCCCTACCACTGAGTCTCAGTGGAGGGACCAGGAATATGGCAGAAGTCATGCTGTCTGATGTCAAAGACCACCTTCTTTCTACTGTGCAACGCTGCCTACTGTCCTGAAAGGGGTAAGAATTTCAGGCTTTTCTAAGGGTTGTCCCTCCAAGAGAAAAAAAAATACAATCACCAGCGAGGTGGAAGACTTACACAACTAATTCAAACTAGCCACTGGATAGCGTCCTTCTGTGCACACATATGTGCTCACTGTCAGGCTCAAGGTTTTCTATGTTGGGGAGGTTATTGTCACCTTACTTGGAATTCAGAGCTATTGATGTCACTAAATAGGTGATTTACTATGCAAGCAAAGTATTTGACCCCATTGTTATGCCCACATAAAAAATATGCAAAACACTTACATACCTAGACAGGTGTGGCCATTGGGGTTTCTCGTGCTTGGGGAGTCATCAGAGGCTGGAGATGCCGAGGTGCGAAGCGGCAGGAGTAAGAACAGAGGAGTCACCAAAAGGATATTCCAGGGGGACTTCATCTTGGAGCTGTGCACCACGAGAGACCAGCCGGGCTGCAGAGGCTGCCCGCTGAGGGACTCTGAAGCTGAGGCCACAGAATCTGTCAGTCTGGCTTCCCTTCTCCACTCTTCCCTCTGTGATACACACACACACACACACACACATACACACACACACACGTCCCGCACTCTCACATACAGACTTTTCATAAGTGTGAAGGGAATAGAAAAACATACAAACACTCACAGACCCGCTCCTTCCTTTTGCAGAAGCCCCGAGAGAGAGCCAGCGGCCTGGGCCCCCGGAAAGAGCTGCAGGGAGTCCCTGGTGAGCAGGTTCTCTGAGTTAAAACTGAAGCCAAAGGAAAAACCCAAATGGCAGCAGCTGCAGCCACATACCCTTTTATATTGCTGGCTGAAGTCAGTCGTAAGCCTCAGGAACCTCGAGTCTTGCCGGAATCATCCTGTGGGGTGGTTAGGAGGCCTTCCTCTTTCATTCTTGCCAAACAAAGCAAAACTAAAACTGAAGAAAAAAAGACCCACAGACACACAACTCTAGCAGTTTGGTCAGCCGTGTCCACAGCCTGTGGAAATGATAATTTGCTGTATTCACAAGTTATTTCATTTTGCTCTAAACAATTTTGTGTGGTAAAATCGAGCTCCTTATTTTGTTGCTAAAGAATATTCTGATCAAGTATCTGTCTTCCTCTGGAGGAGTTGGACTATTCCTTCCAGGGTCAAGTTTTGCCAAGGCCTTCTGTTTGGTGTGCAGGGAATAAGCAATGCAGACAAGAATGGACTGTCAGCATGGCTGGATTTTAAACCTAACGTGAAAAAAAAGATGTGCTGTAATTAACCCACTTGTATTTACTCAGCTGTATATGATGCATCTCTTTTCTCCAGAATTCCACAACGTGTTTATATTTCCCACCTCAGATGATTTGTTCGTTTTCCAGAGACTGATTTTCTGTTTTGAAGATGAGAACTGAATGCAGTTTTTCTGGAGGAAAAAAACTGAACCAGATCATAGATAGAGGAAAGACATATCATCTGAATGCTTTGTTCTAAAACAGGATACAGCGAAGTCACATGCCGTGCTCAGACGAGATAAGGGGATTGGGTCAAAGTACCACAATCTAGATATGCCTGGGAGATCCTGCAATTTTTACTCTCCTTGTTTAGGCTCTGAGGAAAGCTTATTATAAACTTTATGAAATGTTATGAAAGCTATCAGACTTGGTAGACATTTCTCCTTCTCCTCCTCCTCCTTCTCCTCCTCCTCCTCCCCCTCCTCCTCCCCCTCCTCCTCCTGCTTTTACTTAAGGAATAGCATTTTAAATAGCAGGCAGAATTTTAGAGTTGTATTCTTTCCAGGATGTAGGAAATACCAATTTTTATGCTTTGAAGAATTCTTTGTAGGCATTAGTTTAACAAATGCTAATTCATCAAAGCTCTGAATCTGCAGCAGAGATATCACACTCCAGAGTGTTCCCCTGCTTATGTCCTGGCACACGTTGGGCCAAACAGATGCATGATGTCCTTGGACCTGTGACTTTCTTTGAGGCTGAGCTGCTGGTTCTCAAGGTCCCTGACTCTGTGACCAAGGCAAGCTCTGGAGGTCACTAGGACCACCACAAGAGGCAGGGCCTAGAGAAGTTCCAGGGACTTCCTGGAGAGACAGACCAATGGAATGATTATGAGCACATACTGCAAAGACAGACCCATGTTCAAATACCATACCTATTGTTTACTTCTGAGTAATGTATTATGCCAGTAATGTAGCATTTCAATGCATCGGTTTCCTCACTGATAATTGGGATAATAATGATATTTGTCTTACAGGGTTGCTGGAAGGATTAAAATAGATGATGTATCCAAACTATAAAGCAGTGTACCTAGTAAGAAGTAAGTGCTTAGTAAATCAAAGCTCTGGTTATTATCCCAGTAGGAATGTGATGAAATCTGCACCCCAGGCCAGCCTTTGTGAGAATTATAAGACATCGTGGTAGTTTCAGGCCAAGATGTGGGGAAATGGCATGGATTGGAAGAGGCAGCATTTATTGAATGCCTTCTATGTGCCGGGCAGAACTCCAGGAATGCAGTCTAGTTTGCTAACCCATAGGTCAGTAAGGAATTTTCAGGCAGCTTCCAGAAGAGCACTTGGCACAGGCTCTGGGCCTCCTGAGGTTCTGTTGGTTCTAGATTTATAGCTGTGTGCAGGCTGGAAGCAGGCCTCTCAGGGTGAAAGGAGTTTCTTAGTGGAAGGCTGTATGCAAATTTTAAGCCTTGTTATTCATGTGGGTGACCTGGGCAGTTCTAACCACAACCACCCCAGGAACAGTGAGCCCTGAGACAACCTGGTGTGCTCAGGCTTCCAGGCTGGCCAAACTGGGAATTCCTGGTTTAGCTGTGCAGCAAGAAGCAAGTCATTTGCCATTTCCAAGGTGAGATTCCTCAGCTGTAGAGGTGTATCCCAATTATACTTGACACACAGTAGGTTTTCCATAAACAGAGTGATTTTCATGCTTGAAGATCAACTTCTTACCGGGCAGGGTCAAAAGCGGAACCCAGAAACGAGGAAGTGATTTTGCTAACTGATGCTGAAGTGTGTGTGCCTGCACACCACCAGACAAAACCTTTGTGTCACCAAGGTGGTGTCCCTCACAATGGCGTCCCTCGCAATGGCCCGTCTCATTTCTCCCAGCAGGGCTGCCTTTGTTCATCAAGCATTGAGTGCAAATGACCCAGGATCCCTGCACAACTTGCTGACAGGCCCTGGATATACCCGTGGTTTATAACAACTAGCTGGGCCCTGTGTGATATCCCTAGAGGACCCCTGCTGTCAGATGCTCCAATTCTGATTTTCTCAATATCTGCCTCTGGGAATAAGATTTCTTCCTTGCAGCATTTTGCTACTTTGCTCAGGGAGTTTTGATTCAAACCACAGTCCCTGTAGCAGAAGGCTGAGGGTTTATAATTCCCAAATACTACACCTGTGGTTCTGGTTTGTTCTGTCTGAATATGCTTCCTGATTACTTTTTGACCTACATTGGCCTCAGCTATCTCATTCACAGCGAGTCCTTTAATCAGGGAAAAGAAAAAAAAAAAGACCCTAATGACAGGAAATCTTGTAAAAACTAGTGCTATCACAAAAGCATGTCTTTGACTTTCTCCTGTCTCTGACACCAAGGGTACTTTTTTTGCTTCTGGTTTCCCAGGATTCTCTGCGGTGGTCCCTGGCTCAGACCCACCAACCCCAGACTCTTTGCTGAGCCTCTTCTCTCCAGTCAGACCTTATTTATTCTAGCTGTAGCCAATCCTTCTTTCTGTTATGTGCTAGGGAAATAGCAAATTAATCTATAACAAGCCTGCACATCTGCTAATTAAAAGAGTTATGAATTTAGGATGTGGGGACCTACATTTTTACTGTGGCTTCATCACTTCCTAGCTGTGTGCCCTTGGGCAAATGGATCCACCTCTCTGGGATTAGTTGGTTTCACTATAAAATGGGTCATATAATGCCAATATTATAGAAACATTGTAAGGATTAAGGAGACAATGAGAGTAAAAAAATAAAAATAAAAACAAAACAAAAAAACAAACCCTAACAGTAAATGTTAGATAAATGTAAAGCTAACAATCAATTAACATTATCCTTCTTAAGTAATATTGGAATTTTAACATGCTCTGGCTTTGCACATTTTCGGAGAACATTTAAAGGCATTTCCATTTTAGTAATGCACATACGTAGATACAAAGTAGGAATTCAGAAAGCCCCAGGGGAGTGTTAAGATTCCCCAGTCCAGGGAGACTTGTGATGCAATTTGAGAAGTAAGCACTAGGTGGGCGGTAGGTGAGTGTGGAGACAAGGAACCCCTCTCCCAGAGGTATGCTGGTAGCTTCCAGTAGGAAGAGCCATGCACCAGGAAATAAGCCAAGGATCCTCTAGTGATGGGTGGCCCAGCAGCAGTGCAAAGCAACCCAGACATACAACAGGATGTGTGCTCCCACACTCCCCACTAACCCTACCCACTCACTCATGTGCTTCGAGGTGGTTGAGATTTGTAGAGATAGTTATCTGGCAGGGGTGTGCCATTTATAACCATGGCCTTCTAAGGAGGGTGAATTCTATTAGATATAACTTGTTTTTGTCTGCTGGGCACCTGATAAAAGTTTGGAGAAAGGAGGTGCTGTGAATGAACTGCTTTTTATAAATGAGGCAAAAGAATGTGGACGTAATCCAGAAGGAACAGGGTACAAGTAGAGAAATGAGAGCAAAGGGAAAACAGGACAGATGACACACTAGGATCTTTCTGGCAAAACAAACAAACAAACAAACAAAAACCAAAAAACAAAAACCAGAGAGAAGTGCTGCGAAGTGGGGAGGCAAAAGCCTGAGTGAATAGAAAGGTCTGTGGTAGATTTGCAAGTTGTTTGCTGTGCCCCATGGGAAATGATACTTTGCCCAGATCTTGAATGGATTTTTGTGGAAATCAAAGAGAACAAGTTTCTTGTTTGGATTAGGGCTGGGCAGAGCTAAGAATGTACCCATAGAAGCAAGTGCAGAGGCAGAGGGACGAAGAGAACAAGAGCTCAGGAGTTCATAGGTGTCTTTGGGGAGGGCTTTGGATTCTCATCTGCTATAGATTGGGGGAGATGATGGTCTTAAATCACTCTTACCTACATCTATAAAGTGTACAGTTAAGTTTTCACACAGAGTAAGATAAAATAAACATTGCTGAAATAAGTGAGAAGCTCATTCATTCATTCTTTTATTCATTTTTAGATAAAAGAGGTCCAAGGGTAGGCAGTTCAGTGCTACTCTGACAGTCCCATGGTGCCTTCAGGGACCTAAGCTCCTTATTTTCTGTCCCACCCTCCTAGAACTGATTTTCATTCTCAAGATCAGCTAAAGATCTAAAATAGCTGCTAGGGCTCCAGCTATCTTACCTATATTCCAGGACAGCAGAAGAAAGCAGAAGGAACTCACACCTTCTCTCATAAAGGCGTTTCTTCCCAAGTCTCCCTCAACACGTTTGCTTACATTTCATTGGCCACACCTGGCTACAAGGGATGCTGGGAAATAGAGTCATATGACCACTCGTAGCTGCATGGGAAGCTAGGGCAGGTGGTCTCTATTCTTGTGGTGATGTGCTCAGCTAAAGATCAGGGTTCTTAAAAGAAGGAGAAATTGAATTGGAGGAAACTGCCCACCATGTGTATTATACATAAATGCATGTAAACATTTTTCTTGCTGAGTTGAATATGTTTGATTAGGTTGTATGAGTTTTTGGACGGTAGAATGAGGAAGCATACTAGCCTGTCCTATTCCTCTCAGTGGAATTTTCTTTGAATGCTGAGAAGACTATGCTCCCCAAAGGCGCTTTTCTCTCCAGCTCTTATCCTAGAGAGCTCATGGAAAGATGAGCTGACAAAAATCCTCATGAAAATCACAGCTGAGATGAGATGGGCTAACTTGTGGTGGGGGACCATCATGAGTAAGACAGGCTCCCTCCGTACTGGGGAGTTTGCCACTACGTTATAAAAAAAACATGGAATAAATCTCTTCTGGAAATACTTTAGTGAAGGAAGACCAAGGAAGATGTAGTAAGGTGCAAATTAAATATAAACAAAATGCTGAACACAACTTTGAGGTTCTTGGTGCAGGACGCCGCACTTGTAGAGGGCCCTTGGATTATATGGTCAACTAGAGTGGCCATGGTCAGATGTCCTGGGAGATTAAGTGGCCAAACAAATGGCAACCCTGGGAACTGGCCTCAGTCTGAGGGGATGCTATTTCATGGCGAGGGCCCCAGATGCACATGGCAAGCTCAGACCACCAGGTCTATTGCAGTCTTCTTCCCAGCTCCTACAGAGAGCCTGGAGGTCTCTTGCTGATACATTAAAGTCATTGTATCAAGAGTCAGTGAAAGCGTGAAGAGAGAGGAGAGATCATGAGATTGCTTTGCCAGTGCCTGGCACAGAGCATGCTTCATGGGCTGCCTCGGAATTCCTGCTGATGTTTCCCACGAGAGGGTCGTTGAAGGAAGAGAGGGTGGGGATGAACACATTTGCATGGATTTGGAAAATAAATAACCAGAATAAATGTATCTCTGAATGACCTTGTGTTAAGATAATATGAGCCTTTAGAGAAAAAGAAAGACATGAGGAGCTCAATTAAATATAAAATGAGAATTAAAGAAAAGTAGTAATCTTAGTCAAAACACAGTCCATCATGTTATCCCATTGCTTACAACTGCTCAAAGCTCCCCAGGGCCACCAAGTGAAGGGTGAATTCCTAGTAGGGCTCTCAGTGCTGCTCATCATCTGGAGACTGTTGCGTCCCCAGCCACATTTCTAGTCATTTTGCTACATGCTCTGTGTTCTGGTGACACCAAATTACCAGTGATGTCCCTAGACCTGCTCAGCTGTTCTATGCCTCAGTGCCTTTGCATGAGCTTTCACTCTACCTAGAGTGTTCTCCTCTTTGTGTTCCAGGATAACTCCTCCTTTTCCTTCAAGGCCACCTCTTCTCAGAAGCTGTCCCTGTCCCTTGCCAAGCACGAGTGTTTTCTCTGTCCTCAGAGCCCCCAGAACAAAATGGGCAAGGCTCCCCTGGCTCTTGCTTCTGTGGCATGGCCTTTAAGGTGGGCATCTGACTCCCCTGCCAGCTGCTGGATAGTTAGCACTGTCCCCACAGAACATGCACCTGACTCAAGGTAGGAACTCAATAAGTGTTCATGGAGAATAGAAGGAGTGAACAAAAGGAGAAAAATATTTTAGCTGTTATAGCAGAATAGTGGAGTAGAATATATTTTTTTAAATGTTTAAAAATGTTCTCAGGAGTTGTATGTGAAAGGAAGAAACATTAAAGGCAGGCACCATATTTGGGGTTCAGAACTAGACCCTAGTGCAAATGGTTCCAAATCAGATCAGTGAAGGGCCGAGCCTCAAAGCAGGATTTGAGTGGCGGTCCCAAGCCTGGGCAGAGAGAAAACGAGAAGTGAGAGCATTATGCAGTCAGGGGTAAAATCTAGAGTCATGCAATTTCCTCCTGGTTTTTCACAGTTTTTGTAATAAGGTGGTAAGTTTTATTTCCCGAGAGACTGTGGACCTGAGCTAGCAGAGAGGAGTGGGGAGAGGGAAGCAAGGGTGTTGCCTTGCTTTATTCCAGAATGAGCTGCTCTGAGGAGCTGGGAGGAAGGGTTCAGCCAGCCACAGGCACTGGAAGACAGAGAGGCCTTTGTCCCCTCACTGGCAATAGCAGGTCCTCTGTGCAGCTTGAAGGTGCCTGAACCGCCTTTACAAATTACTTCTTGCCATGACTTGGGATGGGAGGAGGAAGACCGACTTAAATGGAGATTACAGAAGAGCCAAGGGAAGTGAGGGTTGGGGGGGGGGCCTGGGGTCCTGCCAAAGGGACTGGACGGTCAGTGTGAATTGGCCTGCATCTTTCTCCTCCTCCCACATCCTAAATTATGCTTTAAAAGTCACTCTTTCATCAAAAAAATTTTTTTTATTTTGAAGTTTTAGTGTATGTGTGTGTGTGTGTGTGTGTGTTGATGTGTGCATATGTATGTTGCAATGACTATGGTCCCAAATTCTTTGACACTCCCACTATTGTGAGATGGGGTTCATTTGCCCTCCTCCTGAATTTGGGCAGGTTCATGACTGCTGACCAATCATTCTGGAAGAAGTGTTTCTGGGTTAGTACCAGGCCCAGACTGTCAGAGGACTGACAGCTTCTGCTTTGGTTTCTTGGAATTCTGAGCTTCCACGTAAGAAGTCTGATTGCTCTGCTATAGAGACCTCGTGCAGACCCTGAGACCTGGGAGGGATATGGGGAGGGAGCAGTCCCCTGCTGACTCAGCTTTCCAGCTGTCACTCCAAAAGCACAGACATGTGAGTGAGACCAGCTTTGACCTTCTAAGCAAAAGTGACCCTCCAGACTAGCCAGCTCAATACCGACAAAGTTCCCCACCCCTAACACTAGTTGATATTACTTGGAGCAGAAAAATCTACCCAGTGGAACCCTGCCAGCAAAGAGATAATAAAATAGTTGTTGTTTTAAGACCTTAAATTTGGGGTCATTTGTTATTTAATAGTAGATAATCAGAACAGTGTGTGAGACGAGACTGAATTATGGTTGGCCAGCATGCATCATCCAGGTTGTTAAGGGTTTGAGCATATTTGCCCCATTTCTTTGGGTCTGTGCTTTCCAGAACACTAAGGTCCTTCATTTTAGATCAAAACAATCCAGAAACACTGGACTTTTCTAGTGATCAGAGGTGGTTCCTGCATGTCCCAAAGGGACAGCAACCCAGACTCAGAAGATGAAGGAACCATGTAAGACTTTCAAGGACAAGCATCTCCAAATTGCAAGCAAAGATCACATTTTCTGGCTCACAAGTCCCTTTCAAGTCCCCTGACAACATTTATGTTGCTTGCATGGGTATGTGGGTTTTTATTGCAATGAAGGTAAGGAAAGGAGAATGAGGTGAAAGAGAGGTTATCTGTCGGAGGCTTGTTAATATGTTGCAACTGGAGTAAAGACTAGGTTGTAGGATTCTTTGTTAACATTTGCTACCTTTGAACTAGGTTAAGGTAACACATAAGCTACTCTCAAGCACCACAAGGTTGATAAAAATCTCAGAGCCAGCAAACAAGAAAGAACTTTGCCTTGATTCCGTTCTCCCCAGAACTCAAGAGACACCATGTCTCCTGAATTAGGATAGAATCAGGAAACACATGCAGAACATTATAGAAACTGAAGGCGAGGAAGGTCAAGATGACTTTTCTGGAGTCGAAGCCCAGAATGGAAATCCCATTACTGATTTTTAAGTCCAGAATCCTTTATGCTGCTTTCTTCTATTCTGCTTTCAGGGGCCATTGTTTTTTATTTTATTTCATTCTATTTTATTTTTTAACTTTATTTTAGTAAATGTTTTATGGAACGATGTAAAAATTTAAATATATTATATATATACACACATTATATATGTTACATATATACATTATGTATATTACATTTATATATATTATATATACTACATATATACATTATATATTACATATATACATTATCTATTATATATACATTACATATGGATACATTATGTATATTACCTATACATATTATATATTACATATATACATTATATATGTTACAGATATACATTTATATTATATATATACATTATATATGTTACATATATACATTATCTGTTATATACACATTATCTATTACATATGGATACATTATATATATTACATATATACACATTATATGTATTATATATATACACATTATATATATTACATATGTGTAGATATATATACATGTTATATATATATAATTGTTAAATATATATTGTTGTTAAATAGGAACTGAATGTCAAAATACAACCAGGATAAAATAAATGTGTTCTAGTATAGCTACACAATTTTTAAATTCAACATTCAAGGAAATCATTTATGCATATGTTTTGCTAAAACAATATCTCTTCTCTTCTGTTCCATGTGTTTAGGCAGTGAGTCCTAGACAAAGGCATTGCCATTGGGCAAAGGTCCAGGTGCAGGTGCAGTTGGGTTCAGCCTCCTCATCCCTTAGACAGTCTGGATCTGCCTGAGACCTTGAGGGACACACAGACCCAGGTGAGTTGCTCCAGGCTGATGGGGATGTGAGTTCCCTTCAAGTGTGTCAATCTTGTGTCTCCTGGCTTCTCCCTGAAAGGGCAATCCTCCCAGATCCTCATCCACTTTATTGCAGAGCAGGAAGGTAGGCAGATAGCTACAGATAGAGGAGTCTGAAATCAAGAACTGTTGTATGACAAGGCTGGGAGCTTTGGGGTGAGCCCTGGAGCCCTGTGCTGCCTGCTGGCTCAGTGTCTGGGCCTGACATTGCTTCAGTCCCCTCCAAGTCTCCCAGCGCCAAGCTGATCTGAATTCCCATTAGGCTCCTGACACCATTTGAGCTCTTGTCCCTCTTTATGGAGCTAGAAGGCCTCATCCCCCACCTTATAGATAGCTGTTGGAGCCTCACTGTGCATGGTGTGACCTCTCAAACCACATCCCCTCTGTTCACATGACTGTGTGTGCTCTCCATTGTCTGCATTTCAGTTATGCCTTGCCCTCTGGACTGTACCTCTCCTGGGTTCTTGGTGTCTGTCTGAAATAAGCTCTGGTGCTCTATAGCCATTAGATCCTGAACTTGGGTCCCAGTATCTGCCCTGATAAGAGCCAGCCTCAGCGGCAGCATTGGGGCCACCTCAACTTTGTCTGTCTTGGTCTTACAAGCTTTTCCATCCATCTGCAAAGCTGAAGTCCAATCGGTTTTGCATCTGAGGATATCTGAGATGCCTGAGTCCCAGGCTTCCCATTACTTTAGGGTAAAACTGGAATTTTGCATCATTTAAACACCTCCTTCCTCCCCCTGCCCCGGAAAAGGTGTAAATGCTGCTGATGGTGGTCAGCTAACAAGTCAGCTGACCTCTCAGACATGACTAATTGCCTTTATGCAGAGTACGTCTGCCCTGTTTACTCTGACCAAGAGTCAACTCCAGACCCTCATCTCTTAGTATCCTGGGACTAGACTCTTAAAGGCCATTCATTAGACCTGCCCACCCACCCCCCCCCCCCGCCCCCGCCCTGGAATTCACTGCTTTGCTGGAGTATGTTTCAGGAGTGATTTAGTTCCTCCAAAGCCACCATGTCCTCACTGCTCTGTGGCATCAACACCTCTACTTTCCCAGAATTCAAGCCAAAAGAGAACGAGACCAACTAACCAGGTGTTTTTTGTAATATGGCTCATTTGAAGTCATCTCCCTGCAAACTGACCTGTGCAGGTAAAACACACAGCCAGCACCTTGGTTCAAAAGCTTTGGTGAGACATCTGTCCTGGAGGGTCCAAACCTCATGGCTACAGGTCACAATATAAGAAATCTACTTAATATCTGTCTCAGAAACTTTCCTTATACTCTGTGATGTGGGAAAGTGATTACACTTCAAAACAGACCTGTGGGTTTGGAAGGCTGCTATTTGGCGGTTCAGATACAAGAAACCCACGTGGAAATGATCCATGCCCAGCTTATCTCAGCTGTGCCAAAGACAATCCAGTTAGCACATGACAGCGGGAATAAGGCACTTGAATTCCATCAGGCAGGGAAATAGTGCATTTTCAACAAGACCAGAAAACTTTCACCCTGTCACTGTTAGCTCTGAAACCTACATCTGTTATTTCCATGGGGTCAAAAGTCCTAAATTATATGATTATGAATGGAAAGAATCAGGTAGTGATTTTATTTTGTATGCAAATTTTTACTGTAAATAAAATAAGTATATAAATAAACAAGAAAATACGGCATTGATGAAAGTCAAAATGTTTCAGTGAACAGCTTTCAGACTTTCAGCATGAAAACAATTATAAATAAAATATTAAAAGCTTCTACTCGATGCCGATAGTGCCTTTTAAATAAAATCGAATAAATTTCTTATCAGTGGTAGAATGCATTACAAGGCCAGCCGAATTTAATTGGACCCACAGTCTTTGTAGGGTTTTAGAAAACTCTTTGTTGATTGATTCATTCCGTGCATATTTATTGATCCCCTGCTATTGGTCAGCTTGCAGGCGTGAGAGTTAGGAAAACTTATGAAGATTTCTGTCTGCGTTGACTTTTTTTTTTGGACTCACAGTTGACTTGCTATGCTGTCTGGAAAATACATTTATTTAAATATGTTTACATTGCTTCTGCTTTTTGTGATTGTTTATGCACAGGGTCAGAGCAGGCAGCTGTATGCACAGCCCCTCCTTGGGAAACTCACACCCCCCACAATTTTCCCAGAGCAGAAATCCAGCTTTCTTTGTATTACTTTAGCCTGATATAAGAAGAAACAACTTCTTATTTCAGGACACTAATGACACCAGCCCTTTTTATCTTTCCCTAACTGATCACCTCATATAAAAATTTTCTTTTTTAGAGTCACAGACCTCACTGACAATCTGATGAAAGCTATGGGTCCTCTTCCTAGAAAGAAGTAACACACCCTTATTTGTTTTCTAAGGTTTCATAGATCCCAGGTCAAGAATCCCTGGTTTGGATGGCCTTACTTTTCCCAGTTTCTTATTCTGTGTTCCACATATGAGAAACTGCCATGAGCTGGAGTTTTCCTGTTTAAATTTAGCCACTTGGGTTGAGAAATTGTGCAAAATTTTGGTCATACCTACTTCTGTATTAGCACTGTGATATAAGCTCTTCCTATTGAGCAAGGGCATCAGGGCGGACACCGTCTGTCATCTGAGATGGAGGCTGTTGTCATGAGGCAACATGTGGGAAGCCCCAACCAGAGGCCTGGTCTCCTTTACCCAAGCCAGATACCATATTCTGGTTTTCATTTTGTCTTTTCAGTTTGTGG
The DNA here is from genome assembly GCF_016509475.1 of Prionailurus bengalensis. Taxonomy (NCBI): domain Eukaryota; kingdom Metazoa; phylum Chordata; class Mammalia; order Carnivora; family Felidae; genus Prionailurus; species Prionailurus bengalensis. The sequence goes on from NC_057348.1 coordinate 126,478,929, forward strand.
CAATAAAACCAAAGTTCCTTTGTATCTTTACTTCACGTATTTGAGTGACTCCTTTTATTCCAGTTTGTATTCCCCTTTTTTGCCTTTTGCAAAATCTGCTGGACACCCTACTTTGGGTGTTCAGAGAATGAACAGGTGGACACCCACCAGTTGTAGGCTGTCTCCCTTTCTCCTGCCATGAGGAAATGCATTCAGGGGATAGAATGGTGACATTAATTTAGAATTGGTTATGAAACCCACTTTTCTTTCTTTTTTTTTTAATGTTTGTTTATTTTTGAGAGAGAGAGACAGAGCACAAGCAGGCGAGGGGCAGAGAGAGACACACACACACAGAATCCGAAGCAGGCTTCAGGCTCTGAGCTGTCAGCACAGAGCCTGATGTGGGGCTCAAACCCACGAACTGTGAGATCATGACCCAACTGAACCACCCAGGCGCACCTCGTGTGTGTTTTTTTTCATGGTCTCTCTGTTTCCTCCTTCACTGTGTTCTCATAGACAGTATGCATGCCTCCCTGTTTTTGGTTGACATCTTCATTCTCTTGTGGGCTGAAAGCCAAGCAAATCATGATTAACTTTAAATTTTTTTAACGTTTATTTATTTTTGAGAGAGAGAGAGAGAGAGAGAGAGAGAGAGAATGAGTGGGGGAGGGGCAGAGAGAAAGGGAGACACAGAAACCAAAGCAGGCTCCAGGCTCTGAGCTGCCAGCACAGAGCCTGATACAGGGCTTGAATTCACAAACGGTGAGATCATGACCTGAGCTGAAGCTGACTGCTTAACCGACTAAGCTACCCAGGCGCCACTGATTAACTTTAAAAAAAAAGAGAGAAAGAGAGAAAGAGAAATAGGCTTTGAATGAGAGCTTAAGGAAATTTATCAAAGGACCTCCTGACCTTTAGGGGTTTTACTAAGGCATCCCTTTTAGGAAGGAAATCACATAAAAGGGTTTTGGGTCAGAGAGAAAGGACCGGGAAAATCATATTCCTTTTGAGCCGGCAAAGTAGAGAAGAAGAGTATCAGAGAGCAGAGCAAGCTCAGACATATATAAAATGACTCGTCTCTCTCCAAGCCCTAATTGAGGGTTGTGGGTGTTGGAAAGGTTGAGGGGGCAGCCAGGATCGCAGAGGTTTTACCCTGTTTTGTTGTTTGGGACCCTACACCATCCCACAGAGGGAATCTCTCAGCTGCATGAGGTGCCTGTGGCAAAGTGAAAAGTGTGGTGCAACAGATGTGGCATGGAGGGGTCTGAATTAGTGTCCCCCAGCTAGCTTCAGCCTAAGTGTTGTGTACTGGGGGAACTCAGACAAGGCAGAAGTTGGCTGAGGATGTGGGTGATGAGGTTTTCAAGGTACAAAGAGATAGTATGGGGCAAAGAGATCCAGGAGCCAAAGGGGTGGGGCAGTAGCAAAGTCCAAAGTGGGGCCAGTGCTGTGAGAAGGGCCATGTAGCTGACATGGAGCTCAGAGACCAACGGCAAATTCACTAGCTATAGATTTCAGACTCAGAGGCCAGCAGCAGTGCAGGGGACATCCTCGTGAAAAACAGGACAGCCAAAGGACACTGCAAGAACTGAGCACATATAGTAGGAGTCCACTCTTTCCCATGACCCTGACATCTCCTCATTTGCCATCTTGAAAAGGAGAGGGGGGAGATCCAGAAGATTGAGCACATATCCAACAGAGACGTGGTCACTCCAAGAGAGACTATTCCAACTCACAGAGACTGAGATATTACTAATTGGCAAGTTTAAATTGTAGCCTCCATTATACCTGTTAGAGTGGCAAAAATAAAAAAGACAAAGAAATAACAAGCGTTGATGAGAAGGGGGAGAAAAAGGAACCCTAACACACTGTTGGTGGGAATGGAAATTGGTGCAGTCACTGTGGAAGAGTGTGGAGTTTCTTCAGAAAGATTAAAGATGGAAACACCATATAATCCAATAATTCCACTACTGTGTATTTACCCAAAGAAAATGAAAACATTAATTTGAAAAAAATATATGCGGCGTCGCTTATAAGTCTATTGTAGCATTATTTATAATCGCCAAGATATGGAAGCAATGTAAGTGTCCATCAATAGAAGAATGGATGAGAAAGAGGAAGACGTGGGATGAAGATGTGAATATATATATATATATATATATATATATATACATATACACATATATATACACGTATATATATATATTTATATGTCATGGAATATATGGAATTCCTAATATATATTATGGAATATTACACAATCATAAAAAAGATGACATCATGTCATTTGAGACAACATGGATGGACCCAGAGGGTATTATATAGGTGAAATAAGTGAGACTGAAAAACACAAATACCATATGATTTCACTCATAAGTGGAATCTAAAACAAAACAAAACAAATGAACAAACCAAAACCAAAATTAGACCTATAAATAGAGAGAACAAACTGGTGGTTGCCAGAGGGGATAGAAGTGGGGAGTGGGCAAAATGAGTGAAGGGGAGTGGGGGATACAGGCTTCCAGTCAGTATGGAGTGAGTAAGTACCAGGAATAAAAGGCCCAGCATAGGGTACATAATCAATGATACTGTAATAGTGACATATGGTGACAGATGGTAGCTGCACTTGTGGAGAACAAAGCATAACATATAAACTGGTCAAACCACTATATTATACACCTGAAACTAATATAATATTGTGTGTCAACTATGCTGAAAAAAAGATGCAAACAGAGTAAACTTCACGTGCATTATCCACAGGTTGAAAGGAAGATTCCATCATTAGTCGAAAATAAGGAACTCACATCTTTTTCACATGAACTGGCAGTGTGTACAATTTTGGATCCCAGTCAACAGGGCAATGATAACAAGGAAGAAGGGGTGTGTAATGAAGTGACCCAGCCCTTGACCTTGAATTATGATGTCTGAGTCCAGGTTGTGCATGGCCACAGAATGAAGGGCTAGAGCCATGGCAGGATCACATCAGGAGGACTGGGGAGCAGAGTCAAGGGTGGCTAACTCAGCTGAGGGGACAGAAGGACCTCACTAAGGGAGATGGTGTAGTCCTGGGGGTGGGGAGTGTGCTCCCTTCTTGCAGGGTGTGAAGCTCCTCTACACCAGGAAACCTGTGCATTCCTCAGGTTCTTTTGCTTGTAAGTTACAGGAACCCATGGGAGCCGGCTTGGGCAAAACCTAATTCTCAATGGAAGGATACCACAGAAGCTCTTGGACTCCAAGAACAGAAAAGCCATGGGGCCTCGGGAAGCACGGGACCCAGGCACTCCATAAGGAATCTGCATGGGTATCTTTACTGTTTTTCTCTTAGCCTCCATTTCATCCTTCCCTTTGGCTTTGGACCATCTTCCCCAGTTTCCAGCCTGTAAGGCCACTGACAGCTCCTGAATTTATATGTTGCAGTCCCAGTTTCTCTCTGCCTCGGGTGAAATTCTTCATGAAGGGATTCATTTACCTCTTCCAGATCCATCTACTCTGGCTAGGAGAGAGGGAGGTTGTGTGCAAAACTGCTCCCAAAGCCACGTTGTGTGTAGAATGGGAGGAGTGAGGCATGAATAAGAGATCTAGGCTCTTCCCTCCAGGCCACTAGGAAGGGTCTGGTTCTGTCTCCACTGGGTTAAGCAAATTCTAGAGAGCAGGGAGAATGACTCGAGGGAGGGGAGGGGGCTGGGCAGAGGAAAGCCCTCTCCCACTTTCCCTGGATGGTGGGAAAGCAGAGTCAGCACTCTGCCCACCATAAGCTGAGAGGTAAAGGTATGGGGGGTGTGACTCCAGGACCCCTGGCACATTTTATTTCACTATTTCATGATGTCACTTTAAAGAAATGAAATGAAACTTTCACTAAGGGAAAAGAAAATTAATGGTGGGGTAGTTATCCGAAGGCAGAAAATTTGTTAAACGCTACACCGGGATTTCACAAGAGGTTGATGGGCTGATTTTCTCATGGCTCCTTAGTGAGTCTTAGGGAAAAATCATGATATAATTTTAATGTGATTTTGATTGCTTTATTCTTAGGTCAGCCTGATACGTTTCTCATGATGCTAAATTATTCATTTTTATAAGAAGCTTTCATAAATAAAAGTATAAGGCCTGAGGTGTCCAGGAGTTTGGAGAATGAGGATGGAGATAAGTGTGGGGAGAAAGTGAAAGGTAGCCAGAGAGAGTGGCTTTGCTCTTTTCCAGAATCGTGGCATCAGAGAAAGCTGGCTTCAGGCATTGTATACAGTCTGACTTTCAGCATTGCCCTGCAGCCCAAGACCACCGGAGTCCACTTGTAGTCAACAAAATTATTTGTATTATTAATCTTGCAGCAATGGAGAATACATACCCCGAGAAGCTCAGGAGCCTCTCAGAAGGGAGGATAAGGAGAGAGGGAGGGGTACTTAAGAAGGTTTTAGGGGCTGGAGTTAGTCACAGGAAGGTCTTGGCAGGATTTGATGAGATTTTGTAAACTAGGGAGTGTCTGGAAAAGCCAGCAGTCTTATCTTTGGGACACACAAGTCTGTGCAGAGTTACCATTAGGGCTGTCTCTCCACGGTCTTATGTCGGTGCACAAGAGTCTGGAGGAGCTGGTGTTTGAAGACTGAGCCCCAATGGTCTGTCATGATTGATCTGTTTTGTAAGGATAGCTTATGTTTCACAAGTGTAGTTTCTGTTTTCATTCTCAGGCCTCCCCACTTTAGTCTGGCTGTTGGCAGGGTCTGTTTTCATTTTATCCCTATTTTTCTGTCCCGTTGTCACAGTTGTACAGACAGGCAGCACGTATAACATAAAGAGCTCTATAGCTCTGTAGCTGAATAACCTCCCACAAGATGACTTCTTTTATTTGCAATGGAGAACTGGCCATGGTGCTCACTTCCAGAAATTCGGCACTCACTCAGCAAATTATCCGATTTGATCACTCCCCCCTCATAGGTCTACACCTTAACTGTGCATGTGTGCATGACAAACATAGTATGTCTTAGACTTAACACCCAATTAAGCTCAACAAATGGCCATTTCAGGAACCAATTATGAGTTCTAAGAACTATCCTCTCTCCCTCTCTTTTGAGACTCTTCCTCAGGAGGCCTGGCCAGGATGCCGGCATGGCAGGCTGTTTCTTGGGGCTGGATCTTATAGTGCGTGCGCTGGTCAAGAAGTTCAGCAGAACCACAATGAAATACCACCTCAAACCCACTAGGATAATTATTATTTTTTTAAAAAAAGGAAAAAACCAAGTGTTGCCAAAGGTGTGGAGAAATTGGAACTCTTGTGCACTGTTGGGGGGAAAGTAAAATGGTGAAACCACTGTGGAAAATAGCATGGCAGCTCCTCAACAAATTAAAAACAGAATTACCATATGATCCAGCAGTTTGACTTCACAGTATATATTACCCAAAAGGATTTAAAGTAGGGTCTCAAAAAGTTATTTGCACTCCCATGTTCATAATGAAGACATTATTATAAGTGAAATAAGCCAGTCACAAAAGGACAAATACTGTATGAGTCCACTTATAGAGGTACCTAGAGTAGTCAAATTCATAGAGAAAGAAAGCAGAATGATGGGTTAGGGAGAATGAGGAATTGTTTAATGAATACAGAGTTTGTGTCATAAGGGAAGCTTCTGGAATGCAAATGTTCTCTATCTGGATAGTAAGTACGTGGTACTCACTTTGTAAAAATTTAAGTCCAGATTTATGGACTTCACTATATCCATATTACACATTAAGATTAAAAAAAAAGTGAAATAAACACACTGTTTCTAGGAATCACCCACTGCCCACATACCAAGCCATGCACCAACACTGTCCATACTTGGCTTACCTGTGGCTTTTAGATGCAGTAGGTCCCTTTTGATCGTGAATAAAAGGAATATGAGTGAGACATTACACACACTTATCTTGGCCCTCTCTTTATTCACAAGTCATTGCAGTCATTACTCTGAGTTCAGAGTCAGTCTAGACTTCAGCTCAAGCATTGCTATTGTGCTGTTAATCCTAACCCTTCTGAGTGCAGCATGTGCTATATGTCTAAGATGGGAATGATCAACATTACTAATAAAATTCTCTACTAAGAACAGTAGTGGGTCAATCTTTTAAGTTAGGCTTACTTGGAACATATTCACCATACCCACATATACAGGTACTGTATTAGGAAGAAGAACTTCCCAATTCTGGAGATGCAAAAACTACCCAGTTCTGATCGTTAGGAGACAATACATTTATCTCAAAGGATTTGCTAGCCATGGAAACAAAATGAAGCTCAACAATGGAATGCATTCAACTTATCTTTATTGGGCAGTGAAGAAACTGGGTTTCACTTTTCTTCATATGCACGTACACTCAGAGGAGGCATGGATGTTCAGATATTGTTCACAAGCCACTTTACTCCTTTCAGTGAGCAACCAAAACTCTCGGTATGGTCTGAGTGTAAATCAGACGTTCAAGAACATCAACTCCAGAAAGGGCTTAAAGTACTTTCTTTACATGGGCCCATGCTCCAACGGTGTTAGTAGCTCATCTATTTCCTCTTGGGTTCACTGAGGTGACAGTGGCCTGGACTCTGAATGGCTGAGAGGTTGGGGATGGTTATACACAGGGAGCTGCCTTATGGCTTTAAAACATTGCTAATAGTGTCCTTCCTAGGGGATCTTCAAAAGTTCCTGAGCTAATGTCACAGTCAGCAAAGTCTAATTGCTCAAAAAGGACTCAGAATCATCAGCCTTGTGGCTAATCCACATTACAAATTATTTGTGGCAAATGGACTCCTAGCCTGTCTGCCTTGCCCCTCAATCCTGGATTTGTTTCCATCTCTTCATTTCTCTAGACTCTCTGGGAGTAAGGTATACAGTCATGTCATCTGTGAATAGTGACACCTTTCCATTTTTCTTCCAAGTCTTCCTATTTCTAAATTTTTCTTTTTGCTTTTTTGTATTGGCTAGGACTTCCAGTTCAATGATAAATGAAAGTAGTGAAAGCAGATATTCTTTTCTTATTCCCAATCTCAGGGGAAAGCTTTCAGTATTTCCCTGGCAGATGTGATGTTTACTCTTTTTTGTTGTCGTTGTTTTATTTTTTGTATTCCGTAATTTCTGTTAAAAAATATACTTAAGACTTACTGTAGAAAATGTATCTTTTTTTCTCTGACTGCTTTCGGGATCTTTGCCTTGTCTCTGGTGTTAAACAATTAGTTACTTGTGCCTAGATGTGGTTTCCTTTGTATTTATCCTAATACTTAGGGCTTGCTGTGTTTCTTGAATCTAGCCTCTTCTTGTTTTTTTTTTTTTTTTTTTTTTTTTTTTTTTTAAAGAAATTCAGTTTTGGAAATTTCTTTGCCAATCCCTTCAAATATTATGTCTGTCTTATTCTCATTCTTTTTGTCCATTTTTTTTACTTTACCAATCTTATTTATTCATTTTAATTAAATTAATTAATTAATTTACTTACATCCAAGTTAGTTATCATATAGTGCAATAATGATTTCAGTAGATTCCAGTGACTCAATCCTTATGTATAACACCCAGTGCTCATCCAAACAAGTGTCTTCCTTAATGCCTCTTACCCATGTAGCCCATCCTCCCACCCATAATCCCTCCAGCAACCCTCAGTTTGTTCTCTGTATTTAAGAATCTCTTATGTTTTGTCCCCCTCCCTGCTTTTATATTATTTTTGTTTCTCTTCCCTTATGTTCATCTGTTTTGTATCTTACATTCCACATATGAGGGAAGTCATAAAATATTTGTCTTTCTCTGACTGGCTAATTTTGCTTAGCATAATACTCTCTAGTTTCATACATGTAGTTGCCAATGGCAAGATTTCATTCTTTTTGATTGCTGGGTAATATTTCATCATATATATATATATATATATATATATATATCTCACATCTTTATCCATTCATCTGTCGATGGATTATCCATTTTTGAACATCAATTATACACTCCCTGAGTGTCTTCACTCTTTTCTGTATTCTTATTTTCCATCTTTTTTCCCCCTCCATTGTTTTCTCCTTGTGGTTCACTCCAGATATTTTCTGTTGGCCAACTTTCTGTTAAACTAGTTCATTGTTCTTCCATGTCTAACATGCTGCTAAACCCATCTGTTGAATACTTAATATCATTTACTACATTTTTTAGTTCTGGGATTTCCATTTGATTTTTTTTCATAGATTCCAATTATCTGATAAAATTCTTCATTTTCCAATAGTTTTTTTTTTTTTGGTATATATCATAGTTATCTTTAAGTTTGTATTTGATAACTCAAACATCTATGTGATTCTGGGTGACAGTCTATCTTCTGGGACTTTTGTCTTTAATCTTCAATGATTTCTTTCTATTTCCTATTATTCATATCAATTTTTTATTGAATATCAAAATGTATGAAAAATAGCAGAAGCTCCAGATGATGTTATTTTCTTCTGAAAGATGTTGCTTACCTCTGGAAGGCAGACAAAGTATTGGCACATCATCTGTGTTTAGTGGCATCAGATCTATTTCTGGTTTCCCCTACTTATAAGTTGTGTCTTTTAAGAAATTCAACAAAAACTTAGAGTTTTATCAGGGCCCCTTCTTTCTTTGTGTGTTCTCAACTCATTTTTTTTCTTTTTTATCTCTAGCATTTCCAGAAATCAAAGTTTCTGCTTAGATTTTTACCTTCTCAAAAATTTCTTTCTTCTTTGTTTTTCAGTATTGAGCTCCACGCAAACACAACATACGGGACAGAAAATACCTCAAGAGCACAGAATGTCCAGCTCATGTCAATGCATTCCCTTCTCTATAGGATTTTCATAGTGTGAGAATTAGGCCTTGATAAGGAAGCATGGCATCCTTGTTTTTTCCCTGATGACTTCTAATAGTTGTTATTTTATCCAGCTTCCATAGTTGCTTTCAGTGGGAGACTTGTTTGACACCAACTACTCCATCCATCAGTCAAAAGTGGAAGTACTCTTGTGTTCTGGCTTCTAATTGATTCAACATTACAGACCCATTAAAAGCTCAAGATGAAAAATGTGAAATATTTTATGTCATTTTTATGAATGTTTTTATTTTTCTGCCTTCACATTTTTGAAGTATGATTGCCTAATGCAAAATGGGCCAATCTTAAATGTGTAGTTCAATTAGCGTTGACATGTGTATACCCATGTAACTGTGTCATTTAAGTTTTAAATGCATTTTCTTTGTATCACCTAGCTTCATCACTAAAACAGCTTGGGCATGATAGTCAAGACTCATAAATCAAACAAATTTTCATAATTTGTAATTTAACAAGGTTTATTTAAGCGACTGTGTGAATTACCAGTGTTCCCTACACCAACACACAACCACGCCTGGCTCTTAGATGGATAAATGTCTTCTGGATTGAAGTAAATGGCTGGCTTTATTTTAAAAATTAAGTTGCTCAAGTCTATTCCTTCAATAATAAATAACTCTAAGTTCGGCAATTTTATTTGAGTTATTTTTAAACCACTTTTTATTATACCAATAAATCAGTATTATTGTTCAAAGATGGAAAAATGTAGAAAGGCTTCCCCCAAATTTCTTCACCAGCAAGTCTATTCTAGGTATAACCAGTGTTTATGGTTTGGTGTATACTCTCCCTGTCATTTCATACATATACCTTTTTTGAAATAAAAAATAGTGTCATATTTTTATAAACTTTTTTCTCTTAAAAATTTATGAACAAACATCTGTCTCATGTCAACAGTTATACTTCCATACTTCCCTTTTAAATAGATGCGTGTAGTGTATTGTATGGAATTTACTTTAAAAGTACCCAATTGTTGGCACTTTGGATTATTTCTATGTATTCTCCATTAGAAACCACACTGTGTTATACATCCCCAAAGTGAAAAAAATTCTCAATCTACTAATTATTTCCTCAGGATAAATTTGTACCAGTGGAATTGCTTAGTCACTGTTTTACACATTTTAAAAGACTTTTTTCACGCAATAAAGTTTCCCATGAGGAATCTTTGCTAATCTGCACTTCATCAGCCGCATAGGAGAGGTCTTAATTCACCCCTTACTTCACCTACAAAGGCAGAAAATATTCATTGCCCTTTTAATTTGTGTTTCTTTTGTTACTATGGTGGTTGGGCTTTTATACCTTATGTTTATTCTCCCTACATGTATTTTTCTGTTTTCGGATGGCTGTTTATATATAGATTTTTCTTTGTGGACAGCTCATGATTTGCTTACTGATCCATAGTAACTGTTTATATATGTCATATGCATGAAAACTGTCGGACTTTTATATATGCTACAGATTCTGTCCTGTTTGCCACTTGCCTCTGCTTACGTTTCCCGCTGCAGGGCTGTAGGCAGGGCCCCAAGAACGAGATGTCAAGCCGGAGGGTGTCAGAGAGGGCTGAGGCTGGAGAGCTAGGCACGGGCCAGGTCACCCAAGGCTGGTTGATCACTCAAAGGACCCGGGAGGTTCTATGGAAGAGGAAGGAATTTAAAAATACATAGGGAATGTGGGTGCCTGGGAGGCTCAGTGGGCTAAGTAAGGGACTTCGGCTCAGCTCACGATCTCGCAGTTTGTGAGTTTGTTTCCAGAATCAGGTTCTCTTATGAGAGCTCAGAGTCTGCTTCAGATCCTGTGTGTCTCTCTCTCTTCCCCTCCCTGACTCATGCTCTTCTCTTAAAGGTAAGGAAAATTTAAAGATATCTAGGGAGGGAAGTCTTGAGGTTTTGAGGCAAGTAAGAGGGACGGAGGTTATGAGGACGAGACTCCAGTTCCTCAGGGTTGTGGTGGGGGGGGATGGCGGGGAGACAGACAGCGGTGTCTTGATGTGGGGGAGGGTCACTAGGTGCAAGCGTGCCTGGAAGGAATGAGATGAGCATTTCTGTTGCCGAATGAGATGAGATGAGTTGTTGCCTCAGTGTCTGTGACACTCAGGTGTTCAGTGGCCTTTGGGGCCCCACAGCTGAATATGGTCTGTGTACACCGTGGATTGCCCACTGGGTCAAATTTAGTTAAAGAGGAATTCATCATCAGCCTCCATCAAGTGTGGTCTGCTCCTCTTTGGTGCTACTTGATCTCTTGCCTGGTGCCAGCAACCTCACGACTAAATTTAATAATCTCAGTTCTGCTTCTTGAGAAGCCACAATCCCAAGGAGAATGAAGAATCCCGCAGATCACTTTCCCTTTACATCTGGTTGAGGGCCAGAACTTGCCTAGGGGCCTTATTTACTTTCCTTCTCTATTCTGGGGTTTATGTGGCTAAAGGTAAATGTTCCTAGAGTTGTGCATGGATTTCCTGGTGGAATCTAACCCATGGCTCACCTGTTTTCAATTTTCAGCAACTTCTTTGACTCCAGTGAGGCACATCCTGCGGACGATCTTGCAGCCTCTGGTGAATTAGTCCCTAGAGAAGGCACTGCTCTGATGGACGGTGGCATCAAACACTGTTGCCACACAGACAAGTTTGGGGCACTGCAGGTCAGGTCATCGCGGTGGGCTCGGGGTGAGAGAAACGGTCTTGTAGTTCTGGGGGGAAAACAAACACAAGGTGGGTGTGGGGTGGAAGGAGGGTGTATAAGAGTGGGATCTAAACGGAAAAGCTTGCAAGAGGTTCAAAACAAAACTTCTTAATTCTGCAGTCCTCCATATCCACAGCTATTATAAAGCTCGCATTTGGGCTCATTCTACAAGTCATTAATCATCCACGACAAGGCGTACTAGCTCGTGGTCACATTAGAGTTCTATGAGCATTTAAAACTTCTTCCTTGCATGCAGAATGGCCTGACAGGAAATCTCTGGAGAGTTAGTCCATGCAGAAGAGGCTCCGCATCAGTTCTGTGCCCGAGATCCTTGGAATGCATGTGTGCATCTTCTCTCGGTCGCACTAACAGATCTAAAGATTCCGCAGCCTGCCAGGCAGCTCTGTCCTGGGTGCTGGAGAGGGGCTGGAGTTTGGGGGAGAAAGGAATGTGGTGTATCCCATAAGAAAACTTTGCATCCCTCTGATACTTCATACTACCTCTTCTTTTTCATTTATACTTAAAACACTACCAGCACCTACTTTGAGGCACACCATTCCAGGCATGGAACATTCAGAGAGAAATAAAACACAGCCCCTGCCCTAGAGAAGCCAATGGGCAAGAGGAGACCATAGACACATCAAAACTTACAGCTCGGGGTCATTGTTTCTGTACAGCTGCTTGAATAAGGTCCTATGGGGCCATGAAAAATAATGCAAGTAGCTCCATGTGTTCAGGCTACACAGACATCTATGCAACATGGACTTTCACAAGTAAGAGGGATTTCAGCATGCAGAAAGTGTGGAGGGAGAAACTGCGAGGCAGAGGGAGTGACAGTGAGTGTAGACACACGAGGGTGCCTGGATGGTGGCTAGTGCAGAGGCTGGCAAGAGGGGAAACATGGGAAGATTGCAGTTGGGGAAGAGGCTGGAGCCACAGGTGTGCACTTTCTGTTGAAGAAGGGAGAAGAAGTGCCCCTTGGGTCATCTTAGGTTGTGTGTAGCGAGGGGTCTGGAAGGCCATACAGAAGTGGACGGGACATAGAGGGCTATTTCCCATCCTTTAACAGACAGTGGCAGTAGAAACTGGAGAGCTTATCCTATTAGCTTTTAATTTCATTTCATTATCGACATCAAATATTTATGCAGCCTCCGTAGGGAAGTGAGTCCCACAGTCAGTCAGGGGTAGAAGCTATAGAGGTTAATCAAAAGACGCAGTCCTTGGGTCCTTATGTTTGCAATTTAAAATGGATACCCTGGGGTGGAAACGCATGAGAAGAATTAATAGTGGGACAGATACAACAGTTTTGCTAATCAAATGTTAGCTACAAGACTTTGCTGTGTTCTTATATTTGGTTAGCACCTTAGCACAATGGCTTTTAAACACTTTTAACAATGGCCCAAAGTAAGAAATATATTTTATGCTGTGACCCATAACCCATGCAAAAATTTCACCAAGTACTATTGTGATGCACTCTGATATTTTATATCCTCTTTTATTTTACTGGCTTTTAAATGCTGGTCACTGACCCTCTAAATCAATTTCATGACCCCTTGATGGATTATAACTTGCAGCTTGAAAACTGCTGCCTTCCCATGTCCGTGAAGGGGAGATTTGTGGGGAGGGGAGAGAATGAGATCACAGATTGGGGGGGGGGCACAGTAAAAGAGTAAGCATGCCTCTAGTGAGGGAAGGGGTGATATGCACAATCGTCCCAGTAAATTTATATGTCCGAAGAGGGGAATGGAAGATCAAGGGGGACTGCACTAAGAAGAGAGATTTGCTTCAAATTGGAACATAATTTCTTGATATGTGATAAAGGTATGGAGTAGTATTGATGAACCTGTGTTGTATGGAACACTTGGAGATAATAATAGATATTCCTTAAAAGAAATCATTGAGTGAGGTAATAACTTTGGGAAATGCTAAAATTTATCTCCTCAATTTGGATTACCACAAAGTATATTTAAAGAGCTGAAAACATTTCCAGTAACAAAATCATTTTATCCTTTTTTTAAAACCCAGGATTTGATTTACTACAGAACTTTTTCTGCTCCGTAGAACACCTATTACCATTTCATAGAGCAGTTTGGGAAGCTTGCATGTAGACAGACATCACTGCAGAAGACCGAGCAGAGGATATGGAGTCAAATGGGAAAAGGTTAGCGTCCACTGGAGCCTCCCTTCTTGTGAAGGTTCTAAGCAAGGTGAGCATTTTCTGTAAAGGGCCAGATAGTAAATGTTTTAGGCTTTGTAGGCCACTGTCCTCTGTTGTAGTTTCTCAGCTCTGCCGTTGAACTGTGAAAGCAGCCATAGCCAATACATAAGGGAGTGAATAGGTTGTGTTTCAATTCAACTACATTTATAAACACCGAAATTTGAATTTCATATGGCTTTCCTGTGTCAGGAAATCTTATTCTTCTTTTTATCTTTTTCCCCAATCATTTAAATATGCAAACACCATTGCCTGGCTCACCATGGATTTGGTCTGCCAGCCCCGGTCTAAATCTTCAGCGCTTGCCTCTTCGCAATTGCGAGGGAGAGTCCAAGATAGGTAGACTGTTCCCTTCCCCCCCCCCCCCCCAGCTGCAAAACTCTGCTGAAGTAGCCTTAACCCTGGGAGGAAAAAGTGCCAACATGCCTAACCCCCTAAAGATTTCTGCTGTCAGTTTTAAACTTGTTTCTCTTTCTCACACTCGTAGGAAACAGCATGGATTAGGCTGGGAAGACCTGGTCAAGGAAAAGTCTCCTTGTTTGAGGGCCCTTCATCTGTCTCCCATCCTCCAGGGGCATGCGTGTCTGGCTCCTCTTGCCCTGCACCTCCATATCTGGTGGCTGCTCTGGCCAGCAGCTACTCAGGGCTGCTCCTTCTCGATAATTTCCACCAGAGCCAGAGGAAAAATGATTTGGAGTCTCCAATCTTAAGAAAAATAAATTTCAATTCTGCATCCTACTCCAGGACACTTACCCTAATATAAAAACTAATGTGTTTTCCTCCCCAGGAAGTATTCTAGTAAAACCAATGCTCCATGAAGGGCCTTGCTTACCTGGTTTGAATATCAACTCCCAGCACAGCACCACTTACCCTATGTGTGGAAGTATAGGCTTGTGTGATAGACTGCAAAATCCTGGCACTTAGCACCCAACAAAATCTGGTCCCTGCCCATCTTTGCAGACTCCATTCCCACAAAATGTCTTCTACTTACAGACGTGAGCCCCGGTGGCAGCCCTTCAGAAAATTTTCATGATCTTGTAAGCTGATGTGATTTCTGTTGCCGATGGATCTTAATATTTCTATTTGATGTATTAGTACATATTTATACATCTTTTTTTTTTTTTTGCTAAATTCTGTCATAAGCTCCTTGAGGCCAGAAGCTATAATTGATAATATGTATATTATATCTTCCTATGGTAACAGAATCTAATGTGTTCTCCCATAATCCTTGACTCCCAACATTACCCCTTTGTGGAATCCTTCTCCTCAAGTGTGGACTCAAGCTGTGACTTGCTTCTGACCCACAGAGTATAAAAGGTGATGGGATATCATTCCTATGATTACCTAAGATGTTGTCATGCTAAATAGACTCACCCTAGAGATGTTCCTTCTGGCTTGTTGAAGTAAGAGGCCATATGGGGGGAGGGGAGGTCTAGGTGGCAAAGACTACAGGTAGCCTCCAGCTGACAACTGGCAAAAAGCCAGTGCCTCCAATCCTACATCTATAAGGTAACCTCCGCTAACAATCTGAGTGAACTTGGAAGAGGGTTTCCTCCAGAGCCTCCAGTAAGGACTGTACCCCAAATGATACCCACCTGGATTGTAGCCCTAGGAGACCACAAGCAGAGCACCTAGGTAGGATGTGCTTGGATTCCACTTGGAAACTGAAATAATAAATGTATGTTGTTTTAAGCAGCTAAATTTGTGGTAGTTTGTTATATAGCAATAGAAAACTAAGACACCCCCCTCCTCCTCTGGACTGCTTTGACAGCTGTGCCTTGTATGAAGGACATGCTCACTGAAGACGCACACCATGAATTCTTCCCAAATTAGCTTCTAGCTCTCCACACCCGTAACAGATACAAGCCACAGTAAAGTTTGAGGCAAAAACCTAAGCTTGTGCCACATATTTGTTAGTTTCTTTTCCTGCCTCGACCATCCTCGTATCCAGGGACATATAAACAACATAGTTGAAGAAATAAAAGTAGGAAATCAAATCACTGGAGGAAAAAAAAGGAACACGAGGGCTAGTGTACTTGTTATGATGAATCATCTCACTCAAAACCTGAGAGTCCTGGCAGCTCGGTGAGGAAGAAGAAACAGCTGTGAGACGGAATGGCCGTAGCAGCCCTTCAGAGGAGACCATATTTTGTACTGGATCTGGATTTTTTTCCTGTTGTCCTTTAGGGTTAGAGCATGACCTGTAAAATTGGACTTCCTCTGGGCAGAGTTGCCTTATGCCTGAGGGATGAGTATCTTTGAAAGTTCATTGAAAAAGATTACATGTGTGTGATATATATATGTATATGTGCATATGTATGTGTATGTGTTTGTGTATGTGTATGTGCTTGTGTATGTGTATATGTTTGTGTATGTATATGTGTATGTGTTTGTGTTTGTTTATGCATGTGCATATGTACATGTGTTTGTGTTTGTGTATATGTATGTGTGTATGTGAATGTATATGTGTTTGTGTTTGTGCATATGTATGTGTATGTGTGCGTTTGTGTACGTGTATGTGTGTTTGTGTATGAATATGTCTATGCCTATGTTAAGAGCTGCAGAACTACTTTTTGTCACATCACTACTCCATCCAAACCTCTTCCTACACTAAGATGACCAAACTCTGGCAGGGCTTCTAGTAACATAAGGCCATGTCCCTAAGATGACCCAGTTCTCACTGCTTTTTTGAGAAAGTTCAGGGCTGCCAACACGGTCAAGCACTGGATGAAACAATGATTTACTCACATAGAAAGAGCAGAGACAGAGCTAGATCAGCTCCAATAATGTGTGTTGGACTCCATGGCTAGTGGAGGTCCCCAACAGTTGACACGAGGCAATGGGGCTGTGCTCACCTATCTTTTGCTGCGGTGGAAGGGCCTCCACTCTTCCCCTAGAGCTGGAAATACTGAAGGCTGAAGGTGTGCCTGAGGATGGCTGACACATGCTGACGCAGAAGGAGCACATTACACCTGAAACAAGGAAAGATATTCCCACACAAGGTGACAAGCCCAGTGCGGACTGTGTGGGCCCCTTATCTCCCGGTAAGGACTGTTCCAGGCCCAGGGCCCTTTCTTATGCGGCTGAGCAGACTGTACACATGAGATGCCTTGCTTAACAATTTACTACAAAGGGCTTACAATTGACAATATGTGGCAGTGGCATCTTTCTCAAGGACCTGAAAGCAATTTCTCTGGAATGTAATCATCAGGAAGAATAGGGCCTCTGTCCCCCAGTTTCTGTGGGAGGACAGAATCCTCATTTGTCAGCCTCAATTACCAGCCAGCAAACACAGCTGACTTGATGAATTTAACTGACCAACCTGTTGTAATTTTTCACATCCCTGACCACCCCTCTCCCGATTCCCTCATTCCCCTTTGACATGCCCAGTCACCACTGCACAAATTGGAAGGGAGCTCAGCTCTTTCTCAGCTATCAATAGTTGCTGAATAAAATCTATTTTAGCATTTTAACGTCTGGCTTTGTTGATTTTTGACTATATGTATATGTAGGTATATGTATGATATGCACAAGATTTTATAGGAGACCAGAAGAAGAGTCTCCACACTCACCTAGGGAGGCAGAGATGGATTTCTGAGGGTTTTAAAACCATGTCAAGAAAGTCTGTTACTAGAGTATTTGGGAGAAAAATAATTATGTAAATACTGGCAGCCAAATTCTTAAAGGAAATAAGCCACGTTTTTGCTTGTCGTTTTGTTTTTATTTCCTTCAGCAATTAACTTGGTAGCATAATTTGGCCTATTAGATCAGGATCAATCAGAAGTGGAAATAACTGCCCTGCAAATAAAGTAGAAAACATTTTGCACTTCCAAAGGCAATGGGGGCAGGGGGTTAATGGAGAGAGTGAGGACCCAGAGAGGCCAGGAGGCAGGATTTGGGAGAGTCCACACCAGAGAAAAGTTCCCAGTGGCAGGTCAGGCAAAGGATGTTAAAGAACAGGGTTCAATTATTCAAAGTTGTTTGTTGTGTGCGCATCCCTAGCCCCAAATCTGCACATGTAACCTGCACACCAATGCCCCATCTTTTGGCTCTACTTTTGTTCCACAAGAGGCCTGACGCATGATGCAACACTTAATTACGTTCCCCAAAGGAAAATCCAGTTCACAAACATCATCGCAGATGATTCCAGTGGAAGAATCAGAAAGAGGTTTTACATCATGCAGTCTTCATCTGTTCCCCTCTGATCTGTCCCTTCTTCCCCCGGCCTCACACACCTGCTCTGCCAGCCAGAAAGAGGAAGGACAAAAGGGGTGTACTTCTCCAGAGTTAGACTCAGAGGCTCGTGAACTGTGCAGTCACATAAGGGCCCAGGAGCAAAGAATCCCTTTTGAGATTTAATGCTCTGCTTTCATCCTCTTAAAACGGTTAATATCTTATCTGTGAATCTCTGTTTTGTTAGTCTGATAGGACAATAGAGCCTGTGCCCGAGCACAGGAGACAGGTGTAGTAACACATCCACTGTTCTCTGCCTCCCCATTCAGAGTCAGTGTTTGCAATACCCCCATTGGTACAGAATTTCAGTGGACCCTGGTGCATGGGACTTCAGCAGGACTCAAAGAGAGAACAAGCCAACAATTTCCATGGCTTCCACTCAAACCAGAACTTGTTTTGAATGCAGAAGGAAGACAATGGTGCTCTAAGAAACATGAAAGACCAAAGAACCCCATCATGTCCTTGCTCACCTGTGTGATGTCAGAGCAAGATGTGATCAGGAGAAAAGTAAGTCTTTCAGGAACCCCAGGAGATGCTGGTAGGGATGGAGGTGGGAAGAGGAGAGCCATGATTTCCCCCTAAAGTATGAAGGAATTTCAGCCTTTAAAATGAAATATCAAAGATCAGGGAGTCTCCAGATGGCTGGAGGACATCTGAACAGTTAATGTCTATGGCTAAGTCCCCAGGAGGATGAACGCTATTATTGGAAGTCAGTTGTTATTGGTTATGGTAACCCTGGCTGCTAGATGTATAGGTAACCCTATAGATAGGTAACCCTAGATATAATAAGAGTTCATCTCTCCCTTTCCAGAATGGAAATTCCTGATGATTAAAGGGTGGGTATCCTTCAAGTGGAGATGAAAGGACCAGGATCACTTCTTCATTGTGGCCCAACCACCTTTATCACTCAGCTCTCCTGGTGCTGTGGTCCTCTGCATCAGTCTGCACAAGGGAAAGAGGTCTGTTGGCTCAGGCCTAGAAGTGACACTGATGACTTCTGCTCTCATTCTATTGGCTAGAACCCAGTCGCATGGCTACAACTTACAGCAAGAGAGGCTGGGAAATGTGGTCTTACCTGTGTAGCCAGGAAAAAGAGGAAATGGATTTGATGAACACTAGCCAATGAAGAAGTAGGGAAGGTACTCCAGGAACTAAAGAGATGGAGGGCAAATGGCTGTGCGGAAGCAGGGAACTCCAACCCTACTGTGGTTTTCAGAATGCTTGTAACAGAGTTCTCAGCCCTTCCCCACCCCATGCGCACCTGCACGGGACTAGAGATGGTTGGAGCATTTAATGTGAAGAATGATATGAGTATCTGTAGAGGATGGGTGGGAGGCTCTCCTCTTCTCCTCCCTGCCTTCAAAGCAGTAAAATCAGTAAGGAGAGAATCTGCTAAGGTACCAAAGTCATGTGCTTCTTGACAACACAATCTCAGTTTATCAGAGGCTAGAAGTCAGTGCTGCAAGTATAAAGAACTGGCATTTGGCTGGTATGTTCTTTGTCTTCTCTCCACCTTGAGCCTCAGATGTGCTGGTGGTTGACACCACAGGAACGGAAGGCAGGATCAGATTTCAATGGGACTACCAGCAGGCACCTTACAACCTAATCTGTTCTCCCAGGCACACCCAAGTTACGCTAATGGTTTTCTCAGGCTGGTGCTGCTATCTTCTCTTTCAAATGCCTAGAGGAAGAGCCCAGAGCTTTCCAGGGAGACTGTGACATCCTCCCAGAAACATTATCCGTGGCCAGGCTGAGGTGTACTAAGGGTGAAGGACCCGGCCATCTGCATTAACCAAGTCTAGCCAAGGAAATTGTTTCTGTCTGCTGGGGCTTGACAAATCAATTGATCTATCACGCTGTTCCCTGGGTTTCCTGAGAGGAAGGGCTCAGCTTTGCTGCACAAATACATCCAAGTATTGAGCTTGAGTAATAGAAGGTTATCAGCAATCATATGAGAAAAGAGCCTTTCTCTAACATCACTTCTCAGCACTAAATTGCAGAGAAATCCATGCAGTTTAAAGGGATGAACCTGCCTCTTTACACTAAGCATCTCTCTTTAGTGATGCTGTCCCTGTCCTTCCCGGAAAGCTGCACAAGGGGCACTGCTAAAGGTTACTAGTCAATGCCCCACCTCCCTTCCAGACCCCTTTCTCCTGTGTCGCCTTTAGTGATGTTTGTGCAGTTTCTCAGCCTTCCCCACTGCCTCCATCAAGTTACCACCAAAACGTCCCAAAGCCACTTGAATTGACAGCTGCTGCAATCACAGGTGGGACTGGCTGCGTAATTGGCAGGGCCTACTGCAAAATGAAAATCTGGGACCTCTTGTTCAAAATGCAGTAAAAAGTACCATTAAAGGTCCTAAAATACAAAGCTTGTTTTTTCCTCCACAGTTTGTCTCTTACTTTGTTATGGTATTTAAATTTTTTTTGGTTCAGTACTAGTATAAGTAAAGAAAAATGAAAATTCTACATTATTAGTTTGAATTTACTATTTGTACTCATACTATGCAATACCAATGTTTTTTTTTAAATGTTTATTTATTTATTTTTTGGAAGAGAGAGAGTGGGGGAGGTGCAGAGAGAGGAGGAGAGAGAGACAGAATCCCAAGCAGGCTATGGCCGGCACAAAGCCTGATGCCGGGCTCAAACCCACAAACCATGGGATCATGACCTGAACCGAAACCAAGAGTGGGACGCTTAATCAACTGAGGCTCCGCTGTGCAATATGAACTTTAAATGCAAATATAAAAGCATTTACCTCTTATGTGAAATCACCAAAATTGCACAATTTTTATTTCATATCTCATATACATACATGTATATATGTTTCATTTTTATAAAACACTGGAAATGCTGAACAAAAACCCCTCACTATTTTATTTCACTTTATATGTGCAAATCTACCAATATTCTCTATCTTTGGCTCCCAGATTTATGAGGAAGGAGTGAAAGAAAAGGTACTATGGGGTGCCATATCTTTTCCTTTTCCTTATATGTGCTCATTTTCAGTACATGGTTGGCTACTGCAGGGAAGTAAGAAGAGTAAGAAAGAATATGACAGGATTCCTTGGTCATTCAGGTTTCTTAGAATGTGATTGCCTTCTTTTTGTATTCAAAGCAACTTCTGGCTTGAACAGAGAGCAGAGACTCGCGGGGCTGTCAGCACCCCCTCTCTCTCCACTGTAGACAGAACATGCTTTTTTGTACTTGCTTGGAGTCTTGCTTGACTCCATGAATGGTGGATCCTTCTGGATTCTCAGCTCATGCACATCTCAAAGGCTACATGCAAATGGTGCAGCAGAAGCAAGAACACATGCATACAGCACCTGTCACTTCTGATCATTCCCGTGTTCCATTGCCCCTTTGGATTTCACATACAAAACACAAAGTCAAAGATAAAATTATCAAGAATTTCAGAATGAAAAAAAAAAAAGAATTTTAGAATGACCACAGCAGAACATAAACCAAGGTTTCTTCTGAACGTGACCCTGTGTGGCTGCATAGGTCACCCATCTGTAAAACCAACCCTGATGGTGAAGCACACCCAGAGAGAGTCAAGCCATATAATAATGGCTGGTCCTGCTTGATTTCCCCACCAAAACATTGATGACAGTAGCCAAGGGAGAGCACCGACATTTGCATCTTACTTTACTTGCATGGATTTAAAAAAAATTCTTGGATCTTGATAGACAATAAAATATGAGGGCTAAAAATCCTGCACAGTTATGACAGTGTTAACTTAGATGTCATTATAATCAAGACTCCCTAAAGAGCATCCATGGGGTTCTCATATTAATTTCACCAAAGGACTGGTAAAAAGCCTTAGTTTGGTGTCACCAAGAGAATGTTCTGGTCTGTTCCAAACTGTATTTTGGTGTCAAAAGGCCTACTCCATTCTTGTTCCATAGCAATCTTTGCTGTAATGTCTACAGGGGGCTTTATCCTCTGCTTCTTCTTATAAACATATGCATTGTTCTTGTTTAAGTGGTCTTGTTATCATAGAATGAACATATTTTTTCCACCTTTTCCAGGCATAGAAATAAAACATATTTGTGGTTAAAGATTAAAATGATACAGATAGTATGGAGAATTTAGAAATTTCCCATCAAATAATCTGTAAATATAGCGGCCATTAACATTTTTGTGAAGATCTTTCCTGACTTTTTCTATTCACACACACCTGTACTCCTATATTCAGGCCACACACACACACACACACACACATTTTATTTGTTGTTTTTCCAAAATGGTAGCATTCTCTACATACCATCAGCAGCTTCTGTTTTTCATTTCAGTATTGTCATCATTTTCCCATAGATCTACAGATCTCCCTATTAATATACAATATTACAATGCATAATTGTAATATTGTTTCTTTATCCGATTACATTGATTGATGTTTAGGTTGGGTTTTTTTTTGTTATTTTGTTTTGTTTTTATGTCTACAAAGTGAAATAAGCACATTTAAGGGATATAAAAAGAAGGAATAAATTCTCTTCTTGCTTATCTCAATAGAGATCGATGATGATGTCTGAATTATCCTTCCAGTCACCACATGATCAGATGACAAACATTCTAGTCACCTGCCAAGTGCACTCCTGGAGCCCATTCCTGGCCTTGCCTGCTTGGGTGCCTTCTCCTGCACAGACCCTGTAGCAAACTCCAATTGGGTCCCTCCTCCAGCCTACTTCTTTTTCATCCTGCAGCCAGAGTGGTCCTTCTAAAAATAGTTTTGCTGGTCTCATCTCTACTTAAAAACCTCTTCAAGGGCACAAGGTGGAGGGGTCATGCACAGAAGCTTTTGGTGTCTTTCTTTCATCAGATCCTAGTCCAACCTCTTTCTGCTCACTTTATTGTTGATGTGAGTGGACTTGCCTTATAACCTTCATGTCTCATTTTATAAATCATTGGAAGGTGAAGTTCAGATCATTTTGCTTCCCTTGTCTTTTCTTTTGACACATTGGCTCATCCTCCAGGATTCAGCACTTGAAACGTGCTCTAGCTATGGAAACTAGTTTGAATGGGAATATTAAGTGGAATTAATTATTGGCCAGAAGTTAGATTTTGGAAATTTTAGAAACATTTTCTACTTTTTCGCCACCTGAGACTCAAATTATCGTTGTTACTGGAAATGGCTCTGATTGATTTAGCCAAAAGTAAACAGAAAGAAAGAGTTACAGCAGGAGGAAGGTAGCTCAGTGAGTTGAAGAAAAGGCTGACCAACTTGAGTTTGGAAAGTAGGAGAGATCAAGCATGGTCAGTTTTGGACAGTGCCATTGCAATGTCTTCTTTGGAATTAAGATTCCCTGAAGAGAGAGAGAATTGGTTTACTGGGGGTGGGAAACCTATTGGCTTGGGGTATCTTGAGGTCAGGGTATTAATTTCTCTGGCTCCCTCCTTATTAGGCTGCAGGTTAGCAGTGGCTGTAATCCTTACTGGAGGTTACAGCTCTTTCTCAGTCCCCATAACTATTCCCTCTTCTTGAGTTCCAGGGGTTGCTCCCTGATGTTGCTAACCCTGTGTGGCTTCTCTATCCCTTATTGATTTCTGTTAAATCTACCCACACTTTTGTAAAATATCCCTATATTACATTCTCCAATTACCCTAATTTGGATGTACTACTTGTTCCCTGCCAGAATCTTGACTTACACAGTAATTAGTACTGGGAGAAGTGGGCCCAGGACACAGCCTCTGAAAAAAACAAGATTCCAAGATTGGGTTGTTCAAAGTTGAGGAGTGCATAGATAACCTCCTTGATGGGAGCAGAGGGAAAGGGATAAGCCACTAGTAATCATTGGCAAGCACAAGTGTCTTCTCTTACCCAATTTTCATCTGGTTATTTTCCCACTTTCAGAAAAGTGATATACTCAATTGGCAGAATACTCACATTAGCTCTCTATTATGTGGAATGAAGATTGTATAATAGGAGGAGCCAAGTGGAAGCCCCAAAATAATAAGCTCAATGCAATGTGGCATTCTTTGGAGGAACTGCAAAGATTAGTGCCACCATCAGAGACTTGGGAGATGCAGGGGTGATTATTCCTACCACATCCCCATTTAACTAGTCTTGCTTGGCAGATCCAAGAGCCAGATGGGTCTTAGAGAATAATGGTAGATTGTTCCAGACTTAATAAGGTGGTTATGGCAATCACAGCTGAGGTTTTGGATATATCTTTATTAGGAAAAAAAATCAATAACCACTCCTGGCACCTGGTTTTTCAGCTATTGATGTGTAAATGCTCTCAATAAATAGGTAGGAAAGGTGGCTGTCAGTCACTCCTTTTTTTGGCAACATTGGTGCTTATTCAATGAGCCCATGTAGAAAGTGGAAATAGAGGCAAATATGGAGGCTTATTATGGATTTCTTATCCCCGAAGCTTATTTGGCCAAGGCCACTGTTGATTGCCCAGCTTTTCAGCAGCCATGGTCTTTAATAAAGCACAGAGTAGACAGTGATTTGTCCTCACAGGCATAAATGTGTATCTCAGATACACTTTTGCTTTATTTTATCAGAATTCTTCTGCTGGCATTCCTATCTGTGGACCTACAGATGCCTTATCCATTGACATGGTATCTCACAAAAGCACTTATTTGGTGGCAAAGGATGTGTGGCAAAGGACTCTTACCTTTACCATTTATGACTCTCCTGTCACCCAGAAGCAGATGGCTTGATATTAATGGAATGGCCTGATGAAGAAAATCTTTCACAAGCAGGTGTCTTAAACCAGTGGTCAATAGCTGGTGGTATGTTCTCTGTAGCCAGAATGCAAAGGCCTGGGAATGAAGAGAAATGAGAGTGGCTGGAGTATTGTTTGATGTTATCCCCAGAACCTTAAGAGCTGTACTCTGAGGAGAAATGTTCCATCAGAAAACAGCATCACAGTTCAACTAAATTGGGAGCTGAGGCTATTCCAAGGCCATTTTTGAGCTCTTCATGTCGCTGAACTAACAAAGAAGGTGGGAAGTGGTCCCTTTACTGGCTGGGGTAATTGATATAGTGAACTTGTCAAACCAACTTCTGAAAATACTGAAATAAATTCACAACCAACTGAAATAAATGTTTAAACAAACTACCACAAAAGGAAGTGGATAAATGTAAAATATTTGTCAAGGACTTCTTCAAAGAAGCAGAAAGTAAAGTCCCAAGAGTAGGGAAATAATTACCTTATTCCCCCTCTTCCAAGGGAAATATCTGCCAAGATGTTCTGCCATCCTGGCACATATGTCTTTCGATTTTGCAAGGCTTCCATGGCCATCTTTGTAATTTGTTCTTCATATTCTACATAATCTTTATTCACAGCCACATCAGGATTTGATGACTGGCCCATAAAGTAAATACTGAGCCAAAAAGTTACAGGCTTTGGCCAAGACTAAAATAATTGCCAAAAAATTCTTGTTTGGGAAGAAGGCAATTTTTTTCTTATTGGCATCAGTGTTCTACTGCTTTCTATTGCAGGATACCTTAAGCACCATGATTCTGCAAAAACACTGCACTGACTTGACATCAGAGGGAATGACCACTAAATCCCCTGGACTATTGGCTAGTGGTCTGCCAAATATGGTGTGATTCAGATTCAGATTCAAGGTCATAGATCAGGAGTGATAAAGCAGTAGCAGTGAGACAGTAGTATGGTCTGGAAGCTGGGTCGTTGTCCATGACTGGAGACAGACAGCTTGGCAAGGGAAAGATCTTGCCATCCTTTGTCTGAGGGTATACAGTGGTATTCGGAGAATCTGCAAAACTACATTAGGAGCCACGGGCAAAGAACAGTTGTGATTATACCAGCTAGATGAGACTCATGGCTATAATTGTTTCAATAGTCACCCAAAGGCTACTGCCAGCTTTTAAGATGAAGCTACCTTCTCAAGTCTGCCATGCCTGGCCAGATTCTACAAATGTAAATGGTCTTTGATGATTATGCCCTCACTGTCCATATCTTCTGACAGAGGCAGTATTATCAGTTGCTTGGAACTTGGGTTGAGCATATAAATCCTAACTCTGACATCTACTGGCTGTGGGTCCCAAGACCTATTACATAACATTTCCCCAATTCTCAGATTTCTCATAAGAAAAATGGGAATCATATTTCACAGAACTAGAACAAATAATACTAAAATGTGTAAGAACAAAAAGGGAATCATGATATTGACTTCATAAGGATATTGGAAGCATTAGATAAGATCATATTTGTAAAGCACCTTAAATAGTGTATAGTGCATATCAAGTCTCGATAAATGATAATTTCGTTTATCAGCATTATCATAACCATGAAGGCAGTTTCTCTAGAGTCCAGAGGGGAGGAAGATTCAAACAGCCTTGGAGCTGGTCTTCTCTTTGATGCATCTTTCATGAACTGGGTTGGGCAAGAGTTGCACTAATAAAGACTCTGAGATGGTGAAAATGAGAGGAATATATTTGAGTCATTGGTATGACCAATGTATACTATAGTAAAGACCATGATGATTGAAGGCCACCTGCATGAAAGATGGAAGAGATATACCATGGCAAGAATACTCTTAGGAAAATGACTAAGGTTAGAGGAATAAGACAACCAGAATAGGAAATGTACTGGGAAGAAAGCCTCAATGGTATTTCTAATACCAAAGAAGAAGCAACCTAAAGAGCGAGGTGTCATTCAAAATGAGGACTAAGAATGCCATTGAATTTGGCAGGAAGGAGGTCTCAGTCTCATTAAATGAGCAGTTTCCATGAAATGGCACATATATTGGTCAGAGTTCAACTAGAGAGGAAAATCCAGTAGGATACATATGTTGATTGTAAATATTGTGGATTATAATATTTATTATAATTTGTATACATTATAAATATTAATATAAAATGTGTTAGTTATTGGTTAATTAATACAAATATTAATGATAAATATAATATGCTAGGGTGCCAGTGTGGCTCAGTCGGTCAAGCGTCTGACTCTTGATTTCAGCTCAGGTCATGATCTCAAGATAGTGAGCTTGAGTTCCACATCAGGCTCTGTGCTGACAGAGGAGATCCTGCTTGGGATTCTCTCTCCCTCCTTCTCTGCTCCTTCCCTGCTCTCTCTCTTTCTGTCTCTGTCTCTGTTTCTCTCAAAAATAACTAAACATTTAAAAATGCATACATAATATGTTAATTCTTCTTAATATATTATGGTATTTATTACAAGAAGTTGAGTTACATAATTATGGGGACTAAGTTAGCTACCCCAAAGTCCATAGGATAGGCAGTTGAGAACAAAAGACCATATCAGGCTAGAAACCCACGGGTCCAAGCTGAAACTTATTGTCCACAGGCAGGCAGGTAGGAAGGAGGATCTAATGGGAAAGGGAAACCATTGCGAAGCTAGCTGCTCTCTGTGGTCTCTAGCTCAGGAAAGGCCTAAGCTCTCTTTTAAGAGGTTTTTAATTGATTAAATAAGGCCCATCCACAATCATCTCCCTTTTGTTGAATTTCAAGTCAACTGATAAGACCGTTTACAGTTTACATCTATAAAATCCCTTCACAGTAGCATCTAGATTGGTATTTCGTTTAACTGGGAGAACATGAGAAAATAGCTGCTTCTGTCCTTCTGTCCTCAAATTCACAGAAGGGAATATCCCTTGTAGCCTGCCCTAACTAGAGATACTAGAAAGGTAATTTTCTGGTAGTTCAGAACAAGAAAGAGAAGCAGCTCGAAGAGATATGTGCAAGGGATGATCTCAATGGAGAGCAAAAGAATGAAACCGCAGTTGGAGAGGGTAAGTAGGAACAAGACCTCATTGTTGTCTAGAGAAGGATTCAGTGCTGGGAGAGGCAATTCACCGTGGGCCCTCAGCCTCCCTACACATTCTTGCTGGGTATGCCCAAAATGCAAGGCCCAGCCTCCTCCATACGTAGGATATTTCTCAGAGTTGTGTTTGCAGAAGGCAATCTTGAGGGATGATGGTAACATCTCCCCCAAAGAACAGCCTTGCCTTCACTTGCTATAAAAGCAATAAATCCCTAGTTTTAGTGTTCCCCTCCTGTAATGTAACCCATACCATGTGTGGGCACTCACCATGGGCTTTCTCTGTCTCCTTCATGGGCCTTGGTGGTGGAGATTGGGAACCAACTGACATAAACCAACATAAAGCTCTGACTACTACTTTTGTCATGAATCATAAAGGTCTTTGTCTCTTTGGCCACGAGTCTTATGTCTTCTGCCAGCATCCACAAAATAGTAACAGGCTAGTTAATTCGTGTGTAAGCAGGCTAAAATCTCAGACCCTTCAAGATTCTTGACACCCAGATGAAGAGAAACACACTTCTAGTAACTACTAAAAGCACTAGACTTTAAATCTATCAGAAAACCATTCCCAACAAAATTTTTAAAATTTAAAATTTTATTTAAAATATTGGTTTATTGGTCTTTATAATCTGGAAAGAAAACTAAGCATATCCTCACCTAAGCTCCAAAGTCTAGCTCAAATGTATTTTATGGACAGTGGAATAGTCTAGCGATCCAGTTGTAGAATCTTAAGATCTTGGCTTGACTGTAAGCAATGAGCCTTGTTTTCCCCAAGTCTAAACTGGGGACACTAATACCTGACACTTGCAGCGTTACTTCATGGGTTATGTGAGAGCATGCGTGGTATACAAGTGAGATACTGTGGACATCTCACAAGTGTTGGTTCTCTTTTCTTCTCTTTCTTCTCCTATCTCACACACAGCCTTAGAATTGTTTTCTAGTTTTTGCATAGATTTTGCCTATGTTTTTACTCAAACCACTGACATTCAGTATTGTCTGACCTTGAGATACCTTATAGAAGATCCAACCATTAACTGGTTTCCATATTTCTCTCTCAAGAGTTCAGTGACTTACAGCCTAGCTTCTCCTTTTCAGTCTATGTTTCAATCCACAGTCTTTTTTATGGTGCTGCTCTCTATGTAATAAGTGCCATTTTCAAGCACTTAACATTTACAAAGAGTGTTCAGAGCATCATGTTATATATGGCAACAATAGGATAGTCATCCACTCTATAGACCATTAAGTGGAAATGTTACGCTGTCATCCAAGGTTGCACCTTACTTTTTCCAAGGTCGTTGGTAAATGGCAGAGCTGGAATATAAACCCTGCTGTTCTGACTCTGAGTCTCGTGCTCTTCCCCGCCTTATCGCCTGCTATATCACTCTGTTTTCTTCCTGTGTCTGTTTGGCCCACCTCTGGGTTGGTTTTTCTGAGGTCTCTTTTTGACAGTGTTTTTGCAATAACCCTGTGTATTAGCCAGGGCTCTTTCAATTTCAAGTGACAGAAATCCCACTTAAAAAAGATTTATTGGCTCATGTACAGAGAAGGATGGGGAATAAGTGGTGTTAGGCACTGCTGGGTCTGAGGGCTCAGAGATGTCATTAGGGTTGTTTTGTTTTTTGTTTTTTTTGTTTTTTTTTTTCTCCTCTCCACTTCTCAGTCCTGCCTCTTTCTGGTTTTGGCCCCATTCACTTCCTGCAGATGTGTTTCCTTTTTGTGGTGGCAAATATGGCGGGCAACAACTCCTACATAGCTTTCCACTGCTTCTTATTCTAGGGGAAAGAAAGTCATGTTCTTCATCTGTCTGTATGAAATTGGCTCCATTTGGATCATGGACCTATCCATGGGGCCAATCACTGGCCAGGGTGAAGGCGTATCATGATCAGCCAAGCTGGTGTCACACATCTATTCCTTCACCCAGGAATTGGCGTTCTATGTCTGCCAGTTCATGAGGGTCACGTCATTAGAATGGGGCAGCATGACTCAGGGGTAAGAGTCAGGGAAGGGGATACCTGAGAGCAAAGGAAAACAAAACACAATAGAAGCAAACTGCACCCCTCCACACCAGATGGCCACCAAACCTTACAGTCCAGATTGTCACCGATAATTCAAATTTCAAATATTATAAAAACTGATATATGTTTTCCCTGAATTTTTTACTTGAGATTTTATTCTTTGCAGCAAAGACTATCCACTAAATTTCATGTGATTTAATTTAATACCTGTGAAAACCTTTTCATAAAACTAAATTAGAACTCGGGAGAAAACGTGCT
Source organism: Prionailurus bengalensis (assembly GCF_016509475.1). Taxonomy (NCBI): domain Eukaryota; kingdom Metazoa; phylum Chordata; class Mammalia; order Carnivora; family Felidae; genus Prionailurus; species Prionailurus bengalensis. Next base: position 126,508,866 of record NC_057348.1, read on the forward strand.
TGTCAGACCACACATCCTGATTTGGAGCTCATAAAACGTGATTCTGCTCAGTAAGGACAGCAGAGTTGATGGGCTTGTCGGGGGGGTGGGGGTGGAGGTGGGGGTGGGGGGGTGTGGGGGGGGGTGTCTGTCAGTTCCTCCACCTGCCCACCTACGGGACTCCATTTCTTGGCGGGGAAGGCAGCCTGCTCGAGCGCTCATTGAATATATATTTAATGGTGCGACATTTACACGATGCCAAGGAGGCTTTGAAATGACTAAATTTAAAATAGATCTTAATACCTAAAGCAAGAGAGAGAGAGCAGAAGGAAATGAAGCACATTCTGTGAGTTAAGAAGACACATTACAAGGAGCTAAAACCAAATATGCCTGCAGATTTCCAAAATAGACATTTATTGTGTTGTTTCCCATGTTTTTGTCTCTGTCTCTTCCTTCCCCTCTACCCTAGAGGTATTGGGCAAATTAGTGAACAATAACAATGATGATAATAATAACAGCAATTACTCCTGTTCACAAAGTACTTACTCTGTGCCAAGCACTTTACCAAGATTTTTAGATACAATATCTCATTTAATCCTCACAATCACAGAATGAGTATGATCCCTGTTAATAAGATGAGGCAGGAGGTTTAGGGAGATTAAGTGTCTTGTCCAAGTTCATTCAGTTGGTGATACTTTTATTCATTTTCTCTTTCTATTGCAACAAATTACCACAAATTCAGTGTCTTAAAACAACACGTGTTTATCATCTTGCAGATGTGGAGGTCAGAAGTGTGAAATGGGTCTCACTGGGCTAACATCAAGGTGTTGGCAGGCCTGTCTTCCTTTCTGGAGGCTCTAAGGGAGAATCCACTTTCTTACTGTTTCTAGCTTCTAGAGGCTGCCCTCATTCCTTGGCCCATGGCTGCTCTTCATCACCAAAGCCAGCAATATTAGACTGAATCCTTCTTACCCTGCCATCTCTCTGCTTTCTCCATCTTTTGCCTCAATATACCACTTTTAAGGACACCCGGAATTACATTGGGCCCACTAGATTATCCAGGATAATCTCCTTATTTTAAGACCAACTGATTAGCAGACTTAATTCCATCTGCACCATTAGGTCTCCTTTGCCATGTAGCCAAACATATTCACAGGTTCAGCGGTTCTGGACATGGAATCTGTAGGGGCCATTATCCTTCTTTCTATAAGACTGTCCTGATTACTCTCCTCCTGATCTCCCTTGCTCCTGATCCTTGGACTTGGCATTTGAACCCTTAGTCCCAACTTGCTCCTTCAGCACTCTCTAAAGATACTGGCTACACTCCCAGCCTCTGGCTGTTAGGCTCCTGGTACTTCTGTTAAGATGGCTCAATCCCAGACACATGTACACATATTCACAGATACACACAGACTTCCTCTAGGGAAACTTGGAACATACTGAGCTTCTCTGACTCCTCACTGAGTACACATTTGCTGAGCCCCAACTATATGCACTTCTGCCATCAAGATGCTCATAATCAGAGGGAAAACACACAGGTAAACCAGTGATCACAGACCTTGTGGTAAAATGCGCAGAGTGCTGTGGGGGCAAAGTACGGGGGTGAGGGGCATATTAGGGAAGGATTCAAATGGGGACGGTCACTTGACTGGAGTCCTAAGTCATGAATAAGAATAGTAAGGCAGAGATAGAGAGGGGCAGACTCTAGACAGAGGGAACAGCACGTACATAAACATGGAGAGTACAAGAATGTGGACGCTTTGGAAATGCAACTAGCCTGGTTTGAATGGAAGACAGGATCCAATTCAAGATGAGGGCCACATGGCATGAGGAGAAACCAGTTTAACTAGTTTCAGTAAAGACGAGGGTAAAGTAATAACCCCAAAGTACAACACCCCAAATAAGATAGATCTTCTCTCTCACGGAGCTGTCTTGCTAGCCTAGATTGGTGAATAGCTTTGCTATGTGATGGTCAGGAGCCACCGGTGCATAATTGAGAACAGGTCACTGCAATGTCTGGTTCCAGCTTAAGGGAACAGAAAGTGAAGAAGTCTGGGGCAAGCAATTTCCTTTTCAGCAAGTAAGGCAGGGCTGGATTAAGAGGACATTACCAGCCATGTGACAGCATTTAAACTTTATCCTGAAAACAATAGGACATCATTAAGGGGTGACAGATTTCATTTCAAAAATGCAAATTCTAGCACCGAGCAAGAAGAGTAGACTGGACAAAGGCAAAACTAAGAAGTAGGAAATCCATTTTATAAAGATGCCTTTAGCAGAAACCCAGGGGAGAAGTGATAAGAAAAGAGTAGATGGAATTGAGTTTGTGGAAGCAAATCCATGAAAGAGTTTTAAAAATGAGAAAGTATTCAATTGTTAAATGCTACAAAGATGTCAAGCAAAAAAAGGACTGGGTTTGGCATTAGGAGGCCATTGATCAGCTCGCTGAGAGGACTTTCAGGGGAGTGTTGGCACAGAAGGGGGTGGAGAATTGGAAATAAGGAATGTAGAAAAATTTCCAGGATGTTTGGTTAGGACATAGGCATATAAGGTAGTAGTTTCTTTGTGGTTGTTTGTTTATTTGTTGGTTTTTGTAAATATGGAAGAGCTTGGAGATGGAAGGTTGAAGATAAATGTGAGAAAGGGGTAATTAATGAACAAAAGTGGTTAGCAGGCGGGAAAGAACAGGATCCAGGGCCCAAAAGAGGAAATAAATTCAGTGACAGAGGATAGATCCAGAGCCATAAAAAAGCCCATTTTTCCCTTCAACTGAGACATTTAGAGAAAATGCCGGAAAGGCTGCCAACCGTCAGCGTAATGATGGAAGATCATAAACCAAGGGCAGTAAGGTCCATCTGTGGTCTAAGGGTTTACTTCCCTTTTAGAAAGTTAGTACTGGATGCAGGACAATTTTCAGCGATTAGTAAATTTGACCACAAGGCAAGACTATGATACGAGTGGAGTCTAACTATTACTATGACATATAATTAATTCCCTGCGGGTACGACCAGAATTATTTTAACAGCCACAAAGAGAAGGACTGGAATGTCAGTTTGCTTCCTCTCAATCCTCTTCTTCTTCCCACATCCCCAAGTGTTTTCCCCTTAAGTGGATTCTGTACTAAATCATCATAATGATGGGCCCTCCTTAAGTCAGTTTGTTCTTCTGCCTGTGGCATCCATTTCCGCTCTCCTAATTCACGGAGTTCCACGTTGTTATTGAAGCATTTCCCTGGGGATCTTTTAGGTGTCTACATCCTAGTTTCATTTTAGCATCTTCATTGTATCTTTTGCATTACATCAACAGTCTGTTAGTTTCAGACTTTGCCTTATGGTACCAAGTCGATTAATATATGATTTTGAAAACGTAAATATGCACACATACGACAAAGTGCATCAAAGTCGACAGAACAAAAGAAGCGGTTTGTGTTGGCCCACCGGCTGCAAAACCATGCCGTATAATAAGCACAGCACCTATAAAGAGGAATTGGGTTTGGTTCCTGCCCACTCAAATAATGTGTATGAATTTCTCGGTGGGATTCATTGCAGGCATTCAAATGCTGGTTTTCTTTCTTTCTTCACTCTCACAGGGTTCACTTTCAAATGGGGAGACGTAACTATGGCATAAATACTTTTAAAAGGAGGGGAAGGGAACTATAGAGAAATAGGATTCTATACATGAAGGAACAGAGACAGGAAAAAGCTCACAGCATTCAAAGAAGAATAAGTAAAAACAAGTCCGCCCTGCAGTGTTCTCCAGGGCCTTGTTAACAACCACATTCAGATGTTAATAAATCATTTTTACTGAAATTTTTTGGGGATGGGAGAGGAACCTGGATTAAAGTTATTTTGTTTTGCGACATCACCAAATAAGGATCTAGGCTATTAAATTACACAGCAAATGCCCATTTTGATTTGGCTTGGTTGGCTACTTATTTATTTATTTATTTGGACAAATACAGTCTGGATTTCATTTCCCAATGTTCCTAGTGGCAAACTTCTTGGTAATATTTGAGAAACATGCTTTGGTATATGACACTTATTACCTAATAGCCTTGTGATCTGGGTTAAGTTATAAAATCTTTCTTCTTCAATTGCCTTATTCTCATAAGGTTGTTAGGATTAAATAAGATAACCATATAAAGTCCCCTGGCACATAGTAAGTGCTCAATAAATGGTAGTCACATTGGAGGAGGTAATCAAGAGGACATGACAGGCAGCTGACTTGAGAGTTGGACCCAGGCAATCAGAGGCTCCTCATTCCCAGTCCTGTCCTTGGCATATACACTCTGCCTATCATGCCCACAGTAGGAACAGCATGAGGCATCAGTAGAGACAGTCCGCCATGTATACATGCACTCTCTCACACATTTGTGAAATGCATTACATTTAGTGTGTGTATGTGGGTATTTGAGAGAATTAGAAAAGAATGTGTGTCTCCTTTCATTCTGCCACTTTATATTCATAAGAAAAAAAGAAATACTGAATAAAATGTTAACTAATTTCCCCAGATTACCTGGTCAATATAACAGTGTGTGGGGAAAGGGATACTGATAACAGGGGGCCCTGCAACAATGGCAACAATGGCAACAATGGATTGAATATCCCTTTAAAACTAAGCTGATCCTATGATTATTGTGTTTGTTTGTAATCACAGCCATAGCTCAGGGGTAAGAAGAGTAGGCAAAGCTCTTTGCCATTACTCTAAAGTATCTAGATAATAACAATAACCCTGCTATTGAAGTAGCAAAAATTATAAGGATATCTTTTATAGCATGGTTAAAAGTGGGGAATATGGAAAAGAATTTAAATTTCCAAGAATTGGGTAAACAAACAATGACAAATTCATACAATAGAATATTTTTCAGCTATAAAAATGATGCTGCAGAACGGTAGACAGTAACTTGGAAAGGTATTAAAACATACTGTTAAGTGAAAACAGCAAGTTATAAAACATGTACATTCAATTATTTTTGGCTAGGAAATACCACCTATCATTTATTCACCTCGCTTGCCATCAATCACCCACATATTGAAGTGTATGCATCAAACTGTGAAAACTAGTTATCTCAGTATGAAAAGATTATTGGTCATTTTATGTTTTATTTTCTTTTTGCTTATCTTTATTTCTTTGGTATTTTTTCTATGTTGACTATCTCTTACTTTTTAGAATGGTAAGAAAAATAAGAAAAAAATAAGAAAAATAAATACTATGGACTATAATGAGAGAGAGTCACAGTGAAAGAGAGTGAGCAACAGTGTGAGAGGGAGTATGTTTATGAAAGAAGAAAGAGAACATTCATTCAAAGACAGACTGGTGTCTCCGGGCCTGAAACTCTGGTTCTGGCTTTCAACCTACCTTCTACATTAAAGTCATTCAAGCCTTGTTTCCTGATGGATAACCAATACTTTTGGCTATGATGTGTCTCCCTATGGCTTATACCTATAACCTGAAACTGACTCCAGCCTACGTTCCAGCCCCGCTTGGACCCCACCTCCCTAAACCTATGTAGTTATGATATGAGAAGATTTTGCTCTAACTTGGAAGTTGGACCTTAGATGATATACCAGCTGTGTCAATTTTATGATTGGTGGGGATTATTTACAATACATATACATATACATATACATATACATACATGAAGTAAACCTCTAGTTGATAATGGAGGTATAAATTAATTGCCAATTGCCATTTATTAATGCTCTTAGCGCTTTTTTTTCTTGACACCTAGATCAGTTTTCTGAATTATATTACCTGCCCCTGATCCCTGGCATATATTATATAAATGTGAGTATAAATTCTTGTAAATTAAAACTTATTTGTAGATAACATTTCAGTAACTGAAATTTTAATATATTGGGAAGTGATTTTAGTATTTATAGCTTTATTCCTTAATGTTAAAAATTAAACATTCAACATTACTTTAAAGCTGGTTTTCTAAATCTTTTCACTTATTCACCAATAATGAAGAACAAAATTTAACTCATCTGGTTCAATTTTTTAAGTTTTTTGTTTATTTCTGAGAGAGAGAGAGCACAAGCAGGGGAGGGGCAGAGAGAGAGAGAGAGAGAGGGAGGCATAGAAGCAAAATCAGAATCTGAGCTGTCAGCACAGAGCCCGATGTGGGGCTCGAACCCACCAACCAGGAAATCATGACATGAGCTGAAATCAAATGCTTATCTGACTGAGCTACCCAGGCACCCCTCATCTGGTTCCATTTTAATGAAGGGATGGTGCTATGGGCTGAATGGGTCCCCCTAAAATTCATATGTTGAAGTCCTACCCCTCAAAATGGTGGCACTAGGAGGCAGGCTTTAGGATGTGATCAGATCATGAAGGCGAAACCCTCCTGAATGGGATTAGTGATCTTCCCACTAAGAGAGATCTTTCATCCCTTCCACTATGTAAACTTAGAGCCAAAAAACAGCTGTCTAGTAAGTGGGTTCTCACCACAGAATCAGACTACACCTTCACCTTAGACTTCCCAGCCTCCAGAACTGTGAGAAATAGATTTCTGTCTGTTAAGCCACCCAATTTATGGTATTTAGTTATAACAGCCCAAGCTTACTAAGACAAATGGTTTGCTGAGACATGTGCAGGGTCGAAGGAACAAAAAAGGATGTGGAGACATCCAGGAACCAGCAGTGTAGGAAGTTGTTAATTGGGTCTTAGATGTAAAGGGGCAAGAGGAGACAGTACAGCTTCTGGAGCCTAGGAAGAGCTGGTGCCATAGAAAGGGGCCACACAATGGGAGTTGTGGTTGTGGAGGACACAGCCATACCAGAAGCAAAGTGCAGGAGAGGGGCACGGGAAGAGGTTACTTACTGTGTCTGTCTTTCCATTTTCCAACCTCTCATTGCCTGTAGCCAACGGGTGGCCACCTGGCAAGAAAGCCTGGGCGATGTGGTCTACAGGGGTCAGGACAGGGACCAAAAGAAGAGGATGGAGAACAAAGAGTGAATGGCAAACGGGGAAATAAAAATAGTGTATTCACTCCACACATTTTTTTTTAAACTCATTGCTATGTTCCAGACATTGGACTAAGTGTACTTGATTTGCTGAACTTAGTTTGAGGTTTGTGAATAGATGAGTTGGGCACAGCTTTAGAGGAAATCTCTGTTTTCCTGAATATTATTTCTATTTACAGTATTTCAATAGGGACAGCGCTTCATGGATTAGACTTTCAATGAGCTTTGCTACCTTTTGCTTGTGCTTGCTGTTCTACATAATGGCACACTTTGAAAAGCCATAAGTATAGAACAGGCACGACTTTGTATAATTAAGCTCAGGAGTAAAATCTTGGAATTTTACATAAGGGATGTTTCTTGGCTCTTTGTTGGCTTTTAAGAAAAAGGACAAATAAGGACACAGAACACAGGAGATAGGAGGCAGGAACCAAAGCAAATAACTTAATGAGCTATTCAAGAGGGAATTCACAAACTGCTTCCTAAGCCTTGATGAGAAATATGGAGGCATGTTGGTGAGGCGCTCATATTATTATTACTGGGAACATGTTGTATGGAGAAAGGCAATGGATTCTCAAAAAAGAAACATTCTGATAAAAATCAGAAATTACAGAACATGTTGCTTCATTCAGAGCTATACAATCCACACCATGGAGTACTGAATTGGCTGTATTCTGCCCTCTGGCAATTTTGGAAAACATTTCATTGCTTTTTAAGCACTATCCCCTTCCCTCCCTTCAGAGAGGCCAAGCAGAAGACTTTGGATAGTACATCTTACATCACACAGTTGATTCATTTCTTTGCTACTTTATAGAAACTAGTATTTCTTAATGAATGTATAAGGTTTGAAATTTAGAATATCCACCTTCTGATTCAGGTTCCATCACTGTGTAAACTTGGACATGACACTTCATTTCCCAGGGCCTCAAGTTCCTCATCTGGAGAGATCAGCTGGAAAACACAGGGTTTACCTAAGCTTTATGAAGTGATTGAATGCATGAATTGTAAAGAAAATTGTATCAGTACGTATCTATGGGTACATGGTCCCACTTGCGAATAGGGGATCAATACCATTCATCAGATTCCCCAAGAACTTTGTGTTCCCTAAAAACAATTATACAAATCTGAACCAAAAATATTAAGCAGACCCAATTTAATTTTAATTTTTAATTTTTTGAGAGGGAGAAGGTGCACACACGCACAAGTTGGGGAGAGGGGCAGAGGGAGAGAGAGAGAGAAAAAGAGAGAGAGAGGGAGAGAGAGAGAAGAGAATCTCAAGCAGGCTCGATGCTTAGCACAGCTCAGAGCCTGACAGGGTAGGGGGGCTCGATCTCACAACCCTGGGATCATGACCTGAGCTGAAATCAAGAATCAGACACTCAACTGACTGAGCCACCCAAGCACTCCAGGAAGACCCTATTTTAAACTAAGAAATTCTACAACTTCATAAAAAATCTTTGGTTTACATAGCAATTTCAGAGCTGTCTCAAGTCCTTTTCTTGAGCTTCAATTTATAGCGGTTTTGTCAATTCTAGCTTTAAGCTTCTATTCTCTTCCCAGTTTTAATGATCTATAACCAAATAAATCAGATTTTTAACAAGGAGATAAGCCATCAAATATATTAGAAATATTCACGTTTAGAAGATCATTTTTAATATTAGAAACATTCACATTTAAAAGATCATTTTTACAATATAAGTAAATATGCCCTATTTTATCTGTTTTAAAAATCATCATTTTAATATTTGGTTTCTCATAACATGCAAGGAACTGTAGCTTGAGATATTTAATAGAATTTTGGAGTAAGAAGTTCTTGCAGCAGCACTGTCTGAAAGAACTTTTTGAGATAATGGAATGTTCTATAAATTTGTACTGCCTGATACAATGGCTGCTAGTCATATCTGGCCACTGAGAACTTGCAGTGTGGCTAGTGTGAATGAGGAATTAAATGTTTGATTTAATTTAATTTAATTTAAATTGTCACACATGGCAAGTGACTACCACATTTGATAACATAATCTTAGAGAATGCCCCATGTAATACATATCAGGAGTTAAAACCTCACGGCACCTCCTGTGATGCAGAATTTCTCAACAGAAACACTGTTGAATAGGGCCAGATAATTCGTTGTTTGCAGGGAGGGAGGTTGCCCTGTGCACTGGAGTGTATTCAGCAACATCCCTGGCCTCTCCCCACTAGATGCTGTTATTACTTGATCCCCAGACGTGACAATGTCTGCAAACATTGCCAGTTGTCCTCTGGAGGTTATAGTCGTCCCAGGCTGAGCACTACTGCCTTTAAGTAAGTTTTCCTTGAGCTTTGTCTTGAAAGTACTCAGGGACCAGGCACCTTACCAGATGGACCAATTCTGTATTGGATTCTTGAAATTATTAGGACATTACTCCACATAAGTGGATGCCCATAAAGTCTCTTCTCTGGACTTAGTTCTTGTTGGCAATTCTAGTAAACTCTTTGTTGAGGAAGAAGGCGGATATAAACAAGCTAGTTGAAATGTGTATTAACAGGAAGCTCAACACATAAGTGGTTAAGAGTGTGAACTCTAGAACTAGAGACAGGGGTTCAATTTCTGGTTTTGTCAGGAGCTAGCTGTGAGTCACATGTAAGGTAATTCAGTTCTCTGTTTCTTAGATTTCTCACGTGTAAAATAGGAATGATAATAGTAATGAGAGTTGTTTTAGAATTACATGAGAATGTGAATAATATGCTTGGTTATTATTATTTTAAGTAATAATGACAAGAATATTCTACTATCGTGTTGTGTTACTTGTTATAATATTTTACCACATGTGATCCTCCCAATGATTTTATAGATAATGGTGTTCCATCTGATAAATGAAAAATGTGGAGGCTCTCATAATTTCAGTGGTGTGCCCAAGTGCATGCTTGGTGAGTTGAGAAAGCTAGATTCAAACCCAGTTCATTCAGTTCCAATGTTAGTGTTCTTTCTGCTATACACAAAGAATTCTGCCTGATCTCACCATCTTACGTTCCGTGTCTGTGAGGGGTCAGTCTATGTGTACCAGGTATGGAGAGTTTTACATAGTCATCAGGGATTTATTTATGTAACCATTGGAAGGGCCAAGGTGTGAAAGTCAGAGAAGCAACCCTCCATGATCTCAGCATGAAACACCAAAGCCAGAAATTCTCAAGAACTGGTGGAAAGCTGTTGTGAAGCTGCATCTGACCATGCATCTAGACACAATCACCTCTGCAGGATAAGGCCTCTGCTTCTCTTCTGCTTCCAGATATCTCTCACTGATGCTTTTACCTGGATCCTGCAGAGAATGGCATTCTGGGAAATGTAGTTCCTGCTTTGCTTCTGCAATGCAGAGGAGATGTAGATGGGGATGGTAGTGATTCTGAGCTGGCAACCAAGAATCCAGCACCTAGCTAAGGCATTCACATAGTCACCAGTGGATTATATGACCCAGGGTGATATGTGGGAAAGGTCATGGGACCAAATGCTCCCTTTAGCACCAATAATTATCAGTGAGTAAGTCATTTCACCTCTCAGGCTCTTTGCCTATCAGAATTAAGTAAAATAACACACAGTGAATGATTCTCACAGAATCTGGAACACAGCGAATGCTCAGTTAGTGTCGGTTGTTGCTCTGCACAGCTATAGACAGACAGGTATATTCTGAAGGCTATTTTCCCTGAGTGTTCTAAATGGTTCAAGGGAGATGATTTTGGGGCAGAGGTTACTAGTTGCCCCAATATCCACTCTTCCTTTCTTCCACAGTGATAGCCTGATGAAGATCATATTTCTGGCCTCTTTTGAAGCTCACATTCTCACCTGCATCTGTGGGGGGAGGTGCTGGTGTACCTTCCAAGTCTGGCCTTTGAAGGGAACTGGGCTCGTGTTCCTCGTCCTCTCCCTCTTTTGGCTGACTGGGATGCCGCCATGTTGGTGACAGCCAACTGTGGGCTAGCAGCCACGGATTGAAGGCAGCAGAACAACAAGCCAGAAGGAACTGGGCTCCTTGTCCCTCTGGGACTGCGTGTCAGCCAAGACAGCTTGGGCTCAGACTACTATGTGAGTGAGAAATACACTTCTGTCTTGTTGCCACCACTGAGGCTTCTTTGCTGTAGCAGCTTGGCCTGTCTTCTAACTATACACCATTGGATGCAGACACTCCTACATAATTCCTCAATTATTACATGAAGGCAGCTTTCTGTAGGGGTGTGAATGCTCACTTGAGACAGATTTCAAGCCAGAATGGCCAATATCTCACTTACCCAGCTAATTTTATTTGAAAGACAGGTCCTGAAAATGGTGGGTGAACAACAAAAGTGCAAAAAATCCAGGAGAGGCAGAGAAGCGTCTGGAACCAACGCTGAGGGAGCTCAGATACCTAGCAGGGGAAGCAGGCAGCCCTTTAAAACTACAAGGTGTACTGTCCAAGATGACAGTACAAGAGGGCTGCTAATAAATGCTTTCAGTGAAGAATTCAGGGACATTTCTTGGCTTTCACGAATAGTGCTAGTATTAAAAACAAACAAACCTGACGAATAGAGCAATGCTTCCCTCAGCTGAATGACTGGGTGATCATCTGTGCTTAGCAGAGCAGCAAGCATGCTTCCAATAATCATAATTTAAAGATTCCAAGTGATAAAAGCATCACATTGAAATATCTGTTGTCTGCATGCTGCCCTGGCTACACAGACACAAAGAAGTGAAAGGTATTGCTGCAGTCACTGGGATCTCGGCTGGCACGATTATCGTGGCATTTACTACGTCGTAACCTCATCCATTGTATAGATGTCCTTTCTCTAGACTGTGAGCCCTCTATGAATTATTTGCCTTTGTACCTTCTGCTCCTATAATGGTCAATAAATATTTAAATGGATGAATCTGTTCAACCTTTTTACTTTTCTGTGACTTGTTCAAAGTCAAAATTAATAATAGAAAAAATCTGATTGTTTTTTTTCTTCTATGTGAAGAGTTCTATTTTTTCCAGGGGACGAATGGCTAAATCTCTTATTAGGCATCCGCTAACCCAGATGCACACACGCACACAAACACCAAGGCATATATGCAAACACAAAACACACGTAAACACGGAGTCCCACACAGCACACACAAATTCACACACAAAAACATGGGTTCTACATTTGAATTTCAGGCAAATGATGAGCAATATTTTAGGATAAATGAGTTTTAAATATTGCATACACAAACACACATATGGGGCGTACCTACCTGAAAAGAATTATTTGCCGTTTACTTGAAATTGAAATTTTACTGTGTGCCCTGTATTTTTATTTGCTAAGTCTGGCAACTCTACCATGAACATACACATGGATATATGTGCAGAAACACAGACAGAAACACATAAGCAAGTACACACAGAGACACATACACCCCTAAGATTTAGTTCCTCCTAATAGATCTTGCCACTGCCAAACCGGTCATCAGATGACCTATCCCAGATTTCCTTAGACAATTGGGACATGTCAGTGTCTTGGGAGGGAAGCAGAAGGCTGATTCTCCACTCATAGTAGTTCTGCGTGGAGGAGGGAAAGGGGAGCCTTATTCTTCAGTTATATGACCAGTTGTTTTAGAAAGGGCATACTTCCCTCCAAATATTCTCTCTCTCTCTCTCTCTCTCTTTCTCTCACATGAATATCCACCCCCCCCCCGCCCACTCCTCATAATCAAGCACCACTTTGGCCATAATTAGCAATTCCTTCTACATGATTTTGTAAAGAGAGTCAAGCTCCAGAGAGAAGATTGTTCCCCCCCAGAAATCTATGACACTGAGTTTACAAATATGTTTGGCGATGAATGATAGGGTGGGTTTGTATGAAATTCCACATCTGTTTAGGGTGTCACTGTGTACCTTTAACTTAGAGATCCTCTGGGTAATTCTTTTTTTTAATTTTTTTTATTAAAAAAAATTTTTTTAACGTTTATTTATTTTTGAGACAGCGAGAGACAAAGCATGAACGGGGGAGGGTCAGAGAGAGGGAGACACAGAACCTGGAACAGGCTCTAGGCTCTGAGCCATCAGCACAGAGCCCGACGCGGGGCTCGAACTCATGGACCGTGAGATCGTGACCTGAGCGGAAGTCGGCCGCTTAACCGACTGAGCCACCCAGGCGCCCCCTATGGGTAATTCTTGACACCACTTACCTTATCACCATCTGCCCCATAACCCTTCACAATTAGTGTCTTAATGTCTATTGAGTCCATCTCAGCAATGTCTTGGATATGCTTTTTACCCTCCATTCTCATGGCTACTGGCCATTCTTTGTCTCTTACCATCTCTCACCTGGATGTTGACCTCAGCCCCTACTGCATCCCCCCAACCTGCCAACTAATTCATCTTCTGCAAAGATACCCGACTAGAACTCTCAGTGTGCAAGTTTGATCATAATCCTCCCTTCCTTGGAATCTTTTGATGGCACTCCATTTTCTCCACCATGAAACCTGAACTTTCAGTATGTCCTGAAAGGCCCTTCTCTCTCAGAACCCATTCCAACCTAGTTTCCACTTTCACCTCAGATATTCAGCCTGATCCCACCAAAATGAATGATTTTTCCCACAGATGGTCACTTCCATTGTTCAGCCTTTCTCCCATCATCATTCTCTGTGCGTGAAGCATTCCTCACCTCCTTCCTTGCCTACTGAATTAATTATCCTTTAGATCACATTACATATCCTCTCCAACCCCATCCCACAAGGCCTTCCACTCCTGTAGAATCAATTACTCCCTCCTCTGTGTACCCACGGTCTTTGACATATACTTCTCATTTACCATTATAATTATTTATTAATATTTACAAACCACTCTCCCCTCATCCCAAGCTTGTGAGCTTTTCTGGGGTAGAGGTTAACTCTTATTCATATATGAACCACCAGTATTTATGATAATGTCTGCCACAGAAAAGGGTCTTAGGAAATGATGTTGTTGGTAGAATGTTACTGGGCAGCAGTGTGGGTTGGGGTTACTAGCAGAGGCTTTGGAATCAAGAGACCGACATTTGACTCAAGAAAATACCATTTATCGGTCCCATGACCTGTAGCAAGTTATGTGATATCTCTGTGGTAGGCAGAATAATGTCCCCCATCTGCCCCCTGAAAAGAGGTTCATGTCCTCAGCCTCAGAACCTGTGAAAATGTTACATGGCAGAGGGAAAATAAGATTGCTAATCAGCTGACCTTAAAAAGGGGCGGGGTATTCTGGATTATCCAGGTAGCCCCACCGTAATCACAAGTGGCCTTAAAAGTAAGAAACTGAGGCAGAGAGAGATCAGAGTGATGCAGTGTGAGAGGGCTCAAGCCACCATTGCTGGCTTGGAAAATGGATGAGGGTCAGGAACCAAGGAACATGGGCACCCTCTAGAACACTAGAAAAGAAAAGGAAACATATTCTCCCCTGGAGCTTCCAGGAGGGCATGCAGCTCTGCCAACACCTTGGTTTTAGCCCAGTGTGTCCCATTTCAGACCTCTGACCTCCAGAACTGTAAGGTAATGACTTCATGTTGTTTTTAAGTCACTAAGTTTGAAGTAATTGTTACAGCAGCACTAGGAACCTCATACAAGCTCTAAGCCTGTTCCTTCTTTGGAAAATGAAGACAATGATAATTCCAGTCACACAGGGTAGTAGAGAGAACCGAATAAGCTAATTAAGTAACGCACTGGCATGGTGCTTTGCATGGAAAGGGTGCTGAAGAAAGGCAGTAGTCAAAGTAATAGCTATAGTATTAGTACTCCCACCAATAATATTGTCATTTAAAGCAGGAAGGGGGTAAATTGGGACTTAAAAGAAATACCCAGGAAGCAGCCGTCTGATTGAGTTGTTCATAATATGGTGACGAGAAGGGACTGAATCTGCTGCCCTGGAGATACCCCAGGACCCTCTGCAATGACAACAAAAGGAAATCACCACCACTCCCCTTCCCATTTGAAATTCTAAAATAATTATGGCTGTGCATTTGTAGGATGTCATTGGTTACACAGCTCTTTATATTAGCCTGTAGCTGGTCAGGTAGAGAGTCACTCTATTTCTCAATGATTTTTCTTGCATGGAGAAATTTCTTACCTTTGCCTTTTGAGAAAGCTCAGGATCTCACATATAATGTTTCAGGGCTGTCATAAAGGTAGAAGAGCTTGCAGCTTACATTCATTCGAGGATCAGATACTGTGGAAGTTGAATACAAATGAGCATTATTGTTGGTGTTGTTATTTATTATTATTATTATTATTATTCAGTAGGGAAAGAAATGTCTGTACAGGGAAATAAGTCAGATTACATTAGCCAGGTTATTCATTATGTATTTTATATGAACTTAGTGTGTTTAATATGTGTTTAATATTGTGTTTAATATGACTTTCAAGATTAGAGGTCTGTGTCAAAGTCAACACCATAAGACAACAAAGACTAAACATACAACTCTTTAAGAATCTATTCTAATTAGTTTGCACAAACACTTAGGTGACTTGTTTTTTTAATTGTGTCTCCTGGCTCTAACTGGATGGAACTGGATAAATGCATGATGTGTCAAACCTCAGGCAAAATTTCACTGATGGGCAGAGATGTTTATATTCAGGAGAAACCCTTAGCTAAATTGTTAGCAGACTAGTTAGCATCCACTCTCACCAGTACTTTGGTCTTCAACATAGAAAGCTTTGTTAATATAAATTTTCTGCCTTTTCCCATCTCACTCCCCAGTCTCATTTGGAGGGGCTATGGAGCAACAGAGTGGCCACAGGAAGCAAGGAAATGAGGCAGTGAGGGAAGGAACAGGGTAAAGAAAATGGGGCAATTGTTGAGCCCCCAATCTATATCAGGCTCCTACTTTGCAGATGTTAAACCCATTGAAACTTCCTATGGTCCTGCAAGGTAGCTCCCTTGTCACATACGGGATCCTGCCGAACTGTAAGCTTCATGACTATATCATCACTGTATCTCCAGGGATTAGTATGTACATTAATGTCTCAGTTGAATGACTTGTCAGAGGTTGTACAGACAGCGGTGGAGCCAACTTTTAGACCCACATCACATTTTATCTGCACATCAACCCACAGTGACCACATCCTGGACACCTGAGTTTCCCAGCCAAGACTTTAAACAGGGCAGTCATGGCACCTATCTTGCAGTGTGAAGAGTTATGGCATGAGGTGCTCCTTCTGACCTGCCATGTCTTCACTCACAGTCTGGGTCTGTGTGTGTTTGCACGTTGCGAGGCTGGCTGATCCTGGGAGAGAATGGAGATATATGGGAGGTGGAATCATGAACCCCACTCCTGCCTACCTGCCTCCTTCAATCGAACACACACATCTGTACTATAGTGTGCAGTTCTGTTGCTGTAAGAGTATGTGACATCTCAGGACAATATTACCCAAATTGCTTTAATCCTTCTGCTAAGAAGAAAAAAAAATAAAGCTGGCTTTTCCTCCCTCCAAGCAGTCCCATGGACTCTATGTTAGTCTAGTTCCTTTGAATAAAAGTTTACCCTGACACAGGAGTCAGTGTTGATGGGCTCTATAGGGTGGCTAGTTCAAAGACGATGGAGTGTCAGCCCTCAGGCAAAATTTCTCCTGGGGTGGAATTAGAGGGCTGAAGGATGACATCACATGGTAATGCTAATAGATTTGAAACGCTAACGGAGGGACTATCTTTGCTTTTGCTTTTTCTCTAATAGAAACATTAAACAGCAAACAAGTGTCATTTCTAGACACAGAGCTAGTGCTCAAAGAAATTTTGCAAACATTACCCAGTCTTTCTGGGTAGGAATATAGAGCTTGGAAAAACTGCCACAGTTTATTAATTCCATTTGTTTTCAAAGAATAGGATGATTTTTCATACGGCAATGTTAAAGAACCCTAGCCCATAAAAAGTGATTTTCCAAGGGTTTTCCTATACATATCCCAATTGTGATCATTTGTTTTTCATGTCTTTTAGTTTTCCTTTATTTCTGGACTAACACAAGAAAGTGTTATATGAATGTTATTTATTTTTTTGAGAGAGACAGAGAGAGAGCATGAGCAGGGGAGGAGAGAGAGAGAGAGAGAGAGGGAGAGAGAGACGGAGGGTCTGAAGCAGGGTCTGCACTGACAGCAGAGAGCCAGATGTGGGGCTCAAACTTATGAACCGCAAGATCATGACCTGAGCCGAAGTCGAAAGCTTAACCGACTAAGCCACCCAGGCACCCTAAAAAAAGTGTTATTTGACATGGAGAGGTGCATATGTCCACTGCAATTGTACTCTTTTCCATTAAAAATAAGCTTCTTTGTTTTATTTAATCCTTTGCCTTAGATTCTATATTGTCAGATACTATTGCCGCCCCAACTTCATTGTATTTACTTGGTGGATCTCTGCCTCCTTTCATTTAAAAATTTCAGATTATTTGCTTTAGTTGTATCTTGTTGTTGTTATTGTTGTTTTAAATTCCTGTTCAATGTGAAGCCTTTGTCTCATCATAGGGAAAGTAACTGATTTATATTCATTGTTTGATCTCTTTCTTGTCATCTCTAAGAATTTAATGTTTTTATGTTTCTACAGTAATATGTACTTTTTCACACTTAATGATGTATATTTTTGTTCTCTCTCCTTTGTTTTCTTGGTTGGCCTGCTCAGAATAAAATCCATTTTATCTATCAGTTCTGTTTCAAATTTATGAATTTCAGTTTATATGTTTATTAGTCCTTTTTTAGGGTCAGTATTTGGTAAAAGCATAGCCATATATTCTTACTCTTTTTGAAATGTCTTTGAGATAGCTTTGGCCATACCCCATTAAAATGAATCCATTCTAGTCATTACAATGACTTTCTAAATCATCCTTAATTGCAGTTTTGATTTCTTCTTTGGCTCCAGTGTTATTTAGCTGGGTTTTTTTTTTCACTTTCCAAGTAGAAGTTTTCAAAACCAGTTGCCATTAACTTTCAATTTTATTGCACCGTGATAAAAAATCTGTTCATATAATGTCTTTTTTGGAATTATTGAGATTTGCTCTGTGGCTCAAGATACCAATTTTTATAAATGTACTATCAATGGTTGTAATTAGTGTAATTCATGATAGATAAAAATAGAGATACAAGCTTATTAATTATATTGATTTTGCAAACTTTATAGTTTTCTCTACTACTCTCCAGATTCTTGGACATCCATAGTGAAATTTCCTATTTGTCATATTTTCTGTCAATTTCTCCTAATATATTTTTAAAATATTTTATTTTTTTGTTTGTAATACTTCTATATAATATATTCATATTCATTTTAACAATTAATTTCTTTCTGAATTTGTCATTTTATTTTGTACTTTTAAACATATTTTCCTCCTCTTTTGCTTTTTTTCTTTTCCTATTTTTCTCTTTCATAGGAAAAATTTTCCTAATTTTTTCCTTATTTCTTTAGAAATTAAAATTTGTCATTTTGGCATGCCATTGATAGTCTTTAAATTGAAAAAGTGTATATTTCTCAATTAATACCAAGGATGAAATAATGCATTTTTGATATTTGTATAAACATAACAGATTATAGTACCCTTCTCTTTCCTTCCTCCCTTTTTGCCTAGCATCTCTCCTTAGGTTTTGTCAATAGACAGTGGGCTTTCCATCCAGATTAGTAAGAATTGTCATGATTTTTTATGTTATTGATGAGGGAGTAGGGGGCAAGCTGAAGGCAAAATACAGATGAACAGCATTCCCCTCCCCATAAGGTGGAATATGTGTGATATTCCTCGGACACTCCTGGCTACTCAATAACAAAGGAAAGGGGTTTAAGTGCTTGCAATGGTAATGTGGGAAACTAAGGCAAATGAAAAGTTGCATTCCCTTACTGCCTACAGTCCATTGACAAGTCCTTGAACCTGGCAGAGCGGCCTCCCCCTAGGATCTCAGCTACCTGGATTGATGACATTTTACTAGGGGCAAAAGAGAATCTTAGCTTAACGTTATCCCAACCTCGAGGATCCCTTGAGTCTACTTCCTTTATCTTAACTCTCCCAAGACAGATGCTGGCAATCATACTCCAAGCTTATGGCTTCCTGATATACATCTGAAGTGTCTCATGACTGAGGTTTTATTAAACGGTAATAAATAATGTTTCCCTAGCAACAGCTAGCCCCTCAATGTCCTGGAAACCTTGTTTCCAAAATTCCTTAGAGACTCACTCTACCCCTGACCCCCTCCCAACCTGAGGGTATATAATGTGTTACCTATCACAACCCATGCAGCTCTTCCTGCCCCATGGGTCCTATCCCTGTGCTTTAATAAAATCACCTTTTTGCACCAAAGACCTGTTCAAGAATTCTTTCTTGGCCATTGGCTCTGAACCACCCCTCCATCACCCCAAAACCTCATCATTATGAACATTAAAGAATTACTCTTGACATTTGCATTGTCGTATTCCAAGTTTATATCAATTATTGAGACGAGTTCAAAATTTTACTTATTTTATTGCTCATCTCCATTAATTTCCTAGCCAACTTCCAGATTCAAGGTTTTGGTCTGGAGCATTTGTGCAATACTTCTTCAACTAATTTTTATTAAGGAAAATATGTGGATGCTATGCTTCTTAGTTCTTACATGTATGAGACTCTCTTCTGATGGCTCTTGCACATGTTAAATATCACTTCATTAGATGTGAAACCCTTAGGTCACATATTTCCCTCTCAAATGCTGTGGTTACTCTCTATTGACTTTCAGCATGTGGTATTTTTAACAAGTCTGGTGCCAACTGAGCTATTTTTATATTTAGGAGACAACCTGTTTTTAATCCTTGAATTCCTGTAAGATGTTTCTCTTTGTCATTTGAGTTTAAACCTTCTACCACATAGATGTGCATTCCTTTTCAGACATTTTGCCTAGAGACTCTTTTGTATTTCTTTTCAGATATTTGTACTTAGAGACCCTTTTGCTCTGACGCCTCCAGGCTTTTCAAATCAAGGCATTTATCTTCTATTATTTGTTTAATGATTGCTTCTGCTCGTTGCTCTGCCTTGCTTCCGGAATCTCTCTTTCAGATGAAACACACATACATACACTCACATAATCCTCTGGGTCTACTTTTCATGTCTTTTATATTTCTGCACATTGCACATTAGCTGTTTTTTTTTTTTTTTTTTTGGCCTGGCTTTTGGGAGTCTTAATCTCATCTTCTTATGCACTCACATGTGTCTAGAGTTTCCCCATCTGCTGAAGGCAGCTTCTATTGCATGTTTAAAAAGAACAAACTATTGACTTACTTTTAGTAATACAAATAACAAGTTAATTCATCTTATTAAGGCTAAAGCGATTCAAGTAAAACGAAAAACTGCCCTTCACATCTTCCCAACTCACTTCCCTTCCCCAAATTAAAAAGATGTATATGCATGTGTGTGTATGTTTCTATATCTTTTTCTGTATATTTACATCCATATAGAAATGTATGCTTTTGGGTTTTCTTATCATTATTTGCAAAGAATCTTCCTATTCATGCGGTTTTGCAATTTGTGTTTTTCATTCAACAACAAGTAGTGGAGGTCGTTGCATGCCGGCTTGGGTCAGGTTTCCTGGGAAACAGAAGCCTAGGGCGAGAGCTGCGTGTAGGGGGTTGATTGGCTACTGCTCTTAGGAATAACACCTGTGGGAGAGGAGAGGGACGAGATTGAACAGAGGGAGAAGGTAAACTGCAATGCAGCCACAGCAAAGCTCTCAGTCATCTCTTGGGGGGCTTGAAAGCTTCTCAAACTCGTCTCAAATTGGGGTCAGGGGGCCATTGGCACCAGAAATTGGATGTGAACTACCCCTAAAGGGGCCATGACCTGGTGTGAGGCAGATCCCTTGACCAATACCTACAGGTCTAATATTACAAAAGTTATGGGTGGTAACTTTTGAAGTAGATAATCTAAAAAAGAATACTCTGTTCCAGAGGCTGCTCATTGTAGATCAAATGATGAACACATCCATTTTGACTGAAATGTTAGTGATATAATAAAAAAAAAAATTTAACATGAACATTTTCAAATACACCAAAAGGTAAAGAACAATACAACAAACCCTCATATTACCAGCACCGAGATTCAACAATTATCAAGATCCTGTAATATTTACTTTTTTTTTCTTTTTTGAAGTATTTAAAAAAGAATCCCATCAAATATATACCATGGTGACTATAATTAACAATACTGTATTATATACTTGAAAATTAAGGGAAGAGATTTTAAAAGCTATCGCCATGAAAAATGATAATTATGTGAAGGGATGAAGATGTTAATTAACTTTATTGTAGTAATCATTTCACAAGACATTCACATGTCAGATCATCACGTTCCAGACTATTCCTTAATTTTTTTGATCTTTATCATGGAAATTAGGGAAACAAGGGAGTTAAATATGGGATTTCTCATAGACCTCATCAAACCTACCAGTTCAAACAAAAAAACCCATTTTTTAAAAATGTATACAAATGCAATGGATGAGTGAGCCATTACTTTTGCTTAAAAGTCATACATACAACGCTCTGGTTAGAATATGTGTCAAAAGAGTATAAATACCTCCTGTGTACTCTAAGTTCCATTACTAACTTAGCTATTGAAGCTTTTATTTTAAAATATTTGCTTATTCACCTTTCTCCCCATGTATGGGGTTCCCAGGGCTATTTCACAGCTTTTTGTTTCCTATAGCAAAATGTACTCTTACTATGAAACAGAGGTGTTCATTATCTCCTTTACTTCTTTTTATTCCTCATGTTGCTCCAACGTTGTCAAATCATTCTTATTTTTTTTCCTAAGAAAGGAGCACCACCTGAAACTAGAAGGCTCAGCTCTCTGGAGACGGTTTGTCTTTTCCTCTGTTGCCTTTAAAAAGCCTTTAATATGGTAATGTACAATGTCTGTCTCCCACTGCACCAGTTAATTTGGTTTCCTAACTCCTATCCAACCATCACTGTGCCAGGGAAATACTTTGTTCTGGGTCTTGCTCTCTAGGGGATTAACCCAAACAATTTAATTTCAACCCAGTGACATCTTTACCTTTTCAGAAAGTCCTGCCATAATATTACTGCATGATATAAATATGATTGGCGGAGTCACAAATCAGGGAGTCATGTGACCTACCCACTCTGTTCTCATACAAAGGCCAAGATTACACAAACCCCTAAAAGGCAGACATCTCCAAGGGAAACTTAAAAAAGAAAAAAAAAATCATTAGAGAATGTGAGCATGAGAAGTGGAAACAACAGGGACTTAGGAGTTTGACTTCTTTAAATTTCAGCCTTGCTGAATCTCAGATTCCTCTTCTACAGAGTAGGGATATCAACAATATTGCCCAGGACAGGTCAGAGAAGAGCCTCAACTAAGTATCTCCCCCAATACCCATCCCTCAGTAGTTCTTAAATTTTTTCATTTGCAAGTAATTTATTGGAATCTGTTTTACCACTTTCCATTGTGAAGTTACTAATTAAAAAAAAACTATTTTGTGGGTACTTAATATGTGCCAGGTTCTGCTTTAAGCCCTTTAGCTGCATTGTCATGGCACTACTACAGAATCGGTGCTGTTAGTATCCCTGTGGAAATAAACAAAGGCCACCCAAATGAGAACAAACAGAAGCTGTTCAAGGCTTGCTGTAGGAGAGGAGTCAGTCACCATCACTTGCATTAGGTAGATTCAGAGGCAGTCAGAGGGGTGGGAAAGCTTTAAAGACGGGCAGTCTTCAGGTAGGCTCTGACTGGAGGCTGTTGGCCGGGAAGCAAGAGGTGGGCTAATTTGACGTCGCGCATCTTATGTGATTTGCTTGGGGAGTAGACTTGGCTTTCTCTGGTTGGTTCTGAATTGGAAGGAAGGGTAAAAAACTAGAGAAGCTGGCAGTCATTGGCCACACGCTCCAGACCTTGTGGTTTGGATTCCCGGACTGGTTGCTGCAGATGTAGAAGACCAGAGTTCTACTGTCACACATGGTCTGACCATTGTCCGTCTGTATATTCGGTCTCTCATCCCCACCTTACAGTTGAGGACACTGAGGCACCGAGAGCTTAAGTGACTCGCTCAAGGCATTGCAGCCAGTATGGGCAGAGTTGGGATTTGGACCAGGCAGGTGGGCTCAAAGCCAGAGTCAGAGTCAGAGCTCAGCTCACCAGGCTCCACCCCAGCTTCTGCCTGTCAGCCCTGGGCCTCCCCCAGCTCCTCCCCTTGCCGTGATGTTGCCCAGAGAAGCTTGCGTCACTCTCCTTGCCTCCCTTTCCTCAGCTAGAAGATAATTAGAAAAAATAAAAGCCAACCCTTTCACGGGATTTTTATGAGAATTCAAGGAGCTATCTGCCGTGAAGTCGTGGCATACGGTAGATGCTCTGAATGTATATCTTACTTTTGAGAAAACAAGAATGCACTTTGTAAATACAGGCTGGTTTCTAAGTCCAGTTTATAATTATCTGTATCTTCAAATCTTTTTGTTTTTGACAAGGAGGTTGGGGAAGTTTATTTCAAACGTATTTTAGGCAGCTTTTCTCTGGAAAGAATAAGGTGTTATGACTATACATGCCCACTACTACTTTTAATAAAATACAATATCTAAAAACTTCCTCATCACTTCTTCAAATCCTTTGCATTGAAACTGTCCCAGCTTGAAGCATTTCGGCTGTTTTCCTTCCTCTGGCAGCCCCACGGCAACATCTGCTTTCTATTTACAGAGCCGAACCCGCAGCCCCGAGCCAGTCTGATTAATTAGAAATTACCACAGCAGGGTACATCCCTTCCTGCCCTCCCCAAACACAACAGTGAATCTTTTTTAATCCTCTCAATAACCAGTTCATATCCCCCAAGTTAAAGCACTTGGCCTTTATAGTCATCTTATTCCAGGCCAAATCAGAGGCCAGCGACTGGCCTGATCACATTCCTGGTTAGGCTGCCTGAGTTACTTTGGGGAATGAATGGTCCAAACCAGACTCCTGAGAACCTCAGGCAAGTGGGAGAATTGATATGCAGGAATATGGGATTCTCCAAGAGTTAGTACTAAGCTCATAGGGACAGAAAATACAGGGGAATGAAGGTTAAATGAGATCCAGAAAGTTATTTAGAGCGGACATCTCCTTCCAGCTCTGCACACACATCCTGTGTAACCTACGAATAAGTCACAACCTTAGTACAGCATTCACCCTCCATGGTCGCCAACGGGTTTACATGGAATTACAGATACAAGTGCCGTGATAAACTCCACCCACTCCAAGAAGGGCATGATATTTTTCCGAGGAAGTCATCTTACCAAATTGTACAGAAATTCCACAGCTGTAATTCACCGGTGCAGGCCATAGTCTGAGGCATAGATTGGCTCATGTTATCGTCAGAAGACTCTGATTTTTCTAGAAAAGAAAAATGAGAAGCTGGTTTTTTAACCTGCGTCGTTTAACCCCCAGCCACTTTCCATAATGCCTCATCTCTATAAGGAACCTGGAACACATGGAGGAAGAAGACTGGAAGCAAGATAAGATGAGGGGACTCTGAGTTTGTGCCTGACTGTGTGCTTGACATTATACACCTTTTTTTTTTCAAGAACTATTTTTTCTTTTTTTTTTTAATTTTTTTTTTTTAATTTTTATTTTTGGGACAGAGAGACACAGAGCATGAACGGGGGAGGGGCAGAGAGAGAGGGAGACAGAATCAGAAGCAGGCTCCAGGCTCCGAGCCATCAGCCCAGAGCCCGACGCGGGGCTCGAACTCACGGACCGCAAGATCGTGACCTGGCTGAAGTCGGACGCTTAACCGACTGCGCCACCCAGGCGCCCCAACATTATACACCTTTTGACATTTTGTCACTTAACACAAGAACTCGATGGGTTCAACATCACAAACAAGAAAACTGATGTTGATAGAGGTTATGTGAAATGCCTAAGGTTACACAGATAGTAAATTTCAACTGAAACTCGCAATGAATTCCTCAAGCCCATGAGCTATATGATACACTGTCTCAAAGGGAAACATCTGACCGATTTGCTTAAGCATGGAGAATATAAAATTAGCAACCTTTTTTTTTTTTTTTAAATTTCTGTGCTCCCAGTCTCTTCCATAACTTTTCTCTAATCCTCACCGCAACCCTATAGGAAAAGTGGTTTCAATTAAGAACTGCTGCTGAGAGGGACTGGCTTTCCCCGTGTTACACAATTAAGTGGGAGAGATGGGATTTGTAGCCAGGTCTGTCTGCTCCCAAAGGAACTGCATCTTTTCACTACATCACATGAAATGAGACAGACTGAAAAGTGATACTCACTCAGCTCTAAGCCAAAGAATGTCCTTTGAAAACATTTCTCAGTGCTTGAACTCTTGGCCATAGCAGCTCTGGGTCACAAGGAGAGGGGCTGGCCGGGCAGAGAGGCTGACAGAAAGTCTCTGGTCTGTAAAATCTCATTTGGCCTTTCTTTGTACTACCTTGTTCCCTTTCTGCTCTGCCATTCTCTCTATCAACTTTGCACGTACCATTGTCCCCGTGAGCCCATGAGCTCGTGAGCCCAGGAGTTTTCTTTTATTTCTCTGAGAATCTTAACTTCGTGGCCAAATGCACATAAAAAGTTTTTAGTGCAGATATTCAGATGGCAAGGGAAGGAGGGTTATCACTGGAGGAGGGCCTGTAGTCTGTATCCTCAGAGGACTGGGCCAGGAGGGGATTTTAGCCAGTCCTCAGTGCCGGTGGCTCAGAAACCTGACCTAGTGAACACACAGTGGGTGTGGCTTCATCTCTCAGAAGCTGAGTCACACTGATCACACTCATGAGTCTAATGGGTTGATATATAACTGCCAATTTACTTACTGAACTGAGGACTCACTGTACGGATACAGGAACTCTTGATGCTTACTACGGTTTTCTGTCCCCAGGATTGAACCAACATTTACTAGAGATGTCCTTGGCTATGCTTTCTTGCCAATGCATTCCCATCCTTGGAGAAATGAGTAAGTTCTGCCATGTAGTTTTCAAGTCTTGAACCAGGGAGCTATATTTTTTTTTTTATAACTTTAAAGTAAATCTATATATCTCCTGTAGATCAATTCGGTGTTGATCTTATAGTTTAAATCTAAACGTAATGTTCCTTTCATTTATAAGTTATGGCAGGAGAGGGCATCAGACTGCAGATTTTAGCTACTGACAACACTGAGCACTTGTTGCATGAATAAATTAATCACTAAGTAGGTGTTTATTCCCATCATCCCGATGAAGCTATTCTTGTCAATATAGCCAGTGACCACCAACTGCTAAAATATTGGTTAATTCTCAATTGTAAACTCAACAGCATTTCACACAGCTCATCTCTTTTGTCCTTGATTTGATTTCTTCACTTGGTTCCTATATCAATGGTTATCCCTCCAGAGCCTCTTTTACTGGTTCATTCTCTTTTTCCCAACTTCTTTACATAGACTGCCTCAGACTGTGTTCCTCTCCATACAAGGGAATCTCATAGTCTTATGGCTTTAAATATCATCTTCATGTGGACACTGCCCCATTTCTATCTCCAGCCTAGACTTCTCTCCTGAGCACAAGGTTCATGTGTCCATCTAATTATTTGACATCTCTACTTGGATACCTTATGAACATCTCAAACATAACATATCCAAACCTAAATTCCTTATCTTGTGGCTTATGTAACTGAGTTTTGGCCTGTGGAATGTGAGTGGAAGTATACGATTTTCTCGGTCTAGGCCATAAAATTTTTTTGTGTAATCCTCTGTTGATTTTATGTCTTGTGGCTGGAAGTTGAATCCATGGGTAATCTTGAATGAAAATGGATCCATACCAATGCACATCATAATGAAATGTAAAAACACTGACTATAAGCAGAAATTTTTCCTAAGAGGAGAAAATAGATGGCCTTCCCATGAATTCTATCAAATATTTAAAGCATTCACACCAATTATTTGAAACATCTTCCAAAAAATACAATAAGGAACACTTCTTAATTTGTTCTAAGAGGCCAGCATTACTCTGATACCAAATCTAAAGACATCACAAGAAAAAGTAAAACTACACACCAATATCCTTACAAATATAGATGTAAAATTCTTACCCAAATACTAGAAAACCAGCAGCATATTGAAAAGTTTTTACACATGACCTAGGGGAATTCTCCCAGAATACAAAAGTAATTAAACACACAAAAATCAATCAACAGAATATACCACAATGACAGAAGGAAGGGAAAAAAAAGACCTATATGATTATCATGATATATACAGAAAAAGCATTTGACAAAATCCAATAGCTTTTCATAATAAAAACACTCAACAAATCAGAAATAAAAAGAGAATTTCCTCAACCCAATAAAGGGCATTTATGAAACAGCCACACTTAACGTTTTTAAGGGTGAAAGGCTGAAAGCTTTCCATCAGAATATGACAAGAATGTCCACTTTGGCCACTTCAACTCAACAATGTGCTGGAAAGTTCTTGCCTGTGCAATTAAGCAAGACATCTAAATAAAAGGCATATTGACTGGAAAAGAAGAATTAAAGCTGTTTCTAACCATAGAGGACATGTTCTTATGTACAGAAAACCCTAAAACAGCTATCAAAAGTGATTAAAATTAAGAGACGAGTTCCTCAAGGTTACAGAACAAAAGATGGACATACAAAAATTAGTTCTATTTCCAAGTACCAGCAATGAACACTCTGAAATGAAATTAAGAGAACAACCTGATGTACAATAGTGTCAAGAAGAATAAAATACCTATGCATAAATTTAAGCAAGGAACCGCAAGACTTGTATACAAAAATCATAAAATATTGTTGAAGGAAATAGAAGAGGCCCAAAATAAATTGAAAGAGATCCTGTGTTCATGGATCAGAAAACTTAATATTGTCAAAATGCAATACTCTCCAAAGCAATCAACAGATTTAGTGCATTCCCTCTCCACCAAGGCCTCTCTGATGGCCTTTTTATAGAAATGGAAAAGCTCATCCTAAAATTCACATGCAGGTGTAAGGGACCCTGAATAGCCAAAACAGCCTAAAAAAAGAACAAAGGAGTATTCACACTTCCCGATTTCAAAACATGCCATAAAGCTTTGTTTTCAAAGCTAACACACACAGTATGGCAGGAAGACAGACATATAGATTAACGGGATTGAATTGAGAGGCCAGAAACAAACCTATGCATACAAGGTTAGCTGGTTTTCAACGGGTATGCTTTCAACGGGCATGCTTTCAACGGGCATCTTTTCAATGGAGAAGGAACAGTCTTTTCAACAAATGGTATAGAAACAACTGGATATTCACATGCAAAAGAATGAATTTGAACATCTACCTCATAGTATACACAAAAAGTAACTTGAATAGAAGCGCAAATGTAAGAGCAAAAACTATCAAACTCTTTGAAGGAACTGTAGGGGTAAATCTTCACGACCTCAGATTAGGCAACAGTTTCTTAAATATGACATCTGAAGGACAAACAATAACAGAAAAAAAATAAAATGGACTTCATCAAAATGTGCAAAAATTGTGCATCAGGGAATACTATTGCGAAAGTGAAAAAACCCACAGAATGAGAGAGAATTCTTGTAAATCATATATCTGATAAGGATCTGGTAGTAGAAAATATAAAGAACTCAAACAAGGATGCAAAGACAAACAACTTATTCTAAACATGGGCAAAGGACCTGACTAGACATTTCTCCAAAGAAGATAAACAAATCAATGTCAGTATCCATTAGAGGAATCCAAATCCAAATCACTTTTACAGCCATTAGAATAATAATAACAGCAGTTTAATAAAATGGAAAATTAGAAGTGTTGACAAGGATATAGACAAATTGGACACCTTGCATACGGGTGATGAGAATGTAAAATGTTGCAGGTTCTGTGGAAATTAGCCGGGCAGTTCTTCAAAGTGGTAAACATGCAGTTAGTATATGACAGCAATTCCCCTCCTAGGTGTATACCCAACGGAACTAAAGACAGATGTTCACACAAGAACTTGCACAGGAATATCTGTAGTAGCATTGCCTATAATGACCAAAAGTAGAAACAACTCAAATGTTTATCAACTGATTAATAGCTAAAGAGATGTGGCGTATTCTTACAATGGAATAGTATTCATCCATAAAAAGAATAAAGTACTGATATGTGCTACAACATGGAAGAACACTGAAAACATTATGCTAAGTGAAAGAAGCCAGCAACAGAAAGCCACATATCGTACGATTCTATGTATATGGAATGTCCAGAATAGGCGAATATATGGAGACAGAAGGCAGATTTGTGGTTGGCAGGACTGGGATTAGGGAAGAATGTGGAGTGATTGCTTAAATGGTAAGGAGGTTTTTTCTGGTGGGGGAAGGGATGAAAATATTCTGGAATTAAATAATGGTGAAGGTTGCACAACAGTGTAGATATACTTAGCAGAGTTTTACACCTAATGTGGTTAAAATGGTACCTTTTATGTTATGTGAAGTTCATCTCAATAAAAAAAAAACAATTCCAAAATGAGGGTGTAAACCAAAAAACAGGAACTTGGGATCCAGGAATCAGAAGATGAAAGAGGAGAGAACCCAACTGGATGACGGTGACGGAGAGGGCAACCGGCTCAGAGGGCTGGAGAGTATCCATGAGAAGATGATATTGGCATCATTCCCAGCATGGCCTAAAGTACTGGGGGAGATTTACAGAACTGAGTCTGGGCAAATACAAAGCAAACCGAATTTAAAAACAAGCCGGTCATTAATTTTAGAGAAAACAAATAGTTGTGCATATTCTGAGAGGCCTGAGAAAATTGAAACTTAAAAGCTTAAGTTATGGGAAACTGAAACCTAACCAAGCTTAACCAGCTTGTAACGCTTCTGTACAATTGCTTGGCATGCCCATGTATTCCTGATCAATCATTATTGCCTGGCACATCCGTATATTCTTGATCAACCATTGTTACTTGGCACATCCGTGTACTCCTGATCAATCATTGTTGCTTGGCACATCCGTGTATTCCTGATCAATCATTGTGATACCCGTACCCCCGGTTGTGGTCTGACCTGAAGGCAGGAACCAATCGAATACTGTTAAGTGTCCAACTTTAAACACCAACCAATCACAGCTCTGTAACTGTGGAAAATTCCTGATTTCCCCATGACTTGTTTGTACCTGTCTATAAAAGGGGTGTAAAAACCTCTCTCAGGGCCTCTTGGCATCACTGGCAACGGGGCGCAGAGGTCCAGGTTCGAACCTGCAATAAATGACCCTTGCTGCTTAGCTTTGACTCTGGACTCTGGTGGTTCGTTTTGGGGGTCTCTTAGACTCTGGGCGTTTCAATTCTACGTGGCTCAACTGAGAGTTATGTTTCTATAGTTATAATGTAAATGTTAAATACTGAATTAATAAAAAATTTTGGTGTAAGTGGGATCTGAGAGGAAGAAATGAGTGTGTGTGTGTGTGTGAGAGAGCGAGAGAGAGAGAGAGGGAGAGAGGTGAGAGGAAGAGTGAAAAAGAGGCAGGAGAAAGGCATTTTATGCTGCCTTCTGCTGAAAAATGAGTAGCCTTAAAAGTAGCTTTAAAAGCACTATGTAACTTACTGATGTGAGGGTGAAAAACAAGTAATTTGAGAAATGTGAGACTGTGGGTGGGGAACAGGGGATTGTTGCGGCTTGATTTTGGTGATAATCCTGGTAGGACTATTTGACTCTATAAGTATAGATGTATAATTTTGATAAAAATAAAAACTAAATTATAAAAATTATGGTATTTGATCAGGAGAAGATCAGTAACATTCTCCTTCTTTTCCCTGTTAATTTATTGTTCTGTATGAACTCCAAGACTGAGTAAGGGAGACAAATTCTTCCTGCATGTGGTCACGTGGGTCTGGAGTGTGTGTGCACGTCTGTCCATGTGTGTTCATGGGTGTGCTAAGATGTGCTTGTTCATTTACATGTGCTGAAATGAAGGGAGATACATCATACATATTAATGTAGACTGACTCATTAGCAGCAAGAAAGTAAATAATGTGATAGTTATGAGAAAAGACAAGAAACAAGCTAAAATAATGGAATTCATTAAGGAACCACAAGCAGATATTAAGTTTTTAAAAATCTAACTAAACAGCTCTCCTTTAGAATGTATTGGCATTGAGCAGATGAAACAATTGAGATATGAGCATGACTATTATTTTGTTTTACATATTCATTTTCTATAAATAGGGCAATCTGATAATTATCATTGTTAAAATAATCTGTTACTTATTATAACACTTACAAACATAATTACCAGTAAGTTCTTGTCAGCTTCTGAAACAAATCAACCAAAGAAGCACTGAATGAAATAAATATTTAAATTCCATCTGATATTTTTAAAAAGAAAATTTGTATTCCAAGTATATAAATTTGGGTGCTTAAAATCTAACAACAGTTTTACAAACTGTTTTATTTGTGTGGTAGCTTGGTGTTGGAGACTGTTGTATACTCCCAGAAAGAAACAAGCTTTGTCAAGATAGAATTCTGGAAGAGAAAGTGTGCACTGGATTTGAACCCTGGAATTTTGACTCTCCCTGTCTGGTAAGGAACCACCCAGCCCTAAAACTTTCTAGCTCAGACTGGATACAGGTGACCAAAGATAACCCTACCCCGTTAATGAAAACCACATGTGGCTGATGTACATGTATACATATAAACAATAAACTACAAAAAAAGTAGACAAAGAAATCTGAGGTTAATCCTTGGCTTCTTCTCTCTGAGAGAAGAAAACAACCATTCCTGGATGTTCCTTTCCTGGACATTACACATTGCTCTTGACAAAGGAGATGGCCAATTGTTCTCTTATGCTTCAAAACTTTATTAAGAAGTCTTAGCATTTGGTTGTGTTTCCTACAAATACCATATTTGCATTCTGAGTCTTCCTCACTGATTTCTAGCATGGGCATTCCTTGCCTCCAGTGCACTTGGCTGGTGCTAACTGTGGGTGTAGATTCTGTGATTCTCTGTTCTGGCTGTTACACCCGGGGCTCTCAGCTCTGATGACCATGTGCTTGGCATACTGTAACAAGTTGAAGGATGTTTTAAACTCCTTTTGGGGGGTAAAGTCAGTTGTGGCTTGGGCTGGAGCTGAAATCATCTCTTGTGAAAAAAAAAACCACAGGCACCAAGGTATTTTTTTAAGCAGCACCGTCATATCCTCCCAGCAGCAGGGATTCAGCATGACATCATTCAAACATTTCAAACTTCGTATCATCTAACTTGCAGAAGGGGCTTGAAGAGGTTGTGTAACCTATTCTCTTTTCCTCTTTCCAAGCTGGATTACACTATTAAAAGCTACACACTGAATAGATGCTGGTATAATGCCAGCAACTTCTCTGTGGTGTGCATATGCATGGGCCTACCCTGTTGGGGCCTACCCTGTTGTCCTATCTTCTGGTAACAAATCCCTTTTACAGTGGAGAACCCACTCCATGAGGTTTGAGAGGGTCTGATTTCCTATTTTAAAGTCTGATTTTCATTTTCCCCTATCCCAGATGTTTCCAAACTTGTTTGATTGTCAGACTTACCTGATCAGCTTTAAACAAGAGGCAGATTTTAAAAATGAACTCGAAAATTTGGGAATGAAGCCTAGGAAATGGATCTTTTTCAGAAGCTACCCACAAGGTTCTTAATAGAAGCCAACTTTGGAATGCACTGGTCTGCTTAAACTGTGGCAGCCATTAATTAAACCATTAGTTAAATGACCACATTTCTGATGGTTGCAGAAAGGCGGATAGTTGACAGGGTCACATGGCTTTCACAGTATCATATTTGCCCATTGCAGGGTATGACCTCAGCTCAGACAAAGGGAAGCAGAAAAACCTCTTACTTCCCACAAACAGAGCAGGATGAACCTAGGACAGATGCTGAAGTGACAGAATAGAGATGCTCCAACCACAGAGCAGATAGGTCATATCTTACAACAGAACCCACTTTAGGATCAAAGCAATTAGTGACCAATGTTTTGCAGGTTGTACTGGAGGGAAGTAAAAATCTCTTTATCATTGAAAATGGAAATAATGAAAATGGAAAGTGAACTAGTTTATAACTTGAGGATGAGGAACCTTGTTTCAAAACATAGACATCCCAAGGCAGATAGCACGAAGCAGGACCTACCATAGATGGGCAGCAGCTCTTAGACTATCCAGAGAAAAGAGCGAGCCAGAAGGGATCAGAAGGAAGGGTACTCTCTTTGCCACACAGGGCATCCAGCCTCCAAGATGGTCCCCAGTGATCCCTGCCTCCTGGTATTCACACCCTGGTAGAGTCCCCTCCCACAGTGTACCCAGTTGGTCTGTGTGACCAAGAGCATATGGCATAAGTGATGATATGTCATTTATGAGATTAGGTTGTGAAAGGCTACAGCTTCTATCTTGGGCACTGTCTCCTTTGCCTGTGTGCACTCTCCCTCTCTCTCAGATCACTTGCTCCAGAGTGGTCCATGTTGTTGGCAGTCCTATGGAGAGACCCACATGGGGAAGAACTGATGCATTCTGCCGAGAGCCATGTGTGTAGGCTTGGAAATGGATGGCTAAGCCTCATTCAGTTCTTCAGAGATGACAGTCCCAAATGACAACCTCATGTGAGCCCTTGGGAAGGAGTCACCTAGCTAAGCCACTCCTAGATTCCCGACCTTCCAGAAGCTATAAAATAATAAATGCTTATTGTTTTCACCTGCTAAGTTCTGGGGCTACTTCCTGCAAAGAAAGAGATAACTGATACACCATGACAGCTCTGTAGTGAGGAGGTCTATACACTTAACATCAGAAACTGCTCTCTGTCTATTACGACTTGTAATATGTTGATGCTTTAGCCAATTTAAAGCATATTATTTATATTCCGGAATATTGGCCAGTAAATCTCAACTAATCTTTTTGTCATGCTGATTCATTAACTCAACAAATATTTAATCACCTACAATACCGGATTCTGTTTCGAGCTCCATGAATAAAGCATGAACAAAAGTGACAAAGTCCCTACCCTTGTTCAGGGTTCATTTCATTGGTGACAGACTATAAAAAGTAAACAAGGAATTTAAAAGGTAATTTCATATAGTGCTCATTTTCATGAAGAAAAAAATGAGTGAGCTGAATGAGAGTAACAAGCTGCAGGGCTGCGGTAAGGCAACTTCTCTTGGGTGGGCAGGAAGGTCTGTCTGGGGAGTGGCATTCACCCTGAGACCTGGGAGTGAAAAAGAGGGAAGGTGTGGGAAGAGAAGCCTGTTGGTTCAAACTTTCCTCCGGAGTTCCCAGGGGTAATCTGAAACCAGTTCCCTTTGTGAAGGACAAAGAGAGACCCAAGAAAGAGGCAGGCCAGTCCAGATTGGTAGGTGATAGGTCTAATAAGAAAGGGAATTTATCTGCATGGCCTGTCTTCGGATAGTAGATCTCCACACCCACCTGCCAGAATCTTAAATTATATGGATGTCTTAACTGGGCTTAGTCATGTATATCATCCATGGTATACATGGTCTCAGCACTACATCACTATACTGGTAGCAGGGAAAGCAAGCAGAATGCAGATTCCAAGGAAAGGGGAGTGGTGAGGATCCTGGGTCCTTGATTGCCCAGGTCCGGCTCAAGGTCAACCGATGGTCACGTTCTGTCGAACACCACTGCCAACAGGCTCTAAGGTAGTGAAGTAGACCAGAAAGAAATCCTTCCTTACAGATTCCCTATCTAAACTCAGTGGCTCCTACCTGATGTAATGCTCTTTGCCACATAGGGTGGCGAATTGATATCGATGCCCAGGTGAGCAACATTCTCTTCAGCATGTTGCTAATTCACAACATAACATCCATGTGTTTGGCTTTGGCATATTACTAATCACAATTTCCTCTCTCCTCCAACAATTGCCCTTTTTGAAGAGCAATAGGAAATATTCTTACAGATTATTTTACTGGAATGTTGTTTTACAGGCTAGAAGAAAGATATTATTGCCCACTTTACTAGGTAGCATTTGAGAAATCCCTGGCTCCCCGCATATGGCAGTTTTTAATAAGCATTTTTTATACTCATTGTTTCTTATCTGTTTCCCCAAAACTTTGAAAAAAATTGCGAGTTTTAGTGACAAGATCAAATCTATTTTGTCACATCTTTTCGAGCGATTCTCTTGCCTAGCCTCTGGGGAAGCAAACCTACTGCCCTCAGTCTTAGCATTCCACACCTGCTATGTGACCTGAGGAGTGCAGTGGGAGTCGATATATGTCATCGTGACCATGCCTCTCCTTGCCTTGCTGCCACTAATTCTCCCATGGTCCCATTTTGTGAGTCTTGCCATTCTACTTGATGCTTGGAGAGCTTAAAAGCCTACGATCGCTGCGAGATGGAGCTGCTGTGCTGTGAGGCCATGAGGTCCCCCGATGCCCTGGCTAGCTCCTCTAAGCATCCGATGAATCACTCCTTCTTTGGCAGTCTGGTTGTGCCACTCTGTCCAATCTTATTATTTAGCAGCAGTTAATTTGGAGGAAGGGTATGTTTTGCATTTGCAGTGGGATGCAGTCTATCATCACTGTTAGCTTGATGCAAATACTGTGTGTACTAGGGTGAGCCTGGGAAGGCACTGTGACCCTTGGAGAGAAGCTGGCCTGTGCACAATCCTTCTGTTTCATATGACAGTGCAATGCCATTGAAAATCTGGCTAATTTCTCTTTCTTGCCCCCTAGACTCCCTGTGACATAAATTATAGTGGTGTTCAACGTGTCACCAGATTGGTAATTGAAAGAACGCTTGGCATCCTCAAGAAGGGTTCAGCTGGAGAGATAAATCTATTGCAACATGGTTGATCTGTCCTTCCCACAGATTTCCTACTCCTGCCTGGATGGTTACAAATAGACTAATAGAGTCATGAAGTATGGTTTATATTTAGATAAAAAGACAGAGATTCAGGAATCAAAATTAATTGTTGCTAAAATGATGATGATGTATAAGTTGGAAAGGAATTAGAGACACAACAAAAACACTAAGTTGAGAGAAACCCTGGATCAGTTTTCTTTAAAGGTTAACAGAGAGAAACATGTCAGCACAGAGCCCGAGGTGGGGCTCAAACTCACGGACCACGAGATCATGACCTGAGCTGAAGTCAGACGCTTAACTGACTGAGCCACCTAGACACCCCATGATGTTACTTTTCGAAGTGCTGAAAATATTCTGAAATTAGATAGTGGTGTTGTGCAACCTTGCGAATATACTAAAAACCACTGAATTGTATATATTATTATTTTTTTTTTAACGTTTATTTATTTTTGCGACAGAGAGAGACAGAGCATGAACAGGGGAGAGGCAGAGAGAGAGGGAGACACAGAATCAGAAGCAGGCTCCAGGCTCCGAGCCATCAGCCCAGAGCCCGACGCGGGGCTTGAACTCACGGACCGCGAGATCGTGACCTGAGCTGAAGTCGGACGCTTAACCGACTGAGCCACCCAGGCGCCCCTGAATTGTATATTTTAAAAGACGAATCTTATCATGTGTGAATTACATCTCAATTTTTATAAACCCTCTACAGTGTTAGCATATTATATTCATGAGCTTGTATTTCCACAACCATGAAGACATGCAAATTCTTTGTTTTACTGATTAGCCAACACAATCTGCCTGGCTCATTTGAACTACAGATTCCCGATGGTTTGAATGCATGGACCAGGAATCTTAAACTTTTCTTTTACACAGATGACAGCACTACCATTGAAAGCTTTGTGGATCACCAAACAATTTTAAATATTTAAAGCCAAACCAATAGATTGGGGGAGGTGAAGTGTTATGTACACTGAAGAGCATTAAAGCTTGGCTATTTCTAATTATTTGTAATTCATGTGCCCATAAACACATGTCTGTTACAGAATATTTGTCTAAAATAGGTCAACACTTGCCTGATGAATGGACATGAATCAAAGTTCTCAAAGTTATTCGTACTCTTTGACCAGTAATCTTACTTCTAAGAATTTATCTGAAAGAGTTAATTAGAGATGCTTATTCAAACTAACTGCCCAAATAATAAAGGAAGAACAAAGAGGGATGGAGTCAGGGCCTCCAAAGACACAATAGTGATTCTGAGCAGTATTGAGTCTGAGGGAGTCCACCTGCCCACCCTTTCCCCAACTCCCACACACTTACTGGAGAATAGAGAAATGTTGGTAACAGGATAGCATAAATACCAAGCCAGATATGCCCAAGGCACTAATTCAAGCAGCCCTTCCTCTTCCCTTCTCCTCTTCAGTCTTGCTATACTTACTTCAGTTGCTCAGGGCCTGATGCTCCCCAAGAGAATCCCGAGAGAATACTGATAAGCTTTTGGCTTCCACCAGTTAAAATCATCTGGGGAGCTTTGATCTGCGAATATCTCTAGAGGTGGCATGGGGCTGTGTAAATAAATGTTTCAAAATAGGACAGGGAAAGCAGTTGAAGTGTTAAAACAAGGACATTCTCATTCACTCGCACCAATGCATTCTCTGCCAAAATGTGTGATCTCTATTCTGTGGACACATAGAAGCTAAGTGAAAAGAATGGAAAGGAAGAGAAACTGGGCCACCTTGTCCCTCTTCGATTGGCTTCCAATTCTTTGAAGAGGAACATGGCAAGGCCAGAGGGGGTGAATTCCCTTTAGTGGTACTCCATGGAATTCTAACTTCTGTCTTAATGTAGCAGGAGACAGTGTCAGTACTTAGTGGCTACATTCTTATACTTGTTCTACTTTCTTTTATTATTATTTTTTTTATTATTTTTTCAACGTTTTATTTTATTTTTGGGACAGAGAGAGACAGAGCATGAACGGGGGAGGGGCAGAGAGAGAAGGAGACACAGAATCGGAAACAGGCTCCAGGCTCTGAGCCATCAGCCCAGAGCCCGACGCGGGGCTCGAACTCACGGACCGCGAGATCGTGACCTGGCTGAAGTCGGACGCTTAACCGACTGCGCCACCCAGGCGCCCCATCTACTTTCTATTTTAAAGTCAAAAGAGATTCAGACAGCATAAGGCAACATCCAAAGTGGTGTCCAATAACATTTAAAAAATTAATTAAAGCTATTATTATAAAAATAGCACGTTTATTATTAAAAAAGTGATATTTGGGGGCATCTGGTTGTCTCAGTCAGTTGAGCATCTGACATCGGCTCAGATCATGATCTCACAGTTCATGAGTTCAAGCCCCATGTCAGGCTCTGTGCTGACAGCTCAGAGCCTGGAGCCTGCTTTGGATTCTGTGTGTGTGTCTCTCTCTGCCCTTCCCCTGCTCGCACTACTCTGTCTCTCTCTCTCTCTCTCTCTCTCTATCTCAAAAAAAATAAAATAAAATAAACATTACATTTTTTTAAAAGTGATATTTGCCCCAACCACCCTGTCTCACTCCCCAGAAGTAATAATTATCTATAATAACCTCAGTGTTTTTGTATAGATAGATAGATAGATATAGAAATAGATAGACATTTTTTAGTACAATAAAGCAATTGCTCTCAAATTTTAATGTAAATGACACAATCATCTGGGAAGTTTGCCTAAAATGAAGATGAGGCCCAGGTTGTTGGGTGATTTTGATTCAGGTGGTCTGCCCACCAGTCTCTAAGGTGGTCCCCCATCATTTACAACTTCTGGTGTTCATGCCCTGTGATTTCCCTCCCATATTGAACAGGACTGAATTTTGTAACCAGTAGAACATTATAGACACAATGAAGCGTCACTTCGATAGCTCCATCAGGAAAGTTGTTGTAGCCCCCACCTTGCATACTTGGATCACTCACTGTGCAGGAAGCAGCAGCTGGGTCCTGAGGACAGTCCAGCAGCAGTATGGAAGGTCCTTGGGGCAGGGAACTGAGGCCTCCCAACAGCCAGCAGCAACTTGCTAATCATATGAATGAGCCACCTGGGAAGGGGGTCCTCTAGCTCTAGTCACGCCTTCAGATGAACACAGCCCCAAGCCAACGTCTTGACTGCAGCCTTAAGAGAGACCCTCCACCAGAATCAGCCACCAGCTCCGCCCTTCCTGAACTCCTAAGCACAGAAGCTTATGAAAAGATAAATGTTTGTTATTTGAAGACACTAAATTCTGTGGTATTTTGTTATAGAGAAATAGATAACTAACAACAGTTACATATTTTGCATCATATATTTTACGCCACAGGTGACTGAGTGACAAGTTAATACTCAAAATATCAAGGCTAAAGTTGTTTTGTTAATGTTTATTTATTTATTTGGAGAGAGAGAGAGAGAGAGAGAGAGTGGGAGGAAGGGCAGAGAGAGAGGGAGAGACAGAATCCCAAGCAGGCTCTGTTCTGTCAATGCAGAGCCTGACACGAGGCTCGAACTCACGAAACCATGAGATCATGACCTGCGCCGAAACCAAGAGTTTGGACGCTTAACTGACTGAACCACCCAGGTGCCCCAAGGCTAAAGTTTTTATAGATGTACCTTATTTTGCTTCCAGATGTTAACAGTGCTAAACATTAACACTTTAGAAGGTGATCTTTCCTGCTTTTAGTTAACAATACCATAGTTCTCTGGCAGAAGTTAGACATAGATCTCAAAACCCCCAAGAGATGTTTTTTTTTTTTCGTCAGTGATAGGCCCAAGTATATCCACATGAATAATTCATTATTTATTACCAACCACTATGCTATGAAATTCAATTGTATTATCTCCAATTTGTACTGTTCCTTCACTAGGTAAGTATTACCAACCCCATGTTAGGATGAGAGGACTGATGTTCAGAGAGATGAGTTAAATGCCTACACTTCCAGCTGGTAAGAGGAGGAACCAGAATTGACTATTTTTGCAATATCAGATCCAGGTTTTGTTATTGGCATTTGATTTACTACTGTGGCCATAGGCTTGGGTGGGAGTTGAGGTAGGTTATTTGCACTGGAACATTCTTTATACATAAGCGATCAGAAAATCAACAAATATTTTTTGAGTCCCTTTTGTGTGCCAGACACTGTGCTAAGGGCTAAGAAGTGAAAAAATGAAGGAGTGGGCTCTCCTTCTACAAAGTGTATAAATTGGGAGGCAACTTACCCAGATGTTACCCTTATTTTTTAGTAGAAGTCACAGAAGCTAAGAATTCCTTTAATAGCAGATGTTCAATACTTGCTAATAATAAATAAAGGAATATGAAGTGGTTTTTAAAAGCATGAATGGTACTCAGAACACATCTAGTCCAACTAACTTGTTTACAGAGGATGAGCTTGAAGTTCAGAGAGGGCATATAGCTAAAGAAAATGAAGTCAAATCTATGCCTGTGTGAGACTGAGTCCAGAGCTGCTTCCACTGAGGTCAGGTGGTCTCTAAAATCTGAGGGCTGTGACAGAAAGCCACCTCAGTTCTCTAACTTGTTATGAGACTGTAGACTGGCTGATGTCCCACCTCCAACTGCTTCCTTGCAGTGGTTCACAAACTTGCCTTGCGTGTTTGCCCCGACTGAGAAGCTTTTAAAACTCCAAAGCCCAGTTTGCACCCAAGCCAATTAAATGAGAACTTCCAGAGGTGGGCTCAAGTGGCAGGACTGGACAAAGCAGTCCAGGTGGTTCCATAACGTAGCCAGGTTTAAGAACTCCAGACTCAGATTTTGGTGACAGAGTTTTGCAGGCTCTTATAGGTTGTTTGTGTTACTTTGCTTGTCACCTTATAATAGGTTGGATAGTGTCTCCCCAAAATTTATGTTCTTATCAGAACCTCAAAATGTGGCCCTATTTGGATGTAGGGTTGTTGCAGATATAATCAGTTCATTTAAGATGAGGTTATACTGGAGCCCAGTGGGCTCTTAATCCAATATGACTGGTCTCCTTAAAAGAAGAGGAGGAGGGCCACAGAGAAGGACACACAGGGAGGAGAATGTCGTCTGAACACATGGACACAGAGAGGAGACAGCCCCGTGATGACACAGGCAGACGGGAGTTACATGGTGCATGCCAAGAAACCGGGTGTTGCAGGTAATCCCCAGAAGATAGGGGAGAGGCCTGGGCCTACTGACACCTTGATTTTGGACTCCTAGCTTCTGTAAGGGAATACATTTCTGTTGTCTGAGGTCACCCAGTTTGCAGGTTTCTTATTACAGCCCTAGGAAACTACACATACTTCCAGACCAGTCTGGGCGTGTTCGCACACTGGTTTGCATTTGGACGGTGCAGTTCCAGAAGACCAGGCCTCGGCTCTCCCTCAGTCACACTGACAGCCCTTCGCTCCCTCGTGGGGCTTCTGATTAGCCAGTTGTTCATGCTTTGATCCCCTACTTTCCATTCACCTCCAGATCATCCCAGCTGCTGAAGAACCTACCGGGCCTCCTCTGTCCCTGACCTGTAGGACCCCTCAGAGTTCCCAAATACCCTTGATGATGGGTCTGGAGAACATTTTCCATATTCTACTTTTTTCTCTGCAATCTTTTGCTCTTTCATCTTTACCAAGGGAAGGGTAGAGAATGGCATTTGCACACAGATGCTAGAAGCAGGGAGAACTCATTCATTTTCTGGCTCCATCATTTAGTGTCCATGTGGTCATAGAAAAGTGTTTTGAC
The DNA here is from genome assembly GCF_016509475.1 of Prionailurus bengalensis. NCBI lineage: Eukaryota > Metazoa > Chordata > Mammalia > Carnivora > Felidae > Prionailurus > Prionailurus bengalensis. Next base: position 126,550,223 of record NC_057348.1, read on the forward strand.
TTCTGTGAGCTTCAGTTTTCTAATCTCTAGAATGGTAGTAATACCTTCCATGCGGGGTTGCTATTATAAAGATGGAAGGGGGCCATGTTTACAAAGCAGATAGGGCAGTGTCTTCAGCACCGAGTAGGGGTCCTGTAACTTCTCTCTTTCACATTGCTCTTCCCAATCAACCCTGACTTAGCCTTCCAGTTATCTCTCCTAACTGGTTCCATTTCCTCTTCCATGGCTCTCATGACATGTATTCTTCCAAATGAGACTGTAACCCCTTGAAATCCTTCTCTTCTATGGTTCTTTGAATTCTCTGGAGCCAGAGATTATAAAACTCACAGCTCCTCGTAATGTGGTAAAGTGATAAACTGTCATTCCAGCTCTTCAGAGGCATCATGATTGGTTGTGAAGGAATTTCATTTTATAAGGTAAGAGGGGTGTGTGTGTGTGTGTCCACTTTATTTTAGAATTGTCTCAGAATTTATTTCTAAAAATCTATATTGCAAACTGTATTGGAGCCAGATGGAGAGGAAGGGGGTGTGCCCTTAGAAGGGAAAAGACATCCAATCTCTGTTTAGCATGGGACGTGGGGGAATTATTTCCAGAAACTTTTTGCCACAACAACAACAGAGGGAGCAAAAATGACTTCAAGTTAAGAAGAAACAAAAAAAGACATTGAAAGGGGAAAACCTAGTAAGAAGGTGATTGGGAGGGACAGGCTAAGTTTAAGGGTAGAGATTTTGAAAAGGAATAAAAGAACATAAAAGAATTTTTACATGAATCAGTAAATGAAGTAAAAGTGTGAATGGATACAAAGGAAAGGTTTAGAGATAAAAATGTAAATGATTAAAAAACCCAGAGCTAAAAAGCTAAAGTAAAACTCAAAACAAATTCAAATGTATGGAATGGAATGGAAGGCAGCATGTTAATGAAAATACAAAAAGAATAACAAAGGAAACTGTCTCTAAAACTCAGAAGGTTAAAGATTAAATAGGAAAGCAGGTAAATGAGATGAGACATTTTACTTAAAAAAATTTTAATGTTTATTTTTGAGAGAGAGAGAGAGAGAGAGAGAGAGTGAGCAGGGGAGGGGCAGAGAGAAGGGGAGACACAGAATCTGAAGCAGGCTTCAGGCTCTGAGCTGTCAGCACAGAGCCCAACATGGGGCTCAAACTCACGAACCATGAGACCATGACCTGAGCCGAAGTCGGACACTCAACCAACTAAGCCACGCAGGTGCCCCAAGATGAGACACTTTAGAAAGGAGGATAAAACACACTAAAATGACAGAACGAAAGGTATTTTAATGCTGATATAATAATAATAATAATAATACCACTAATGAAAAGCATAAGCAAACAAGTAAGTTGCAGCTGGTGCAATCTGCTGACTCTTCCAGGCTGTAGGTCTGGACCTTTAGGGATGAGACTGAGGTTCTCATAACCAGGCCTGGAGATCTGGAGCTGTGGCTATTCCAGAGCTTGAAGACCAAGTCCCTTAGGCAATGCCCATTTTTGGTTGATGTGCAAAGGCAAGGAAGAAACCAATAGTCTTCTTCCTCTCCCTCCATTTCCCCCACCATGAAAAATCTTACACTAAGACCCTGACTTACCGTTTTGCTTTAAGGTCACCTTCCTACTTACAAGAAATCTTCATTAACAACAGAGCAGTCATTGGGCTTGCCCCAGTGGTTAGGGAGAATGACAGGGAAATCAGCCTTTCTTTCAGACGGAGCTGCTCTTCTCTCACAGATACAACCCCTGGCGTGGCCCTCAGTGTTCCAACCCCCATGACCTAAATTCAACCACCCATCTTCCTGCAGATGTGTTCCTCCCACACCACCCTGCCCACCTTGAACTCATTCTGCTGTTTAATGTACACCGTTGTTCTAATCAATGAAGCGAGTAACCTCAGAGTCCCTCTGGACTGCTCCCTCATGTCTACTCCCACACCTGATGGGTCACCAGGCACTGCCTCTTCTACCTTCCAAACCTCTCTTCTGGCTTTATCACCTCTGCACTTGTCCAGCCCTCAATGTAAGTGAGAGCAATCCAAAGAGATAAGCAATGGTCCAGACATGAAGGACTTTAGGCTCCTTGTTTTCTTGCCAGGAATTTGAGAAGACAGTTTACAGAGATGCGTATTGTCTCAGAGGCAGAGGATATGAAGGAGAAGGGAAAATTGAGAGTCAGAAAAAGAATGATTAGCACTGGACTCAGGTCAATGTGCAGACTCCAGAAATGATTCCACAGCCCTGGGCATGCTTGGTGTTGCCCCACTTGACACACTTTAATGGAAGTGGTGTCATCTTAAGCAGTGGAGGTAGAATGTCAGCTTCTCTGTTGGTTGAAGGGGGTCTGGAAAGTCAGTCTTCAGGGCTCCTGTCTTGCTTAACATATGTTTTATTCAAAGAAAAATCAGAAGATCTGAGAGACAGCGGAAGGCTCTGGGGCCAGGAGGCTTTTTAACAATCTGGTCAATCCATCTCTGCCTTTATTCCTCCACAATGGAGGAATGGCTCTTACTGTTATTAATACAGGAGGATCCAAGTCAAGGGACCTCAGGACACAGCCCCAGAGCTTTTTTTTTCCCTTCACTAATCTGATTAGATACTCCATCTTCCGTTGCTATCTGATTCAGGCCAGCGCTGAGACACCAAGGCCTTGGAGAGAAGCGTTGGCACTTTCCTTGCATGGAGGCACTTTGAGTTTAACATGCTGTGAACTCACCGCATCTGGAGGGGGCTACAGGGGTGGGAGAGGAAGACATAGCTGCAAAGACTTCTGGCAACACCCTCTGACACTGGCATCCCCAGGAAAATCGCTGTCACTTGTTTGAAAAACAGCTTCACATAGATGTCGTGCTGACGGTAATCAGATTTAAAATTAGCCTTAACGTGCCTTCATCAAGGGAGGCTTAATTGCAGGGCCCAATCAGTAGACAAAATACTACAACGACAGTTTTGCTGACAAAGTGATTCTAACAAACCAGAGGATTTCGAAGGGGTGATATCTTCTCTGTGGAATCACTCAGTTTTGGGTGTTGCTAAAGCCCACCCCTGTTCAGACCCATCTCCTTATGCTCCAGGATTTATAAGGCTTATAAGGCTTTCCTTTGTGCAAACTCTAAGAACTCTTACCTCTTAGCTGGATACAGCAGGGGAGGGTGGGAAGCCCTCTGTTTACCAGCTCTGTGATCTCCCGGCAAGTTACTAAGTTACTTATCCGCTCAGCCTCAGTTTTCTCACCTTCAAAATGAGGGAAATAAGGTGCACCTCGAAGGACTGTTGAGAGGTTTAAAATAAATAAGGTATGTGAACCCATTTTTATTTCCTTTCTCCTTGCCAGATCCACATGGTTATGGGTGCTTTGGCCCTGATGTCCCTAACGACATTGCTGTTAACATTTTTTTTCATGATTTGCAAATAGGATCATTCTGTTTGATGCCAGCAGGCAGTGGGGGTATTTCCCTGTCCCCAAACTCTACATCTAGCTCAGTGGTTCACAATGGGGGGGCAATTTTGCCCCACAAGGGATATTTGGCAGTATCTGGAGACATTTTTTTGTTGTCGCAATTTGCTGGGGGTGATGGGGGGGGCAGTACTATTGGAATCTAGTGGGTAGAGTCCAGGGAGGCTGCTATCATTCTACAAAGCACAGGACAGCCCCCTACAACAAAGCATTACCTGACCCTGAGTGTCCTTAGTGCCAAGGTGGAGAAACCTGGCCCTAGAGGAGGGTATATATTCTTATCCCTGAGCTCCTCAAAGGTAAGGAATGTGCCTTACACACCTTCCTTTCTCATGAAGAAGGTTTGAAAGAGCACTGGGAAAAACACTCAAATGGAATTTCTCTGATTATTGAGTGTAAGTGGGGGAGATCACACTTCAGACTGACTTGGGCTGCATTTCTTTCCTCTTTGGTCTTCAGGTTGGGCTCTATTAACATTTCTCTAATATCCTGATTCATCTAATTTCCATTGACTTTTCCCTATTTGATTTATGGGATTGACTTGCTAGCCTTCCCATCAGCTAGTACCAGACACTGAGAAACATAAGAGATATCCTCGTATAAAAAGTTGAGGGTGCTCAGACTGGCCAGGGGACTTTTCCAGAAGTTGTGGGGAGTGGCCACACGAAACAAGATGCCAAACACTAGAAAAAGATGAATAGAGTTTCTGTATGGGACCCCAAGGAAACTTGGCTAAACTGTGGGCAGAGTGATAGGAACAGACTCATTTTCCCTGGCTGATTCCACTCAGTTGGAGGTACAAACACATATAAATATATGGCATATTATCAATAATACAGTATCTATCTATCTATCTATCTATCTATCATATATTTATCTATATATTAGTATACAGAGAAATGCCTTGAAGGGGAATATATTAAAATATTAATAATCAATATCTTTATTAGATCATTTTCCCCTGTGTACATGGTTCTGAATTTTCCAAATTTTCTATAAGTGTTTTATAAATTGAAAAACAACAGATATTATTTTTAAAAAGAATTTAAAAAGCCATTTTAAACATGTCTGCCTGAACCTTATATTCGGAGGATTTCTCCTTCTCTGTAAATTGCAAGTGAGATGTTGGCAAGCTGCCGCTAACAGATAAATTGCTCTCCCACCGCCCCAGCTAGGAGTCATGTCTGGGTAACAGCTGCTTCAATAATGACTTTATCTGGTGATAGATGAATTCATGGTTGCTTTACAGATGTTAAAATGACTTAGGCCAAACAAAATTGCACATATGACTCTTTATGGCTCCTCGCTTTGCTCATAGTAGGTGCTAGAAAGAGACAGCCCCTAGATGGGGCGGAAGGAATGATGGGACTCAGACGTTCTCTTCACAGAGGCAGGGTCAGCCCTGGGCACTTGCTCTTGGAGGGCTGTGCATACCTGGTAAATGGGTCAGCACAGAAACACTACCCCACAGCAGGCTCTGCTGAGGCCTGAAACTCCACTCCCATTCTGGCTCTTACTCCCTCTTCTGCTTTGCATTCTGTGGTGATAGCATGTTGCTCTTTTCCAAACGTAAACAGGAAAATGAAAAATATGGTCTTGAGAGGGAATGGTCTTCTTTCTCAAAGAGCCACTAGTCTGAAATGGGGAAAGTGCTAGAAAGCTGATTACAGGAAAAGCCATGGATGCTCCTCTTCATGAGGGAATGACTCAGTGGCACCTAATGATAGGGCAAGGGTTATTTTTTTAAATGCTTATTCATTTATTTTTAGAGCGAGAGCATGAACATGTGCAACCATGGGGAGGGGAAGAGAGAAAGAGAGGGGGAGAGAGAGAGAATCCTACACAGGTTCCATGCTATCAATGCAGAGCCCATAGTGGGGCTCCATCTCATGAACTGTGAAATCATGACCTGAGCCTAAGTCCAGAGTTGGATGCTTAACCAACTGAGCCACCCAGAAGCTTCACTTTTTTCTTTTGCATTTGAAGCACGTCCTCACAAGTTCTGGGCATATATTTTGGAGCAAAATCTTCATAAATACCTATCCTGGCAGCTTTAAAGGACCATGATGACCCCAAAGAAAATGGGGAGGTAGCTAACGAAGTTATCTAAGAGCAAATATAAAAGAGAGAGATAGGCCAAGAAGCGAAGAGTTGGTGGATCCAGGATAAATAAATAAAGGTTTGTGGGGGTATTTTGAGAACAGTAAGGAAGTTCTGTTACAACTAATTACCAGGGTAAGGCATTACAGACTCCAGATGAAAGATCTAGAACTGAGGCAGCTGTGAAGACTTGCTCAGACGTGAGGCTAAACAGGTAAGGCATGGCTTAAGGGACCAGGGACTGCAGCACCCAAGCAGGCTGGGGTACAGCACACAGTTCATGGGGTTTCTAGAGAAGCCTAGTGTTTTGGAGGTAAGGGATTCCATCAGCAAAATGTGATTGCCCACTTCCCCCCACTGAAGGGAGAACTGAAGGTTCAACTAGGATAAAAAAAAAATTGCTTGAGTATCAGAGTGTGAAGGTCCACCAAAACCGTCCCTTTGAGTTAGTAGAGCCCATGGAGGCAGAGAAAACCACACTCAGCCCCAGATTCACCTCCTTCCTTACTGTGTGAACTTGGAGAGTGACCAAAATTCTCAGAGCTTTGGACTTCTCATCTGGAAAATAAGTAACACTACCAACCTCTTGGAGATGGAAGGGACACAATGAATGCATGGAAAGCATTTTGCACAATGTCTGCCACTGGGTGGTGAGTAAATGGCAGCCAGGATCATACAGGCACCACATTTCTCATGTCCAATAAAGGCAAGTTACAGAGATTACCCCATTATCCTTGGCACCTCTTGGAATAACCCCTAGCTCCTTGCTTTCACTGTCTGCTGGCAATGCCTGACTCCTGCATGTTGACTCATTTTCCACTTTTAGTTCTATTCCTGCAGGTTGGATCACTGATCCTGGGTTTCCAGATACTATCCAGAGTCTAGCCCACTTATTCAGTATCCACCACTACCACAGAGGAAGGTAAGGGTAAGATTTGAATAATGAAAATTAGGCTTCATAGTAATTCTTGAAGAAGAGTGTGAAAGTTACAGTTAACTATGAGATCCATATGGTCAGCAGCTAGCTTTGGAGGAAAAATGGAATGTGTCCTGATTCTCAAACTCAAAGGGACCCAGTGTAGACATGTGTTTGCTGTGGATGTCTGAAAGGTCTTCTGTATTTATTATTTACTATTTTGACTATTTACTATATTGTAGATACTTTCTTATGAAACTTATAAATATGAATTAATATAATCCTTCAACAGTTGTTATAAAAGGATTTTATAAAGAAAGTTTTACAAACCAGAAAATAATTTACCATAAGTCACACAGTCAGCACTCATTATAACTGGAATTTGACATAGGATTTCAAAGCTTATATTTTCTTTTTTTTTTAAAGATTTTTTTTTTAATTTTTTTTTCAACGTTTATTTATTTTTGGGACAGAGAGAGACAGAGCATGAACGGGGGAGGGGCAGAGAGACAGGGAGACACAGAATCGGAAACAGGCTCCAGGCTCCGAGCCATCAGCCGAGAGCCCGACGCGGGGCTCGAACTCACAGACCGAGAGATCGTGACCTGGCCGAAGTCGGACGCTTAACCGACTGTGCCACCCAGACACCCCTCAAAGCTTATATTTTCTTAACAACTCTACCACCATGACATTGCACAAGACCTGGGATTTTTCTCTCTCTCTCTCTAAAACACACATACGATTAGCTAGAAAAGCACTCATGAGTTATTATTTTGGGTTCCTATTTTGTGCATTTTTTAAAAAATTATATTTCATATTATCAGACCTTGCTAAATCTCTTAGAATCTTTGGTCAATAGTATTACACGGTTCTAAAACTCAAATGAAGGACATGAGTGGGAAGATGGTGGCATAGGAGGGCACTGGGCTCACCTCGTCCTGCTGATCACTTAGATTCCACCCACATCTGCCTAAATAACCTAGAAAACTGCTGGAAGACTAGGAGAATGGCCTCGCTGGAGCCAAGCATAGACAAGAGGCCCATGGAAGAGGGTAAGAAGGGTGGAGAGGCAGTGCATGCTACAAGGACTGGCAGGAGGGAGCCAGGGCAATGGAAGGGCAGCCAGCCCGGCAAGGCAGAGCCCCCCAGGTCTGACTTGCAAGGGCGAAGGGGCTGGACTCCGTGAGTTCTGACAGCCAGCGGGACTTAACATCTGGAATGTTAAAAGTCAACAGCTCTGCTCTTGGAGAGCCGGGAGGGTGAGAGGACGCTGGGAGGGAGAATTGTTTAGCCACAGAAGGACAGAGCTCGGCAGGGGAACAAAGGTGCTGGCAAGTGCCATTTCTCTCTCCCATCCCCCAGCCGAAATTCCAAAGGGAACAAGTTCCCATCACTGAACTTGCTTGCACCATGCAAACACCCAACACTGTGCTTCTGTGGATCCATCCCTCCTACAGGTCTGCCTCCCTCCTGGTGCTGCAGGGCCCCTCCTGCAGGGGACCACCAATGGCAAAGCTAGCTAAGCCTGCCCCTCCTGCCCCTGTGCACCTTGCGGATCCACTCTGGCTAATATGACAGATCCCATCAAAGCAGCACCACAAGCCTGGCAGTGTGCAAGCAGCTCAGACAGGGGCCACACCACTCCACAGTGAGTCCTACCCCTGGGAGAGGGGAAGATAAGGTACATACCAGTCTGACTGTGGCCCCAGTGGTGGGCTGGGGACAGACATCAGGTCAGACTGTGGCCCCGCCCACCAACACAAGTTACTCTGAAAGGCACAGAGGAAGTGCCCTGCATTTGGGAGCCACAGCAGGAACTACTCAAAATAATGAAATGGAAGAACTCTCCTCAAAAGAGACTCCAGGAAGTAGCGACAGCTAACGAATTGATCAAAACCAATTTAAGCAATATAAAGGAACAAGAATTTAGAATAACAGTCATAAAATTAATCACTGGGCTTGAAAAAAGTATAGAGGACAGCAAAGAATCTATTGCGACAGAGATCAAGGGACTAAGAAATAGGAGGAGCTAAAATATGCTATAAATGAGGTGCAAAATAAAATGGAGGAGACCACAGCTCGGATTGAAGAGGCAGAGGAGAGAATAGGTGAATTAGAAGATAAAATTATGGAAAAAGAGGAAGCTGAGAAAAAGGGAGATAAAAAAAATCCAGGAGTATGAAGGGAGAATTAGAGAACTAAGCAATGCAATCAAATGGAACGATATCCATAACATAGGAACTCCAGAAGAGGAAGAGAGAGAGAAAGGGGCTAAAGGTGTACTTGAACAAATCGTACTTGAGAACTTCCCTGATCTGGGGAAGGAAAAAGGCATTGAAATCCAAGAGGCACAGAGAATTCCCTTCAGACATAACTTGAATTGATCTTCTGCACAATATATCATAGTGAAACTGGCAAAATACAAGGATAAAGAGAAAATTCTGAAAGCAGCTAGGGATAAACACACTCTAACATATAAAGAGAGACCAGTAATACTAGTGGCAGACCTATCTACTGAAACTGGGCAGGCCAGAAAGGAATGGCAGGAAATCTTCAATGTGATGAACAGAAAAAATATGCAGCTGAGAATCCTTTATCCAGCAAGTCTGTCATTCAGAATAGAAGGAGAGATAAAGGTCTTCCCAAACAAACAAAAACTGAAGGAACTCATCACCACTAAACCAGCCCGACAAGAGATCCTAAGGGGGATTCTGTGAGTGAAATGTTGCAAGGACCACGAAGTACCAGAGACATCACTACAAGCATGAAACCTACAGACATCACAATGACTCTAAACCCATATCTTTCTATAATAACACTGAATGTAAATGGACTAAATGCTCCAACTAAAAGACATAGGGTATCAGAATAGATAAAAAAACAATACCCATCTATTTTCTGTCCACAAGAGACTCATTTTAGACCTGAGGACACCTTCAGACTGAAAGTAAGGGGATGGAGAACTATCATGCTACTGGAAGTCAAAAGAAGGCTGGAGTAGCCATACTTATATCAGATAAACTACACTTTAAATTAAAGGTTGTAACAAGAGATGAAGAGGGCATTATACAATAATTATAGGGTAATTACATCAGGAAGAGCTAGCAATTATAAATGTCTATGCACCAAATACAGGAGCTCCCAAATATATAAAATAATTACTCACAAACATAAGCAACCTTATTGATAAGAATGTGGTAATTGCAGGGGACTTTAATACTCCACTTACAACAATGGATAGATCATATAGACACAGGATCAATAAAGAAACAAGGGCCCTGAATGATACATTGGATTAGATGGACTTGACAGATATATTTAGAACTCTGCATCCCAAAGCAACAGAATATACTTTCTTCTCGAGTGCACATGGAACATTCTCCAAGATAGATCACATACTGGGTCACAAAACAGCCCTTCATAAGTATACAAAATTGAGATCACACCATGCACTATTTCAGACCACAATGCTACGAAACTTGAAATCAACCACAGGAAAAAGTCTGGAAAACCTCCAAAAGCATGGAGGCTAAAGAACACCCTACTAAAGAATAAATGGGTCAACAAGGCAATTAGAGAAGAAATTTAAAAATATATGGAAACAAATGAAGATGAAAATACAACAATCCAAACGCTTTAGGATGCAGCAAAGGCAGTCCTGAGAGGAAAATACATTGCAATCCAGGTCTATCTCAAGAAACAAGAAAAATCCCAAATACAAAGTCTAACAGCACACCTAAAGGAAACAGAAGCAGAACAGCAAAGACACCCCAAACCCAGCAGAAGAAGAGAAATAATAAATATCAGAGCAGAAATAAACAATATAGAATCTAAAAAAAACTGCAGAGCAGATCAATGAAACCAAGAATTGGTTTTTTCAAAAAATAAACAAAATCGATAAACCTCTAGCCAGGTTTCTCAAAAAGAAAAGAGAGAGGACCCAAATAGATAAAATCATGAATGAAAATGGAATTATTACAACCAATCCCTCAGAAATACAAGCAATTATCAGGGAATACTATGAAAAATTATATGCCAACAAAATGGACAACCTGGAAGAAATGGACAAATTCCTAAGCACACACCCACTTCCAAAACTCAAACAGGAAGAAATAGAAAACTTGAACGGACCCATAACCAGCGAAGAAATTGAATCAGTTATCAAAAATCTCCCAACAAATAAGAGTCCAGGACCATATGGCTTCCCTGGGGAATTCTACCAGACATTTAAAGCAGAGATAATATCTATCCTTCTCAAGCTGTTCCAAAAAAATAGAAAGGGAAGGAAAACTTCCAGACTCATTCTATGAAGCCAGCATTAGTTTGATTCCTAAACCAGAAAGAGACCCAGTAAAAAAAGAGAACTACAGGCCAATATCCCTGATGAATATGGATGCAAAAATTCTCAATAAGATACTAGCAAATCGAATTCAACAGCATATAAAAAAAATTATTCACCATGATCAAGTGGGATTCATTCCTGGGCTACAGGGCTGGTTCAACATATGCAAATCAATCAATGTGATACATCACATTAATGCAAGAAAAGATAAGAACCATATGATCCTGTCAATCGATGCAGCAAAAGCATTTGACAAAATTCAGCATCCTTTCTTAATAAAAGCCCTCGAGAAAGTCAGGATAGAAGGAACATACTTAAACATCATAAAAGCCATTTATGAAAAGCCCACAGCTAATATCACCCTCAATGGGGAAAAAACTGAGAGCTTTCCCCCTGAGAACAGGAACATGACAGGGATGTCTACCCTCACCACTGTTGTTTAACAAGGTGTCGGAAGTTCTAGCATCAGCAATCAGACAACAAAAGGAAATCAAAGGCATCAAAATTGGCAAAGATGAAGTTAAGCCTTCACTTTTTGCAGATGACATGATATTATGCATGGAAAATCCGATAGACTCCACCAAAAGTCTGCTAGACTGATACATGAATTCAGCAAAGTTGCAGGATACAAAATCAATGTCCAGAAATCAGTTGCATTGTTATACACTAACAATGAAGCAACACAAAGACAAATAAAGAAACTTATCCCATTCACAACTGCATGAAGAATCATAAAATACCTAGGAATAAACCTAACCAAAGATGTAAAAGATCTGTATGCTGAAAACTATAGAAAGCTTATGAAGGAAATTGAGGAAGATATAAAGAAATGGAAAAACAGTCCATGCTCATGGATTGGAAGAATAAATATTGTTAAAATGTCAATATTACCCAAAGCTATCTATACATTCAATGCAATCCCAATCAAAATTGCACCAGCATTCTTCTCAAAGCTAGAACAAGCAATCCTAAAATGTGTATGGAACCACAAAAGACCCCGAATAGCCAAATTTTGAAGAAGAAGACCAAAGCGGGAGGCATCACAATCCCAGACTTTAGGCTCTACTACAAAGCTGTAATCATCAAGCCAGCATGGCATTGGCACAAAAACAGACACATAGACCAATGGAATAGAATAGAGACTCCAGAATTAGACGCACACAAGTATGGCCAACTAATCTTTGACAAAGCAGGAAAGAATATCCAATGGAAAAAAGACAGTCTCTTTAACAAATGGTGCTAGGAGAACTGGACAGCAACATGCAGAAGAACGAAACTAGACCACTCTCTTACAATATTCACAAAAATAAACTCAAAATTGATAAAAGACCTGAATGTGAGACAGGAAACCATCAAAACCCTAGAGGAGAAAGCAGGAAAAAAACCTCTCTGGCCTCAGCTGCAGCAGTTTCTTACTTGACATATCTCCAAAGGCAAGGGAATTAAAAGCAAAAATGAACTATTGGGACCTCATGAAGATAAAAGGATTCTGCACTGCAAAGGAAACAATCAACAAAACTAAAAGGCAACCAACGGAATGGGAAAAGATATTTGCAAATGACATATTGGACAAAGGGCTAGTATCCAAAATCTATAAAGAACTCACCAAACTCCACACCTGAAAAACAAATAATCCAGTGAAGAAATGGACAGAAAACATGAACAGACACTTCTCTAAAGAAGACAGCCAGATGACCAACAGGGAAATGAAAAGATGCTCAACATCACTCCTCATCAGGGAAATACAAATCAAAACCACACTGAGATACCACCTCATGCCAGTCAGTGGCTAAAATGAACAAATCAGGAGACTATAGATGCTGGAGAGGATGTGGAGAAACAGGAAACCTCTTGCACTGTTGATGGGAATGCAAACTGGTGCATCCACTCTGGAAAACAGTGTGGAGGTTCCTCAAAAAATTAAAAATAGATCTACCCTATTACCTGCAATAGCACTGCTAGGAATTTGCCCAAGGGATACAGGAGTGCTGATGCATAGGGGCACTTGTACCCCAATGTTTATAGCAGCACTTTCAACAATAGCCAAATTATGGAAAGAGCCTAAATGTCCATCAACTGATGAATGGATAAAGAAATTGTGGTTTATATACACAATGGAATACTACTTGGCAATGAGAAAGAGTGAAATATGGCCTTTTGTAGCAATGTGGATGGAACTGGAAAGTGTTATGCTAAGTGAAATAAGTCATACAGAGAAAGATGGATACCATATGGTTTCACTTCTATGTGGATCCTGAGAAACTTAACAGAAACCCATGGGGGAGGGGAAGGAAAAAAAAAAAGGTTAGAGAGGGAGGTAGCCAAACCATAAGAGACTGTTAAAAACTGAGAATAAACTGAGGGTTGATGGGGGGTGGGAGGGAGGGGAGGGTGGGTGATGGGTATTGAGGAGGGCACCTTTTGGGATGAGCACTGGGTGTTGTATGGAAACCAATTTGACAATAAATTTCATATTAAAAAAACTCAAATGAAAAGAAAACAAAATAAAAGAAGTTGGTGTCCTTAAGTTTTATTTTATTTTATTATTTTTTATTTTTTTTAAATGAAATTTATTGACAAATTGGTTTCCATACAACACCCAGTGCTCATCCCAAAAGGTGCCCTCCTCAATACCCCTCACCCACCCTCTCCTCCCTCCCACCCCCCATCAACCCTCAGTTTGTTCTCAGTTTTTAACAGTCTCTTATGCTTTGGCTCTCTCCCATTCTAACCTCTTTTTTTTTCTTCCTTCCCCTCCCCCATGGGTTCCTGTTAAGTTTCTCAGGATCCACATAAGAGTGAAACCATATGGTACCTGTCTTTCTCTGTATGGCTTAGTTCACTTAGCATCACACTCTCCAGTTCCATCCACGTTGCTACAAAAGGCCATATTTCATTTTTTCTCATTGCCACGTAGTACTCCATTGTGTATATAAACCACAATTTCTTTATCCATTCATCAGTTGATGGACATTTAGGCTCTTTCCATAATTTGGCTATTGTTGAGAGTGCTGCTATGAACATTGGGGTACAAGTGGCCCTATGCATCAGTACTCCTGTATCCCTTGGATAAATTCCTAGCAGTGCTATTGCTGGGTCATAGGGTAGGTCTATTTTTAATTTTCTGAGGAACCTCCACACTGCTTTCCAGAGTGGCTGCACCAATTTGCATTCCCACCAACAGTGCAAGAGGGTTCCCGTTTCTCCACATCCTCTCCAGCATCTATAGTCTCCTGATTTGTTCATTTTGGCCACTCTGACTGGCGTGAGGTGATACCTGAGTGTGGTTTTGATTTGTATTTCCCTGATAAGGAGCGACGCTGAACATCTTTTCATGTGCCTGTTGGCCATCCAGATGTCTTCTTTAGAGAAGTGTCTATTCATGTTTTCTGCCCATTTCTTCACTGGGTTATTTGTTTTTCGGGTGTGGAGTTTGGTGAGCTCTTTATAGATTTTGGATACTAGCCCTTTGTCCGATATGTCATTTGTGAATATCTTTTCCCATTCCGTTGGTTGCCTTTTAGTTTTGTTGGTTGTTTCCTTTGCTGTGCAGAAGCTTTTTATCTTCATAAGGTCCCAGTAATTCACTTTTGCTTAATTCCCTTGCCTTTGGGGATGTGTCGAGTAAGAGATTGCTACGGCTGAGGTCAGAGAGGTCTTTTCCTGCTTTCTCCTCTAAGGTTTTGATGGTTTCCTGTCTCACATTTAGGTCCTTTATCCATTTTGAGTTTATTTTTGTGAATGGTGTGAGAAAGTGGTCTAGTTTCAACCTTCTGCATGTTGCTGTCCAGTTCTCCCAGCACCATTTGTTAAAGAGGCTGTCTTTTTTCCATTGGATGTTCTTTCCTGCTTTGTCAAAGATGAGTTGGCCATACGTTTGTGGGTCTAGTTCTGGGGTTTCTATTCTATTCCATTGGTCTATGTGTCTGTTTTTGTGCCATCCTTAAGTTTTAATCATGCAAAAATATTCTGCAAATTAAGTAAGGTCTCACTTACTGGACTGTCAAAACACATTTAGAAAAATGTGATTTTTTAAATATTTTTTTTTGTTCATTTTTGAGACAGAGAGAGACAGAGCATGAGCAGGGGAGGGGCAGAGAGAGAGGGAGACACAGAATCGGAAGCAGGCTCTAGGCTCTGAACTGTCAGTACAGAGCCTGATGCAGGGCTTGAACTCACAGACCGTGAGATCATGACCTGAGCTGAAGTCGGACACCTAACTGACTGAGCCACCCAGGTGCCCCAAAATGTGTTTGGTTTTAGGTGACATATTTTGAGTGGAACACCATCAAACTAGAGTATTTATTGATGGTGAGCTATAATCCATGTGTCTTACTCTTTTCTGGCTGTTATATCAAAATACCACATACTGGGTGGTTTATAACAACAGACATTTATTTCTGACAGTTCTGAAAATTGGAAGTCCAAGGTCACGGTGCCAGCATGGTCAGGTCCTGGTGAAAGCTCTTTTCTGGGTTCCAGACCACTGATTTCTCCCTCTATCCTCACGTGAGGAAATGGGTGAAGTTGCAACCTGGGGTCTCTTTTATAAGGACACAAATCCCATTCATGAGGGTTTCACCCTCATGACCTAATCACTTCCCAGAGCCCTACCTTCTAATACCATCTCCTTGGGCACTATGTTTTTAACATATGAATTTTAGGGGACACAAACATTCAACCTATAGCACTATGTCACATAGGAAGGGTCAAAAGAAATAGGAGAAGACTGACAAGGACTATAATAGCTGTTTTCAAATATTCAGAATATTTCAGATATTTTCAAATATTTAAAAGTTGTCATGAAGAAGATGGATTGAATGTATGCATATGGCCTTAAGCGGTGCACACAGGATGTTAAATGAAAGGTAGTAAAGGTAATGAATGTTCTTTTATTCTTATATGTACAGTAGTCTCCCATTATCCATGGTTTCACCTTCTGGGGTTCAGGCACCCCCGCTCAACTGTGGTCCTGAAGCAGATGATCCTCTTTCTGACATATCATCAGAAGGTCAAGTGGTAGCTTCATGCTGCTGCCTGCATCATTCACTTCCCTTCATCTCATCACATAGGCATTTTGTCATTTTACAAAAAGAAGGATGAGTATGGTATATGATACCTTGAGAGAGAGAGGGCCACATTCACATAACTTTTGCAGTGTATTGTTATAATTGTTCTATTTTAGTATTAGTTGTTGCTGTTAATCTCTTACGGTGCCTAACTGATAAATTAAACTTTACCGTAGGTATGTACACCTAGGAAAAAACTTCATGTAAATAGGTTTCGGTACTATCTGCAGTTTCAGGCACCCACTAGGGGTCTTACAATGTACTCAGATAAAGGAGACTGCTGTGTTCAGATTTTTCTGCATCAGTAGGGGGGATTTTGGTAACCATTTGGGTTCTAGGCACTATAGTTTTCCAGCACAGGCTTGCTTGATGATGGTATTCCCACACTTGGATGGTCGGTTAGATTCATGACTACTGATATGACTTGACTCATTAAATCTCATCATCCAAATAGGCAGATAAGGGGCACCCGGGTGCCTCAGTCAGTTAAGCGTCTGACTTTGGCTCAGGTAATGATCTAATAGTTTGTGAGTTTGAGCCCTGAGTTCAGCTCTGCACTAATAGTGAGGGGCCTGCTTGGAATTCTCTCCCCCTCTCTCTTTCTGTCCCTTCCCCACTCCCGCTCTCTCTCTCTAAATAAATAAACATTAAAAAAAAGCAAAATAAGTTTTTCTTATTTCAAAGGCAGGGCATATGTATTACAAGAATCTGAAACAGATCTGGCAATAAACAAACAAGCAAACAAATCCTCCTAATTCCATCCAAATAGAGAAAACCATTAAAAACACCTTGGTATATATTTTTCTAAATCCTTTTCTAAGCATATTTAATATACACAGTTACATTTAAAAATAAAATACACCTTTCTTTGAGTGTGTGTTGCATCCATTAAATATAGCCAGACCAACACTAAACCATCCTGCACACCTAGAAAACTGATCTGAGGATTCACACAACAATCTGCACAACCTAAACTACAGAACTCAGCAGGTACATGGCACGGAGAGGTAAACTGGGGGAGGGAGAAGCTGCAGGGAGGCAGGGAGCCGCTTTTGTGGGCAGAGAGAGGATGGAGACGGGGGGGTGGGGTGGGGAGGAAGAATATGGGAAAAGCACCCCCCTAAAAAGCAGCTGGAGAGAAAGTGGAAAAGTGGAAACAGCTGCAGGGACTGAACTGAAAAGGGAGAAATGGAGAAAGGAGAAAGGAGAGGGTATAAATTCCATTAAGACCATAAACAGGGGGAGCGCAGAATCTGAAACGCCGCAGCTCCATACCTGGCGGTGCTCTGGTGGTAAGAGCGAATCCCCAGGAGCAGAGTGGAGTCTGGGGTTCTTCAGGCCACACGGGGAGAGCCGGTTCCCCTGCTGGGAGGACACCTAGTAGTGGCTGTGTGGGTCCCCCAAAGGCAGGCCCCAGTGGACCTGGGAGAACAACCACATTCGCTGGTGCTGGAACAGGTCATTAAGGGTGAAGCCTGGTGCCAGATATGTGTTGCGATTTTCCATGATCCAGGAAGTGCTGCTGCTACACTATATTGGGAACTTTTTCTGGGGTGGGCTGGCACCCGGCCACAGTCTCTGGGCATTGGCAGCAGCATGGTCCTGCCAGCATTCGTGGCTGTGGCTGGCACCTGACCATTGTTCAGTAAGACCCTCTGCAGAGGGGCAGAAAGGGTCAAAGCCACAGCCCCTCAGAAGTAAGGGTTTGGGAAAACCAGCCACATATGAGACAAAACTCAGGAGGGAGGTGCTGCCTGGGGCTTTGTCACAGACTGTGTAAAAGCGGGGAGTGGGTGGAGGCCAAAGACAAAGGACAGGTGCGTGATTGCCTATCTGGGAGAACAGAGTTCTGATACCAGAGGCTGGGTAGCTGGGTGATGCCATTTTCAATGCTCCCATGCGTGCACACACATACCTACAAGCACCACAACAATCCACCCCAGTAAGCTAAGCAGTGCCATATAGTGGAGAACAGAGTCATTACACTAAGCCCCGACCAACTGTGCCAACCTCGCTCTTCAGAAACACAAATCTCTCCACCTGCTTAGTTTATGGACTATAAAGCAGTTCATAGTTTGAATACTAGGGGAAAACAAAGTAATTTCAGTCATATTTCAGTCTGTTCGCTGGTCCATCTATTCTTTTTTTCTTTTTTCTCTTTTTTGTTTCTTTTCTTTTTCTTAAATACAGAAAAAAAATTCATTTTTATTAAAATATTTTTCTTTATTTTTTCTACTATATTTTTTACTTTTGTGTACATTTTCCCAAATTCTAATTTACTTCCATCATTTCATTTTAGTCTACTTCAGTGTATTCATTTTTTCAAATTTTCAAATGATATCCTTTTTCTTTTTTTTCCTTTCCCCTTTTTTCTCTAATCTATCAACCCCTTTTAAACACTCAGACTAAAACAACCTACTATCTAGCATCATTTATTAGATTTTTTGTGTGTGTTTGTTTTTAATATTTTAATTTTAATATTTTTTTAAATTTAATTTTTTTAATTTTAATTTTTCTTTAACTCATTAGTTCCTTTTCTCCCTTCAAAATGACGAAATGAAGGAATTCACCCCAAAAGAAAGAGCAGGAAGAAACGACAGTCAGGGACTTAACCAACACAGATACAAGCAAGATGTCTTAACCAGAATTTAGAATCATGATAATAGGAATACTAGCCAGAGTTGAAAATAGATTACAATCCCTTTCTGTGGAGATAAAGGAGGTAAAATCTAGTCAGGATGAAATATAAAAATGCTATAACTGAGCTGCAATCTTGAATGAAGGCCACGGCGGGAGGATGGATGAGGCAGAACAGAGAATCAGTGGTATAGAGGACAAACTTATGGAGAGTAATGAAGCAGGAAAAAAAAGAGGGAGATTAAGGCAAAAGAGCATGATTTAAGAATTAGATAAATCAGTGACTCATTAAAAAGGAACAACATCAGAATCATAGGGGTTCCAGAAAAGGAAAAGAGAGAAATAGGGGTAGGAGGGTTATGTGAGCAAATGATAGCGGAAAACTTTCCTAACCTGGGGAAAAACACAGCCATAACAATTCAGGAATCACAGAGGACTCCCATTATATTCAACAAAAAAACGACCATCAACAAGGCATATCATAGTCAAATTCACAATATACTCAGGCAAGGAAAGAATCATGAAAGCAACAAGGGAAAAAAAGTCTTTAACTTACAAGGGAAGACACATCAGGTTTGCAGTAGACCTATCCACAGAAACTTGGCAGGCCAAAAGGAGTGGCAGGATATAGTCAATGTGCTGAATCAGAAAAATATGCAGCCAAGAATTCTTTATCCAGCAAGGCTGTCATTCAAAATAGAAGGAGAGATAAAAAGTTTCCCAGACAAACAAAAATTAAAGGATTTTGTGACCACTAAACCAGCCCTGCAAAAAATTTTGAGGGGGACTCCCTGAAGGGAAAACAAAACAAAACAAAACAAAACAAAACAAATAAATAAAGACCAAAAGCAACAAAGACTAGAAAGGACCAGAGAACACCACCAGAAACTCCCAACTCTACAAGCAACATAATGGTAATAAATTCATATCTTTCAGTACTCACTCTAAGTGCTCTAATGAGTACATGACTCATTTAGTCAATGGACTAAATGCCCCAGTCAAAACACACAGGGTAACAGAATGGATAAGAAAACAAGATCCATCTACATGCTGTTTACAAGAGACCCACTTTATCTAAAGACACTTTCAGATTGAAAGTAAGGGGATGGAGAACCATCTATCATGCTAATGATCAACGAAAGAAAGCCAGAGTAGCCATACTTATATCAGACAATCTAGACTTTAATATAAAGACTGTATCAAGAGATGAAGAAGGGCATTATATCATAATTAAGGGGTCTGTCTACCAAGAAGACCTAACAATTGTAAACATTTATCGCCAAATGTGGAAACACCCAAATATATAAATCAATTAATCACAAACATAAAGAAACTCATTGATAAGAATACCATAGTAGTAGGAGACTTCAACACCCCACTCACAGCAATGGACAGATCATCTAATCAAAAAATCAACAAGGAAACAATGGCTTTGAATGACACACTGGAGCAGATGGACTTAACAGACATATTCAGAACATTTCATCCTAAAGCAGCAGAATATACATTCTTCTCCAGTGCACATGGAACATTCTCCAGAATAGACCATATACTGGGACACAAATCAGCCCTCAACAAGTACAAAAAGATTGAGATCATACCATGCATATTTTCATACCACAACACTATGAAACTTGAAATCAACCACAAGAAAAAATTTGGAAAGGTAACAAATATTTGGAGACTAAAGAACATCCTACTAAAGAATGAATGAGCTAACCAAGAAGTTAAAGAGTAAATTGAAAAGTTCTTGGAAGGCAATGAAAATGATAACACCACAACCCAAAACCTCTGGGATGCAGCAAAGGCAGTCATAAGAGGAAAGTATATAGGAATCCAGGCTTTCCTATAGAAGGAAGAAAGATCTCAGATACACAACCTAACCTTACACCTTAAAGAGCTGGAAAAAAAACAGCAAATAAAACCCAAAAGCAGCAGAAGACAGGAAATAATAAAGATTAGAGTAGAGATTAATGCTATTGAAAGCAAAAAACAAAAACCAAAAAACAAAAAACAGTAGAACAGGTCAATGAAACCAGAAGCTGGTTCTTTGAAATAATTAACAAAATTAATAAACCACTAGTCAGTTTGATCAAAAAGAAAAAGGAAAATACCCAAATAAATAAAATCAAGAAAGAGGAGAGATCACAACCAACACAGCAGAAATAAAAACAATAATAAGAGAATATCATGAACAATTATATGCCAATAAAATGGGCAATCTGGAAGAAATGGACAAATTCCTAGAAACATATACACTACCAAAACTGAAACAGGAAGAGGGGCGCCTGGGTGGCTCAGTCAGTTAAGTGGCTGACTTCGGCTCAGGTCATGATCTCGCAGTCCGTGAGTTTGAGCCCCGCGTCTGGCTCTGTGCTGACAGCTCAGAGCCTGGAGCCTGTTTCAGATTCTGTGTCTCCCTCTCTCTGACCCTCCCCCACTTGCACTCTGTCTCTCTCTGTCTCAAAAATAAATAAATGTTAAAAAAAACTGAAACAGGAAGAAATAGAAAATTTGAACAGACCCATAACCAGTAAGGAAATAAAATTAGTAATCAAAAATCTCCCAAAAAACAAGAGTCGAGGGCCAGATGGCTTTCCAGGGGAATTCTATCTACTAAACATTTAAGGAGGAGTTAACACCTATTCTCTTGAAGCTGTTTCAAAAAGTAGAAATGGAAGGAAAACTTCCAAACACTTTCTATGAGGCCAGCATTACCTTGATTCCAAAACCAGACAAAGGACCCACTAAAAAGGAGAACTATAGGGGCGCCTGAGTGGCACAGTCGGTTGGGCGTCCGACTTCAGCCAGGTCACGATCTCGCGGTCCGTGAGTTCGAGCCCCGCGTCAGGCTCTGGGCTGATGGCTCAGAGCCTGGAGCCTGTTTCCGATTCTGTGTCTCCCTCTCTCTCTGCCCCTCCCCTGTTCATGCTCTGTCTCTCTCTGTCCCAAAAATAAATAAACATTGAAAAAAAAATTTAAACAGGAGAACTATAGACCAATTTCCCTGATGAACATGGATGCAAAAATCCTCAATAAGATATTAGCCAACCGGATCCAACAATACATTAAAAAAATTATTCACCACGACCAAGTGGGATTTATCCCTGGGATGCAGGGCTGGTTCAATATCCACAAAACAGTCAATGTGATTCATCACATCAATAAAAGAAAGGACAAGAACCATATGATGCTCTCAATAGGTGCAGAGAAGGCATTTGACAAAATACAGCATCCTTTCTTGATAAAAACCCTCAAGAAAGTAGGGATAGAAGGAGCATACCTCAAGATCATAAAAGCCATATATGAAAGACCCAATGCTAATATCATCCTCAATGGGGAAAAAATGAGAGCTTACCTCCTAAGGTCAGGAACAAGACAGGGATGTCCACTCTCGCCACTGTTATTGACATAGTATTGGAAGTCTTAGCCTCTGCAATCAGACAACACTAAGAAATAAAAGGCATCCAAATCAGCCAGGAGGAGGTCAGACTTTCACTCTTTGCAGATGACATGATACTCTATATGAAAAACCGAAAAGATTCCACCAAAAAACTGCTGAATTGATTCATGAATTCAGCAAAGTTACAGGATATAAAATCAATGCACAGAACTCGGTTTCATTCCTATACACCAACAATGAAGCAACAGAAAGAGAAATCAAGGAATTGATCCCATTTACAGTTGCACAAAAAACCATAAAATACCTAGGAATAAATCTAACCAAATAGGTGAAAAATCTATACACTGAAAACTATAGAAAGCTTATGAAAGAAATTGAAGAAGACACAAAAAAATGGAAAAAGATTCCATGCTCCTGGATAGGAAGAACAAATATTGTTAAAATGTCGATACTACCCAAAGCAATTTACATATTCAATGCAATCCCTATCAAAATAACACCAGCATTCTTCACAGAGCTAGAACAAATCATCCTAAAATTTGTATGGAACCAGAAAAGACCCCGAATAGCCAAAGCAATCATGAAAAAGAAAACAAAAACAGGAGACATCACAATCCCGGACTTCAAGCTATACTACAAAGCTGTAATCATCAAGACAGCATGGTACTGGCACAAAAACAGACATTCAGATCAATGGAACAGAATAGAGAACCCAGAAATGGACCCACAAACGTATGGCCAACTCATCTTTGACAAAGCAGGAAAGAATATCCAATGGAATGAAGACAGTCTCTTCAGCAAGTGGTGCTGGGAAAACTGGACAGTGACATACACAAGAATGAACCTGGACCACTTTCTTATACCATACACAAAAATAAACTCAAAATGGATGAAAGACCTAAATGTAAGACAGGAAGCCATCAAAATCCCATCAGAGAAAACAGACAACAACCTCTTTGATTTGGCCACAGCAACTTCTTACTCAACATGTCTCTGGAGGCAAGGGAAACAAAAGCAAAAATGAACTATTCGGACCACATCAAAATAAAAAGCTTCTGCAGAGCGAAGGAAACAATCAGCAAAACAAAAAGGCAACCAACAGAATTGGAGAAGATATTTGAAAAGGATATATCAGATAAAGGGTTAGTATCTTTGATAAAGAACTTATCAAACTCAACACCCAAAAAAGCAAAAAATCCAGTGAAGAAATGGACAAAAGACATGAATAGACACTTCACCAAAGAAGACATCCAGATGGCGGACAGACACATGAAAAAATGCTCCACATCACTCATCATCAGGGAAATACAAATCAAAACCACAATGAGATACCACCTTACACTTGTCAGAATGGCTAACATTAACAATTCAGACAACGACAGATGTTGGCGAGTATGGAGAGAAAGAGGATCTCTTTTGCGTTTCTGGTGGGAATGCAAGCTGGTGCAGCCACTCTGGAAGACAGTATGGAGGATCCTCAAAAAATTAGAAAATAGAACTACCCTACAACCCTGCAATTACACTACTAGGTATTTATCCAAGGGATACAGGGATGCTGTTTCAAAGGGACACATGCATCCCAATGTTTATGGCAGCACTATCAACAATAGCCAAAGTATGGAAAGAGCCCAAATGTCCATAAACTAATGAATGGATAAAGAAAATGTGGTGTGTACACACACACACACACACACACACACACACACACTGGAGTATTACTTGGCAATCAAAAAGCATGAAATCTTGCTATTTGCAACTATGTGGATGGAACTAGGGGGTATTATGCCTAGCGAAACTAGTCAGTCAGAGAAAGAAAAATATCATATGACTTCACTCATATGATGACTTTAAGACACAGAACAGATGAACATAAGGGAAGGGAAGCAAAAATAATATAAAAACAGGGAGGGAGACAAAACGTAAGGGACTCTTAAATATGGAGAACAAACAGAGGGTTACTGGAGGGGTTGTGGGAAGGAGGATGGGCTAAATGGGTAGGGTGCTTAATGAATATACTCCTGAAATCATTGTTGCACTATATGCTAACTAATTTGGATGTAAATTAAAAAAATAAAATAAAATAAAATACATCTACTCCTATTCTATAAGCTACTTTTTTAGTTAACGTTTTTTAAATTTACTTTTTATTTTTTTATTTTCAAGTTACTTAACATACAGTGTAGTCTTGGCTTCAGGAGTAGAACCCAGCGATTCATCTTTTACATATGACACCCAGTGTTCATCCCCAAAAGTTCCCTCTTTAATGCCCATCACCCATTTAACCCACTCCCCCACCCCCTCCAGCAACCCTCAGTTTGTTCTCTGTATTTAAGAGTCTTATGATTTGCCTCCCTCTGTGTTTTTATCTCATTTTTCCTTCTCTTCCCCTATGTTCATCTGTTAAGTTTCTCAAATTCCACATGAGTGAAATTATATACCTGTCTCTCTCTGCTTGACTTATTTCGTGTAGTATAATACCCTCCACAACGCTGCAAATGGCAAGATTTCATCCTTTTTCATTGCCAAGTAGTGTATGTATGTATATATGTTTGTATTTATGTATATATATACACCACATCTTCTTTATCCATTCATCAGTTAATGGGCATTTGGGCTTCTTCTATAATTTGGCTATTGTTGATACTGCTATAAACATTGGGGTGCCTGTGCCCCTTCAAATCAGCATTTTTGTATCCTTTGGATAAATTCCTAGTAGTGCAATTGCTGGGTCATAGGGTAGTTCTATTTTAATTTTTTTGCACAACTTCCACAGTGTTTTCCAGAGCGGCTGCACCAGTTTGCGTTCCCACCAACAGTGCAATAGGGTTTCCTTTTCTCCACATCCTCACCAACGGCTGTTGTTTCCTGAGTTGTTAATTTTAGTCATTCTGACTGGTGTGAGGTGGTAACTCATTGTGGTTTTGATTTGTATGTTCCTGACGAAGAGTGGTTATTGACATCTTTCCTTTTAATGAAACACTTCATATAGTTTTGAGAACCAGTCATGTGCCATGGTAGAAATGGATGTTGCATAAATTATTTAATCCTGAGGTTTTAAAGTTGTATTTTTAAACACCGGAATCCCTTCTTAAAACAAAATCATACACAGCAGCTTTGCGTGTAAAACAGATAAAGCAAAACAAACAGAGCAGCTCTGTTTGATGAGAATTACAAGGTCAGAGTCAGTCATATTTTGAAAACTTTGTAGATATATTTGCCAAATTTTTTCTCCGGGAAGACTGTGAAAGCCTGTTTCATTATCATTTGTCATCGTTGAATGTATAAAAATTTCGTTGACAAAATTCTGTCTTAAGGTATTAATAATATGCCTTTTAAAATTATTTGTGACCATGAACTTTTTCTTTTTTCAGTGTCTATTCATGATTCTTTAAGGGTTTACTTACTCCCATTGTTAGCCCACATTTCTTTTGGGTTATTCTGTGTTGGGTTATTCTGTTTTTATTATTGACTCATTTACATATTAAGAGTAAGAACATGTAATCATATAGCCATTTGCCAATGTAGTAGGCCAAATAGGCATCTCATTTTAATGTGTATTTCTTCACTTTGTATGGCGGTGAATATTTTTTCATTACTATACTCATCATTCACCTTATATCTTGTTAATTGCCTGTTGATATCCTTTTCACATTTTTCAATTGGAGCGTTCATTTTTTGGGCGCTCCTTCTGTTATTTATTATTGAATTGACTTAGTTTTCTTTATTACATTTTTCTTCTATTGATAGGGAAGTCACACATTTTCATTTCTAATATTTTCAATAGTTAATCCTCAATTTCTAATATGCAGAATTGATTTAAAGCCTAAAGATGATCAGTATTCCTAAAATACTGAAAAATAAAAGATTAAAATGTTTCCAGTTACATTATGCCCTTTAATTTTATATTATATTCTTTTTCTGTATTTTAATTTCATGTTGTTTTAATACACCTTGAATTAGTTGTTACTATTGACTTTTACACAGCCCTTTGCTGTTAGATTTGCCCCCAACACTTTCCGTTTTCTTCTCACTCTTAGAGATCATCTGCCTGTGACAAAAAAAATTAGGTTTTTTTTTTCACTCTTGATTGTCATTTTAACTGGAAATTGATTTCTAGTTTATAATCTTCCACTTACTATGGATGGCTTCCAAGTGTTGTTTTACCTTTGATTCTGAGCACAACTTTTTAATAGCATTTGCTTTTCCTATGGAAATCCCCCTTGGCTCATAGAGGGTCATACCCAGAAGAGCTTTTCATTTATGTCTGCCAGGAGTCCAGCTCTGACCAGCCCAGGACCATGTTTTATGTTAGTCTTTCAAGTGGGCATTCTAGAACACATAGAAGCAGTATAAACGTGAACCCTAAAATCACATAAGTCACAGGCTGAAGGTTTCAAGATCTCATGTTGTCCTGTACCAATGGATAGATTTCTTTCCCCTTCTAACCTGCAACAGAGCCCTCTCAGGAGCCTGGCTTTTATGGGAAGAGGTCAGTTCCATCACTCATCTGGCTTGCACATGACCCCTGGTATCCAACCCCGCCTGGACATGAGAGCCCACACCATTGTCAAGGCATCAACACCCTTAGCCACAGCTCATTGCTTCCGATTTCAGTTCTCTCTTCATCGTGGGCACCTGTGGATTTCTTTCTTTAATACAAGCTAAAGTAAATACATTTAACCTTGTTTTTATTGTATTCAAGTTTTTTGTTGCATTTAAAGTAATTTTGGGGAGAGGATGTGTTCTATATTGTCATGGAGCCGGAAATCCTTTATACCTACTTTCTGCCTTACGTTATAATGATTTTCTTTGCTGACAACTATACAGTTAATTTTGAACGTATTCCTCAGATATCTGAATAGTGTACATTTATTGTAGATTATATATATTGAAATATCTACTGAATCCAGTCAATCATCTTAGTTAAAGCCTAATACCATTATTTAAGGTCTCTACATAAAGTATGGTGTTCATCAATTCTCTTGTGTTTATAATAGTCTTGGTTTGTGCATTTCAGGACAGTTTTATTTGGCATTAGACATTCTTGTCAGTTACATCAACATAGCAAATTGTACCAGTGTCAAAGAGAATTACAAAATAACTTTCATTGTCCACAGCCTTTTATCTTCTATTTTACTTGCCTGACATTTATTTGCTCCTTCCTTGCCATCTTCTCTCCCCATGTGCACCACTGTGACTTTGAATTTGCTGGTATATCTTATCTATCTCTGTATTTTCAATTACTCCCTATCTTTTTTTTAAAGGCAGAGTATCTTATAACTAGCAATTTGTCCAGATTTTGCTTTTTCCGGTAGCCTGAGGAAGATTTGGTCTTACATCTATTTTTGTATTTATACATTAGACTTCAAAAATGTATTCTTTTGCCTTTTATTTCTGTCCTTGCAATGATGGTTAAACTTCACCTCTTACAGTGCCCATGTCTATAATCTCTGTGGGAGTCAGTCTGATCCTAGAAATTTGACTGACTGGCATGGTCAGCCTTCTGAAAAGTGAAGCACCTCTGACACAGGTTCTGCCTGATTGCCCTGCCTCCAGACCCACACTTCTTCAAACTGTGTTTTGTGCTGCTGCTGGTATGAGTGTGGTGATATCAAAATGCAAATCTGGTCCTGCCAATTCTCCTACGTGTATATGTCAGTGGTCCCAGCTCACATACAGAATACATTTACATGGGGCCCCTGGGTGGCTCAGTCGGTTGAGTGTCCAACTTCGGCTCAGTGCATGATCTCAGTTCATGAGTTTGAGCCCCATGTCCAGCTCTCTGCCGTCAGTGCAGAGCCCACATCAGATCCTCTTCTGTCCCTCCCCCCTGGTTGTCTCTCTCCCTCTTTCTAAATAAATAAGTAAACTTACAAAAATAAAAGGATACACTTGCAGCTGCTTAGCATGCCATTCAAGGTCCGTCACCCTCTTTCCCAAGCTTGTCTCCCACTGTTCTCTCTCCCATGCTCATCTCTGTTCCACCCATAACATGTTTCCTCTTTCTAGGGCCTCGCACTCTTACCTCTTCCAGGAATGCCCTTTATCAATTATTTCAGAAAGTATTGATGGAGTCCAGTTAGATGCCTGGCACTGTGCTAAGGTAGTGGACAAGAGTGGTGAGAACAATCAGCCTGGTTCCTCCTTCACTGAACTCCTGGCTAGTGGGGAAGGCAGTGAAAGCCTCAAACAATTGTGACAGGGTAAGGAGAGGTGTCTGTGGGAGCACAGAGGAGTCCCCAGCCCTGACTTTGGGACCTAGGGAATAATTCCCAGGGAAAGCGATGACCAAAGTGAGGTTCAAAGGACAAGTAGGGAGTGAGCTTGGCCTTCTTTCCCTTATCACCTGGTGGTTTCCTGCC
Organism: Prionailurus bengalensis; assembly: GCF_016509475.1. Lineage (NCBI taxonomy): Eukaryota > Metazoa > Chordata > Mammalia > Carnivora > Felidae > Prionailurus > Prionailurus bengalensis. Next base: position 126,578,510 of record NC_057348.1, read on the forward strand.
CCCCCCCCAAGTCTGCCAGACCTCACTTCCTCTGGGTGGGGGCAGTCAGTTCCTGTTTCAAGTGCTTGCTCAGTATATTGTACATTATGGTCTTCTTAGCCAGGGATTGTATTCATTTGCCTCTCTTTCCCGTTTCAGGCTATGAGCTTTTTGAAGGCAGAGTCTACTTCTCATTTATTTTTATATCCCTTTGCAGCGTGCTTGGTGCATAGAGAGTGCCCAAAGGAAGTCTTGTGGAATTTGATTCCTGGACCCTGCTCCTGCTGCCCAGCACCTCTTCTGGCCATGGCTTCACTCCATGCTTTCCAAACCTCTTTCTTTGTCCAACCCTTCCTCAGTTGCTCTACTACCAGGATCCTCTTCCAATTCTTCTATCACTTTGTCCCTAAACCCCCTCCAGCACCCAGATGGTCCCTTCTCTGGCACCTGTTTGCTTCCATCTTTCAAGGGGCTGTAGGGGCAACCCGTTTCTTCTGCAAAACAGAAAGACAGACAAATAGCACCTGCTAAGAGATGTCTATTGAAGGGATAAGTGCTTTTGATAGCACGTCTCCTCCAAAATTTGGTGCCAGGGAAAGGTTGTTTTCTTGTGATGGAATAAAACTTTTCCTTTTAGTAAGAACATGAGAGCTATACATCCCAGTTGGCTTCCTTATTTACACCAGCTTCCAGGAGGAAATTCAGATTTAGCGTTCAAGTTGGCAACTCTCTTTACATGATGTTTCTGGTAGAATTATTTCCTTCCTTCATCTGGCTGTGTTCTAATTATTTTTGTGAATTAAAAAAACCTACTTAACTTGAAGTGTTCATTTTACATTTCGATGTCAGAAAACATGTAATTACATTAAGAGAAAAATTTAGAGTAGAACTGTATTTTCATATGGGATTATACCATACCTCCTTTCCCCCAAATTTATTTTAAATTGTGGTTTTACGGCAAGTTACAGAAATCCTTATTTCAAGAAGTATGTTACAATTTTCCATTTTTCCTTCCTTTCTCTCCTTCGCTCTTTTATCTTTCTCAGAAAGCAGGCTGCATTGGTGGAAACACGTCATTTTGTTTGAGCTATACTAGAGATGGTTTGCTCACACCAAAGGAAAGAAAGGGGTGGGAGGGAAGGGGAGGCCATACCTGGGGAGGGAGAGGGACTTACTTCTTTAGCACTGATGGTTCTAGCCGCCCCATCCACAGTATTCTCAAGTAATGAGATTTCCATTTTATTAATGAGGTAAGCAGCCTCACAGTGGTTAAATGACTGTCTCAAGATTTTCTTTCTTTGTTTGGAGAAGTCCAACAAACTCAGTTTATGATCTCATCTTCTTATCATTTCCTAAAATCTCCTGTTCCTCCTCTCTTCCTGATTTTAAAGCCAAACAGCTCTATTATCTGCTTATTCATTCCAGAAGCCCATGAGTCCTTTGCATTCTTTTCTCTCCATGACTTCAGAGACAGCTATCCTGCCTCTTCAATACCTTTGCTCTCCTCTTTGCCATCGCCTGTACTGGAGTCTGGGCACAGTGGTTCTGGCTTGAGACTATTTCCATTCACTTTTTGCTAACATCTCTATTTTCAATTTCTCCTGCTCCTGTCTTTCCCCTACTTGGGTGTTTTGTCATTGCGATATTTCCGAATGGTATATCTGACAACATCCCTCCTCTGACTGCGCTCTCTTGCCCTCAAGTAAAAGTCCCCTGCAAGCTATGTCATGATTTTCATGATTTGTGTCTCACTCCTCTGCAGTAGTCTCTCCCATATGCATCCTACATACCAGTCACACCTAGTGACTTATGGCTTGTGAACGGTCACGGGTTTTCACACTTCCATGCCCTGTACACTTTGCTCTGCCTGGAGTGTTTGTCTCTTGCATGGGGAACATCTGCTCTCTTTTGAGACCAGACTCAAATATCTATTCTTTTCTTGCTTTACTTAATCCCATTATCAAAAGTGTTGAGCACAAGCTCCTTTCTAGTTCTCTACTTTGTACATATTTATATAGTACTATTTGTCACACTGTGCTGCAGTTATTTGTTTTGTATTTGACTAGCTTGATTATACATTTCTGATCTTACAGATTTCGTTCTTATTTTTGCAAACTCTAGATTTACATATCTTATTCTTGTTATATTCCTAGTGCTTAGCTCTAAGCACTTTTTTTTATTAGGGTATGGATATTTCATTTCCTTCAAGCTAAAGGTTTATATTAATTGTAAAATATCGCATAACTATAACAAAATGGATGAAAGGAATATATGTCATTGGAATACCTGCTGAGTTCATTGTAAGAGCAGGTGGTAGGACATGCTTTATTTGAGAATTGGAAGATGGCTTAGGATGGATTTGCAAATAGACTCAAGAAACATTAGTCTGGTACTTTTCCTTTGCAATGACTGTTAGGTTTTTCTACCCTTATAAGTAGTTGAGTCTGAGGGGGCCAATTAATTATCCTTCCTGCTTTAGGTTCTAAATAAAAAAATAGACAGGAATTAAAATATCAGCAATGACCAGTTTTATTGCAGGTAAAGCTGAACTGGGGAATGCGGTGTAGACCTGATGATAAAATTGGGCTTCCTACTTTACCCCTCCCTGGCTTTGGCCAATTCATCCATCCAGGCTTGGAAACCTGAGGCCGCAGGGGCTGAGCTGGAGGGGAAGGCTTGCTGTGTGGGAAGCGTTGTCAGTCAAGACACACAAGATGAGCTGTCCAAATATTGACAGCAACCCTGCTTCATATTGTTGCAAAATGAAAAAAATGATGTCATACTCTGGATCTCATCCATCCGCAGAGGAAGAAGATCTAAGGAGAGTTAGGAGAATGCTCTCTTCATAGTCGAGAAAGGGTTAGTTTCTATTTAATGTACCAAAGCAAGAGTGCCAAAAAAGACAGGGGCTGGTTCTTCCCAGCAAGGGTTCTAGGACAGATCAGTCTCTTAAACCTGGAGTCAGGACCTCAGATACCTTGATCCAAAGAATTCCCCTTTCAAGGACAGATCTGGTAACTTCAAAGTAAAAATAGTATGACTCTGTCTACTTTCTTTTACCTAATATTTATCATTTTATCATGATGATGGCTGGATCAATAAGTGTGCCTGACAGGAAGGACAGGTGGGTTAACGTCATTAACGCTTAATGACAAAGGAAGCATCTACTTGACAGTCAGGTGTGAGTGTTCTGATGGGAAGCATAATCGCCTGTGAATTACTATGGATTCTAAAGGACTTTTTTCCCCCTGCAATTTATGGAGGGCTCTGGACCATGTCATCTCAACTCAAGTCAGTCTGTAATTGCACATCTTGATGATGGTAAAGAGCAGTGACCTGAAGGCATCTAACACTTCTGCGGCAAGCCCAGAGTGACTTGTGCTGCAACCATGCTTAATTTGCACGCTTGGACCTTTCTGACATCCCTTCTGGCCCTCGGAGTTTATGATCCAGATACACCTCCAGTGGAAACTGACCTCAGAAAAATCCTTTGCTGGGCTCTGACCCATATCTTATTAACTCATAGTTAGGCTTATTTAGTTTTGACTTAATTTATTTCCGGTCCATGGGTTTGCATTCTTTTTCATAGCTAAATGTGCTCCCTCAAAGTATGATGTGTTGAATTTGGCCAGTTCTATACATTATACAATGGTAAGGAAGAAAAAAATAAAAGAGGAAAAGTCCTGGTCAGGAGGCAACAGTGTAACATAAATAGCCATATTTTCACATAGTGGGTCTGATTTTCTATATCAGTTGAGATGATCTTCTTAGAAATAACATTCCTTATTGATGCTCAGAATCTATGGTGACATAGCAGTGGTTAAGTCCCCTCAGCCAGTGGCGGACGTGAATCACCTGATTCTGAGGGCTGGGGTGGGGCCAAAGATGCCACATTTCTGACAAGCTCACAAGTGAAGCTTATGACCGAGTAGCAAGCACCTAAGTTAACCAAATCAAAACACAGGCTCCCCAACTCATCACAATTAATTTTATTCCACAGCATGTGTAAGGGAATGTTATTCTCAGGAAGATGTTTAGGATTAAAATAATAATTAAAAAAAACCTTGAAAGTACACACATTTATGTATCTCTTCTTTTCATTAAATATATATCTGTTTGGCAAAAAAATGTTAGACTCTTTTGTACAAAAACAAAGCAAAAAAAAAAAAAAAACAACAACAACCCCAAACCCTTGCAAATTGTCAATACTTGTAATAATTACAGTGATGTAAACTTGGATGTCTGACAGCTTGACCATCCCGTGGAGCCTGTTTGCAGCAGAACCCCCAGCACAAGGTAACACCAAACCTTTAGACAGGGGCCGCCTGCCACAGAGGCATTAGGTTTAGTATATTAGAGATGGGGACGACAACTGATTTCACCATTTGTGCTTTCAGCGAAGGGGCCGGAAGGGTGTGAGGCATGAAGAAGGCAGGTGTGGGCTGGGGCAGAGAGAGGACACTCAAGACTAGCTGGCGAGGAAGGAAGGTAGGTCACAGTCACAGTGCAGATGTGAAGTGGGCATGGGACCTGGGACTGTGTCCGGGAGACCCGGTGCTGGCGAAAGCTAGGAGGAGGCTGCTGCTGCTGCTCTTGGGACCAGAGAGGAACAGCACGAGGCAAAGGCCTGGACGGAGGAGGGAAGGGATTTGGAAGCTGATTTCAATTCACACGGAACTGGTGGTGTGAGCGGACTCTAGAGAGAAAGGGAACGAGGAGGTGGTGTTTGGTCTTCTCGAGAAGCTAGGCTGTTTCTTCCAGACGCAAGCACTGGGGCACTCCCTTCCGCCTGGCGGGCAGGTTTGGGGGCAGTCTGGAGCTGCCGGCTTGCACATTCCGGGGAGGGAGGATGTGCCTGATGGGGGATAGGACGGAAGGGCCCTTTGGATCTCTTATTGGCGGTGGGTTTTGCTCTGCTCCCACCAGTAGACTGTAGCATGGGAAGTGACCTAAAGCAATGGAGTCTAGAAACAGAATCAGGGCAGTGAGCAGGATGCCAGGTAGGGGCAGAAGAACGCTGGGGCTAGAGGCGAGGCCAAAGAAAGTGTTGACCCACAGCTTCTCTTGACCGCGAGAGGGTTCCAAGGCGTGGGTGTGTTTTCATTCTTCTCTCCCATTAGCTAGATTTTCCAGTTTTGGAGGGGGTGCTTCTGGGCCCGGCCACTTCAGTTACAGTCATAGACGAAGTCATAGTTGCTGGGCTCCTTGGGGATGGGTGGAGGTGCGTCGGGGATCTGAATGTTTTCCAGGTCGAGGAGGCGGAGCTTGATTTCCATGCTGAGCAGGGTGTCCAAGTCATTCCGGGTCAGCTCACTCATCATGTCTTTCCCCAGCAGCGCATTCAGCCCATCTGTCCAGATACAGTACTGGTGGAAAAGGAGGCGACAAGTGTAACTACTGATGACAATCACAAGTGTAGTAACAATGGTTAACACTGATTATTCAACATGTGCTAGGCTCTGGAGAAGGTGCTTTGCCTAGATCATCATTTCATAGAGTTGACACTTCTGTTATCATCTCTGTTTTGCAGTCAAGGGAACCAAGGCCCTGAGAGGCTGAGTAACTTGGTAGCAGGTAGTGGGATTCGAACCCAGGCAATCTGACTCTAGTGTCTGCATGCTTCCATGCAAATAATGCCTTCTTACATAATAGCAGGAGGATTTCGGATCTGCATGACTTTGCAACATGACGTCTCTAACATCCCACCAGTGAGTCTGATTTTAAGCTTTTGGTACAATATATTCCAACACTACTGCGCTCGGCATTACATTGAGCTTGCTTCTTTCCTGACTACAAGCATGGTTCCTAGTCTAGTGGCTAATCTCTGCCTCTCCTACGTTATTCCTAACACTCACTATGACAGTCCACACCTGCCCTGGAGCCAAAGGTAGTCCCACCTTTGCATTTCTCAGCAAAAGCGCTGCCCAATGTCTGGTGGACAAAATGGCTAAAATTATTGGGTGATTTTCATGGGAGGTGGGTTGGCTGTCTGTCTCTTCTGCCTGAGTCTTCAGTTTCCAGAGCTTTTCTCCTCCATATCTCTGAAGCCTGGTTCCTGGGGACGTGGCTTTTCTGGGAAGGCCCTCCAGAGCACCGAACTAAGAATTTTATTCTTCCTTTCTCATTAAAAGGAACCATGCTCTTTGTTTCTCCAGTTGACTGTGAACTCCTTGAGGGAAGAAACTGTCCCTTGTTTATCTGAGGACCTGCTTTGTTCTTGTCAGCTTCCCTCCCAGGGGCTGTAAGTTGGGGACATGGTATTAGAGCCATGATACCTGGTGGAAGGACTAGCTTCTGCTGCCAGAATCTGAGAAAACCGCCTGCATTCTGGATGCTGTGTTCTTCTCACCTTTTAGGATGTTCTAGTCCTACAGAGGATCTCTGTGATACCAATTGCTCTGCTCCTACTGTCAGACTAGTCTTCCTTCTAGAACATGCTCTAGATTCCCCTTTGTCCTGCCCTCACTCAGTCAAGTGACAATTCCAGACCCTACTTAGCTTGTCCTTTGCAGTGTGGTTACCTGGGCTGTGGTGAGGAATATAACATATCTCAACATAAAAGGTACTACAAGACTGCAAGGACTTTACAAATCTTAAGTCACAGTGATATGGAAGTCTCACCATGGTGCCCACCGATGGCACCACTTTCTCAGCTGAGGAGAAGCACCATGCCTGTATTATGAGGTTGTATGTCTTAGTAGTGCAGCCCTGAACTGTAGAACTTTGCCTTGGCTATGTGATCTCTGCCAAAGCATTTAACCCATCTAAATATCAGTTGAGCGCTAAGAGATCTCTGGAAGTATTAATGTCCTCAGTAATACCTTAGATAGATTCTGAACTCATCTAAACATCCATTTCCACATAAATAGCTTTGATAAAAATAGATACTGAGGTCCTACCCTGGAGATCATGAACTTGCATATCTTGGGTAAGTAAATTTTATTCAGAAAAACTTCCACTGAATTCTGATATACCTCCAGATACTGGTACCACTGAACTCCATGCTCTCTAAGGCTCCTTCCAGCTCAAACGCTGTAAATCCCTAAGTGCTGGGATTACTGCTTTTTGTACAGCCATGCCAGTCCTGGCTAGCTTCCTAGTACAGATTAATGTAACCCACAGGAATACTTCTGTGGCGCCTTTCTTTTGAGAAGCAGCAGGCACAGAAAATTTTATTAAAAAGTACATCAACCAATAAATAAAAACTCTGTAGTACAGAATCTGAGTTTGAAGTATCAAGATGAACTTACAATGTATTTTGTCTTTTAAAAAACACCATAGCTCTTAGCTTTGCCCATAAAAAGACCTAAAAATAATGATGAACCAAGCAATAGTAAGCACACCTAATGCCCAGATTCTGGTTGCTAAATACCATTTTCTACCAAAAAGGGACCAAGACTCCAAAGAGAGAAAGCAGAAAACATGCAAGAGGAGCCTGGAATATTTTGTCATAGCAAAATGACTGAAAAGTTGTCAAAGACATCTGGGGTCATGTCAATTGGACACAGAAGTCAACCAGAAGGTGCTCCGACTTTCTCTAGATAGGACAATTTGGACATTGATAATGATAATAACTGCAACCTATTAAAACACTGATATGTTTGCAGGGCGCCTGGGTGGCACAGTTGGTTAAGCGTCCGACTTCAGCCAGGTCACGATCTCGCGGTCCGTGAGGTCGAGCCCCGCGTCAGGCTCTGGGCTGATGGCTCAGAGCCTGGAGCCTGTTTCCGATTCTGTGTCTCCCTCTCTCTCTGCCCCTCCCGCGTTCATGCTCTGTCTCTCTCTGTCCCAAAAATAAACGTTGAAAAAAAAAATTAAAAAAAAAACACAACAACACTGATATGTTTACATCCATTACTTTATAATGATGCTCAAACGCCAAAACACTTCATTGTTCTCATTTGGAAGATGAGGAATTATTTTGAAGACTAATAACGGGAATCAAGTATTTATCCTGTCTATTATATGTAAATTGTATTACCTCAAATATGGGTCCAGTTTCCCCGCTAATAAATGAGAAGGGAATGATAGAATTGAGATATTAACCTTTTCCAATGTCTAATGGGTCCAAGGATCTAGGCAATAATCATCAATGGTTGCTAACATCTCCGAAAGATAGACAATCAAATACAACACCACTGTTGCTTAAAGTTGTGCCTGAATTAGATTAATCCTCTAACTATCACTGAACAGGAAACACAGGAGACAGATAAACATGAGAAGTAACAGTGCAGGTTGCAGTAGGCAGAATAAACTCTCCTTTTAAGGGCAAACATGTCCTAATCCCTGGAGCCTGTGAGGATGTTGGGGTAAACAGCAAAGGGGATTAAAATTGCTAATCAGCTGATCTTCAAGTAGAAAGGTTATCTGAGATTGTCCAGGTGGGCCTAATGTAATCACAAGGGTCCTTAAAACATAGAAGAGGGAAACAGAATAGGAGTGAGTGAGAGAGGGAGTTCTGACTACAGAGAAGGAGGAGGTTGGAATGAAGTGCTATGGAGACTCAACCTCCGTGGACAAATGGAGGCTGTGGCTAAGGAATGCTGGTGGCCTTCCAAAGTGGAAAGGGCAAGGAAGCAGATTTTCCCCTAGACCCTCCATAAAGGAATTCAGGCCTGCCAATACTTTGATTTTAGCCCCCAAAGACGTGCATCTTCTGACCTCCAGAATTGTAAGGTAATACATTTATGTTGTTTTAAGCCACTAAATTTGTGGTAATTTTTTGCAACAGTGACCACAGCAAACTAATACACATACTTATAATAAAGCAAAATCTAGACTCTCAGCAAGGTTACCAGACAGATGACTTGTTTTTTTCTTTTAAATTTTTTTTGACGTTTATTTATTTTTGAGACAGAGAGAGACAGAGCATGAATGGGGGAGGGTCAGAGAGAGGGAGACACAGAATCTGAAACAGGCTCTGGGCTCTGAGCTGTCAGCACAGGGGCCCGATGTGGGGCTCGAACTCACGGACCGCGAGATCGTGACCTGAGCCGAAGTCGGCGCTCAACCGACTGAGCCACCCAGGCGCCCCTGACTTGTTTTTTTTCAATGAATAAATTGCAAAGGAAAAAAAAAAAGCAAAAGCAGATGCTCATAAGACAGGGAGATAGAGAGAAAGAGAGGAACCTACAGATTCAAAGAAACTGAAGAAACAAGTTAATCAATTTCTATGCATGGACCTTATTTGGATTCTGATCGGAACAAAGTATAAAAGAAACACACACACACACTCACACACACACATACATACACGAGGCAAGTGGAGAAATCTGAAAACCGATTACAGATGGTAGTATCAAAATGTCTAAAAAAGTCAGGTGTAATAGTGGTATTGTAGTTAGGTTTCAAAATGGATGCTATTTTCAGAGATGCACACAGGAATATTTGCAAATAAACACTATAATTGGATTTACTTTGATAGGAATCTGGAGGGGGCAATTGGGTGTGGGTGGAGGTATAGGGGAGACCAGATTGGCCCCGAGTTGATTAACTGCTGACACTTGGTGACAGGCACTGGCAGGAAGCTGAGTTCAGGTCCTGCTCTCCACCTTCCTGGCTACACAGTGCAGGGGCCAGGGAGACGGGGTTTCTGGAGCAAGGGTCCTGTGGTTTAAATTCTAGCTCTGTTATGTACTACTTGTTTGACTCTGGACAACTTTCTTAACCTCTTTGTGACTCACTTCCCTCCTTTATCGAATGGGCATAATCACAGTTTGTTTCTTTCAGAGGTATGTGAAGATTAAGTGAGGGGAAGTACAGAGGATGCCTGGCACAGGGCAATCCACACTGGTTGTAAGTACTATCATTTTTACTAATGTTGAGGTATTCGATTTTGGGAGACCACTCTCCTTATGTGGTAAATGAAGATACCTGTAATAGAATGTTCTGTTTTATTGACCGAGGATGCAAATAAAATGAGGTAATACATATGAAAGAGATTTGAAGACAGCAAAAGTATTCACAAGTGTATGGCATTTTTCTCCTCACTATGTCAATAAAATGTGGCAGTTACAAATAAAATTTGGCAGTCCCAGAACATTTATCCTTATCTGGAATTAATGCAAACTGGAGAAAACAGCCTTGCAGAGATTTAAATAACATCCACATTTCTACATTTTAAAGCAGTTTTCTATACTACTATGTATAAGCTGTATATGTCTTAAATATGGTGGCCTGTGAATAACCACAATTTTGTTTAAAAAGAGAAATGGTAGGACACAGTATCTATTTTCAGAAAGATGAAGACAAAGTCATACCCTTTTGCAAACTAAATGTCAAGTAACACAGAATTACATTTAAGCACCATTCTAAATGCAGGATTTGCATCTAATCTTTCCTCTCTCTTTGGGATGTACAATTTTATGCAAAAGCTTTAAACCAGTGAAAACTAGATACTGAATAACTTCTAAATGAGCAGAGTCTCCTAGGGGAGATGGGAAACAAAAGTCAGGTTCCATTAAAATGTTCTCTTCCTTTCTAAAAGCTGTTTATGCAACCGCATGTAAAACAAAAATTTGAATGGTATCATCTAAAAATAAGAGTTTCAAACATAATATTGGGCTCTGGTTTACAAGAGAACAAGTTAAATCAACCATAGCTGCTATTTCACCTTACAAATACATTTTCCTAGATCTATGCTAAATATTTTAAATATAGCTGATAGCATGCTTCAAGAAGAGAAACAAATTATACATATAACAAGATGTCAAAAAGGAATAAAATCATCTCAAAAATAAAATTCCAACAGCAGAGACAGCCCAAAACTCTTAAAATAACTTAAAGAAACATGGTAGAAAACCTACTTCATCAAATGTTTTAAAGAAGAGAGACACGTTTATCTTGGGAAGATCCTGACTAAAAATTAAATACTCAGTGAAAACCAGCGCTTGACCAGGGCTGATTCTTCTTCAAGTCGACAATTATGTCCTTGCTGAGTATGAAGCATTTGTACATTCTTTTTCTTTACCATGAACTACTGGTCGAGCTAGTAAGAGGTTGAATTGGTTATAATGGGCAGTTTTTAAAGAAGTCTCCATTCTATTCCAAATCAACAAGATGTTCCTTTGTTCATGATTTTTCTTAGGCAGGCTTTTTTTAAAATGAAATTTATTTCCAATATTTCTCTCTTGCTTGCTCTTCTAGAGAAAATGTGACACTCTCTCACAAATTAACCCCACTGAGACCCTTACCTCGTGTTTGTCAGGCGCTATGAAGTTCAGCTGGCAGTTTGAGTCATACAAGATCGAGAAAGCAAGTTCAAGCACCTCCTGCAAGGGATGAGAGAAAGTACCACGTTAAGAATGGGTACATTCGTTCCACGGTTACAAATGGTTGCGGACTGAATGTGGAATAAGCCCACACAAGAGGGGCTTGTCAGTGAGGCTGATGGGGGGAAGGAGCATCCTTTTTTCCCAAGGTTCACAACACTTTCCTTCTATTCAGGGGAAGCCTGCATGAACCATCTCGTTTAATTCTCAAGATAATCCTTGCACAAGTGGGATCATTTCTCTTTTATGGCAGGGGCTTGGAGAAGTTAAATGACTGTCCAAAGCCATATAGCCCCAAAGCCATGCCACTCTTGTTTCTTCAGCATCTCCTTTCCAGGTCCAGGGAGGCCTTGAGAAATAGTAAACTCTTCCCTAACCAGCAGATTAAGGGCTGCTCTATCGTTGATTACCCCAAATACACAGATGTCCATGTGGGTCTGAGCTTCCTAAAACTTGAAAGCTACATGGGAGCCCATGAGGCTTGTGGGTGAACTCATTATCTTTAGGCCCTTTGTTCCTTAAGCTACTGTAGAGCAAAGGCCACACAAAACTTAAATTTTATCCAAAGAGGCTGCAGAGTATAACGGAGAAGCAAGGGCCCAGTGTCAGAATGCCCGGGTTCCTTCATTGGTGAGTGCCTGTTGAGTGCAGGCTATGAGTCAGAACAAAGGGCCAAGGACTAAACACCACTGCCATTTCATTGTAGCTGTATGACCTTGGCTGAGACACTGTCATGTCTAATATGTATATATGTCTTAAGAATTTAATTCTATGTGCTGTACAGTATTGGGCACAATGATTATTCTACTAGTTTGAGCAGTCAGCAGGATACAATCTTTGCAAGATGACAGTCACGGCACATCTCAACACCCTACCAGCTCCTAATCTGGAGAAGGGCCAAGTGTATCCACATTGGTGCTCTACATTGTTATAACACACAGATATTGCATAATTTCTCAGGAGGACATATCTTTCCACATCACTCTCTGCCTAACATCTATCAGAGGATTTGCCTTTGGCCACTCATGCACAGCGAGAATGCCCCAGAAAGAAGATGGACCTCATCTGTCTAGATGAGGTCAACGCCACCAGACCTCAGAATTTCAAATGGGTTAAAGAGTTCTTGCCAAGTGAATTCTGAAGGCTTAGCATTAGCTGGATGCCTCTCCTGACAAAGTCAACCATCCGGCTATTTGGGCTCTCGGGAGGTTTGTCTGTATCTGACTCATGAAGAAGGAACAGCTCTTGTTCTGAGCCCAGACCTACCAGTATCTCACACTCTTTCAGCCTCCTCACCCTGCCTGAAGTAGGAACAAGTGAAGGAAAGAATGCCAAGTCAAGAATGGGAGCTTCTGTAAAACTACCCCATCCCCATTTTCCTTTCTTCTCTCTCAGGCCCCCATTCAGGTCTGCCCAGTGAAGGTCAATAATATTAAAATAAAACAAAAAAGAGCTCACCAAACGAAACAAAAATATTTTTTCCACTAAGTTTGGCATCTCCCTTGGGTCTTTTAGTTTGTCATGAGCCCTACTAGTGATATCATAAATTGGTGTTATCTTTTTAAAAAAAAAACATTTAGGCAATCCTTATCAAGAACTGGGGATCTCATTCCTGGGATTATTCCTAAAATTCTCATAACCAAGCAAAAAACTGTATACATTATTACCTGTAAGAGCATAATATGAGAACCAAATAAATGTCCTCCCCACTTTGGGTAAACAAGTAAAGAAACCACAAATGAGCAGAGAACTATATTTAGCCAGCCATTCAGTATAATAATTATGAAGAACTGATCTGATGTGACAAAAATCAAGAAAAATGAATGTTATTTACATGCTGATCACAATAATGAACAATGTCTACCTGTGAACAGAGACTGGAGGCAAATTATGTGAAATGAAAATCATGTTAAGATGCTGGGATTATTTTTTCTTTCAAAAAAGCTTAAAACTTTTTTTTCAATAAAATATAAGCTCTGATCTCATATATTCATGAAAAAATTGTTCTTAGATTAGGAACATTGATATAAATGATTTTTTACAAATTTTAGTAACATTCAGGAAAACCCTCTGACTCATGCTTGAGCGATTGGATAGAAAGGGGAGGATAGGCTTTGCTTGTGAACGACCAGTCAGTATATGGCAGCCTGGCAGCCACCCTAGGTGAGCTTCAGAGGTTACTGGAAAAAGGTGAAATTCACAAACAGATTTCTGGGCAGATGCTGGACAACCGGTCCTCTGCTGAGGGCAGTCACGTGAATCATCCCCTTGCAAATGACAGCCAGTGTGAACACCACCAGGGCCCAGAAGCAGCTGCTTGACTAGGTGCTAAAGTCACTTGAGGCCAGAGTGTCAGTGTGGTTGTCCTTGTGACACCGTCTGTTCTGCAGAGGCACAGAGAAGGAAGAGAAAGGAGGGGGCCTGCAAACTTCAGGCTCTGCCCTCCTAAGGCATAAACCAGTGAGGACGTGAGTGAATGAACGGAGTTGTCATGACCTAGATTCCTGATAAACACAGGCAGGAAATGGGAAATTCGTGACGATGTCAATCCCCACTTTCATTTCACTAAAGCTGCCTAGGAGGGGTGGGAGGAATTAATTCTCTGAACCACATGACTGCATTAAAGGCTGCTATCGCCTGTAATGAGTTTTATTGACGTCTCTGGCTTGTTGTCATTGAGTCGTTGGTGGAGGTCAGCTCTTCAGCACTTCAAGCACAGAGGCTACAGAGCTGGGAGCGATGCCACCTCTTGGACTAACACTCCAGAAGCTGCCACCTGTCCAAACTGTCTGTGAGGGAAAGAGGTGCCAGGAGATGGTAGAGTGGTGGTCATGGGTCTGGGGAACGTCCCCCTCTTGGGTTTCATCACGCTCCATGGCACTCAGACATCTGATGCTCTGGGGCTTTGCTATTCACAACCTAAGGTCTTTTATGCCCTCTGGATTTAATTCAGTGAAAAACAATGTTCAGGAGCTCCTTATTTTCATCTTCTATTCCATTAATTCACATCTCTCAGCATGTGAAGGAAGTCCTGGGATGGGAGAATTCTGGGGATATGGGAGGCAGGAGAAACTGAAGATTCCCCCCCAACCCATGCCCTGGGGCCTCTGACCCCATCCTCAACTCCTGGGCCCTAAGACCAGTGATAAGACATGCTAGGTCAGGGGAGCTCAGAGAAATTCTGGGCATGGATGGCACTTTGTTTTAAGGATTGCCATTTTCCAGGGGTCAAATGATGGACTGACTGAACACAAGAGTAGAGTTTGATACAACATATTTTCAGTATCCAGTGTTGGCTGCCATTCCTTTTATTGTTTCGGGATGACATGCCTTATTTGGCCATCTTTCCCAGCATTCACTTGAACTGTGTTGGTTCTCCACCATGTATCTAGGTCGTCTTGAGGGCAAAGCATTTTGATTAAAGACATAGGGTATAACTTGGCATGTGTGTGTGTGCTAAAATTGGCCATAGGCGTAGCAGTAGATTTCATAGCTGTAACACACTGCTGCTCATCTATATCTCTATGAGTTTGAGTTTCTATTTTAGAAGGCAAAAATTACTCATTCATGTAGTACATAATAATAGAGGATACTGCCTTCTTCAGGCAGCTGTAACTTTCTGGCCCCAATCTATCTTAGCATTATCAGCCAATAGTTCTCCCACTCATTTTCTTCTCTCTGTCTCTATCAATCCTATACTGTAAATTCAATGTCTCTCAATCAGAGGATATTCTTTCATATATTGGAAAGCCCCTGTGCCTTTTCACATACTCTCTCCTCCTCCTAGAAAGTCTTCCTCTTGCTTCTACCCCTGAACAATTCCTTTTCAAAACTCAGCTCAGATACCATTTCCTCCGGGAGCCTTTTCAAGTCTCCCAGACTCTCCCTGTATTTAAAGGTTCTGGGGCATAGACAATATTGGATTATAATTGCATGTTGGCACATAAATTTTATATTTACTAGACACCCAAGGCCAGGGGCCAGGTTGTACTTATCTTTCAATTCCTAGCTCCTGGCACTGGCATGGTACAAGGAAGATACTCAATGTCATATGAGTATGAATGATGAATAAAGTAAATCTCAGTAAAGGCTTTTGGGTTAATACCAGGGTTTTCAAGCTGATGTTAGAACATTAGCTTCTAGTATAATCTGCTTCTTATTTCAGGTTCATGAATCACATTGGAAAAATAAAAGCTGGATTCTAGGACATGGTGAGAGGGAAGCTTCTGCTATGTCAAGGATAGTCCTATCCATATCAATGATATCTGGTAGATCTTCCTTCTGGGGACTATGTTCACTACTTATGCTCAAAGCTCATCTTGACTGGCATCCAATGCTGACTGAGTGAATGACTCTAGGAAGAAGTGCCTGTGCCTTCAGGGAAAGGTTTGGTTCCTTTCCCTTTCCTATTCCCAGGACCTTAGACAGTGCCTGACATCTCAGATGTTGAATGAGTGAGAAGTCCTGTCAGTTACCAATATATTGCTATTAATGAAGTGTCTCCCTTATGGACCCTAATTCTCAGTTTGTCTTGCTCAGCGATTAAACTAACCAAAAGACCCATGGCATGAAATGTCAGAACCTACCCTCTAGTTGGAAAAACTGTCTGAAGAGCCAGCAACACACCTTAGTTATTTCCTCTACCATGTACTGACAGATCTCTTGTGGACACATTTTGGTCAGGTCTCCTTTTAAGCTGCAGGTCTCCCCTTTTCTACCAGAAGTCCCAGAGGTAGGGAGCAACAGCCCTGTGGAGTACTAGGAGAAGGGGTGTGGGTGTGTGGGATTGAGGAAGGCAATTCTCAGAACCCACAGCTTCCTCTTTGCCTTTTGATGTTTTGCCTGATGAACTGGGTGTATGAACACTATAGATGTTGCAAGACAAACAATTTTCATGTGTATGCAATGAAAGAGCCAGGCTGGCAGACATACTGCCTGTCTCAGCCCTCAAAGTAGCCTGGAAGAGCTGGTGGTGACCAGAACATCTAGACCAGTGAATACCAGGAAATAGCCTCTACTGGCTATTTATCTATGTGTTTATAGCACTGGGCCCCATTTATCCATCCATCCATCCATCCATCCATCCATCCATCCATCCATTCAATTTTCCATGAGTTCCACGACAAAAAAAACAAAAACCAAAACCCAAAATAGATTGGAAAACGCCATTTACTCAGTTTGTTTTGTTGATCTCCTCTAAGGGGAGAGGAGTCTGACACAGGAAGGCCACATCACCCACACATATCATACGCTCAAATGAGACCATCATCCCCACACCTGTTTTGATATTGGTAACTTGTGTCTTTTCTCATTTTTTCTTGGTTAGTCAGGCTGGAAGTTTATAAATTTTATTAATCTCTTCTAAAAACCAAGTTTTGCCTTTGTTGATTTTCTCTACTGTTTTCAGTTTCATTGATTTCTACTCTAATATTAATTATTTCTTTTCTTCTGTTTGCTTTAGGCTTATATTGCTTTTCTCCAGTTTCCTAAGGTAGAAAATTTATTGATTTTAAATCTTACTTCTTTTCTAATATATATGCATTTAATGTTATAATTTTCCCTCTAAGCACTGCTTTTGCCCCATCCCACACATTTTGATAAGTTATATTTTATTTCTATTTAGTTTATTTTGTAATTTCCCTTGAGATTTCTTTGAACTATGGGTTATTTAGAAGTGTGTTCTTAAACTTCCAAATATTTGGGGAGATTTTCCAGCTATCTTTCTGTTACTGATTTCTAGCTTAATTCCACTCTGGTCTGAGAACATACTTTGTATGATTGTTATTCTTTTAAATTTGTTAGGATATATTTTATGGCCCAGAATCTGGTCTATCTTGGTGAAATGTCTCTTGTGAGCTAGAGAAGAATGTGTAGTCTGCTGTTGTCAGATGGATTTTCTACTAATGTTAATTAGATGAAGTTGACTGATGGTGCTCTTCTGGTCATCAATATCTTTACTGATTTTCTGTCTGCTTCATCTATCAGTTACTGACAGAGGGGTGTTGAAATCCCCATATAATCATGGATTTGTGAATTTCTCCTTACAGTTCCTTGTCTTTGGTTTTCTGAAGTTGGCATATTCCATGCCCAAGTGGTTTTTGTTTTTCTTTTTGAGTAGTTATCCTGCTTAGTGTCCTCTAAACTTCCTGGATTTGTGATTTTATGTCTGTCATTAATTTTGGATTCCATTAGCCATTCTTTCAATATTTCTTTTGCTCCATTCTTTTTCTTCTGGTATTCTAATTACACATATGTTATACCTTTTGCAATTGTCCCTCAGTTCTTTGGGGTTCTAATGTTTTCATTTTTTTCCTCTTTAAGTTTCAGGTTAGAAGTTTCTGTTGACTCATCTTTAAGCCACTAATAGTTTCCTTGGTCATGTCAAGTCTATTCATAAACCTATTAGAAGCATTCTTCACTTCTGTTACAGTGTTTTTATTGATAGTCTTTCCTTTTGATTCATTTCTAGACTTTCCATCTCTTTGCTTAAATTACCCATCAGTTTTTTCAGATTGTCTACTTTTTCCATTAGAGCCTATGACACTTATAACCTAGTCATTTTAATTTTTTTAATGTTTATTTAATTTTGAGAGAGGGAGACACAGAGCATGTGTGGGGGAGGTGCAGAGAGAGAGACAGACAGAGAGAGAGACAGAGAGAGAGGGAGACACACTCTGAAATAGGCTCCAGGCTCTGAGCTGTCAGCCTGACAGGGAGCTCAAACTCATGAACCATGAGATCATGACCTGAGCTGAAGTTAGACGCTTACCCAACTAAGCCACCCAGGCTCCCCCAACCTAGTTATTTTAAAATTCTGTCTGATAATTCCAGCATCTGTGTTATAATGGAGTCTGGTTCTGATGATGATTGCTTTGTTTCTTCGGGCTGTTTTGTTTTTTTTTGTGGCATTCCTATAATTTTTTGGTTGAGATCTAGACATGTTGTGTCAGGTAATAGGAAGTAAGATACATAGACCTTTAGAGTGATGATTTATGTTGATCTGGCAAGGAATTGGGATATGTTTAACATTTGCTATAGCTATAAGTGCCAGAGGCTTCAAATTCCTGTAGTGTCCCTGTTTTTGTCTCCTCTACTGACTTGGGGTTCCCTAAGCACTCCTCCTCAGAGAGAGTTTATGCCTTGAAGACCTTTTAGCCCTGATCCAACATTATTATCTTGGAGTCTTATTAGTGTGGTGGTAGGACATGGGTGAGGGACAGTTTTCTATAATTTCCCACTTAAGTCCTCATCTTTTAGGGGCTCTATATCTTGTGGCTGTCGCCTTCTCAAGTTGCATAGCCTTCCCTTTCCCCTCATACCCCTCCCCTTTTTCTTGGCTGTAGAGTTTCCTATCAATTTCCTTGAGGCTCTGACTGCTGTTGACTGTTTCTCCCCTACGCCCAACTCCACAGTTGAGGCAGAAAGGCTAAAATGGGGTAAAATGGGAGAAACTGTCTTCACCTAGATAGGAAAAAGGGCTTTGTTATGAAGAAGGCTCTGGCATATTTTACGATTACTCTTCCCTTTCCCCCACCAGAGACATGAGGAGTGGTCCTTCTCAGTTCTTCCCTGCAAGAATCTCTAGGGTTCCTGGAGGTAAAGCTCATGAAAGTATAACCCCCAGAAGACTGAAACCCCAAGTTCCTCCCTCTCACACTAGCCCTCACTCAGCTTAAAGCAATTAATCAGAATTGTCACTTAACTGATCCTACAATTTATAGCACTGGTGCATTTTGCTCCCGGTGAGCACATCTGGCTGTGATTCTTTGGATATACCGGACTCTCCAGATTCCGGGGGTGGGGGGTGGTTTGCCCTGCAACCTCAGTTCTCTGGTAGGTCCAAGAAAATTGTGGATTTTCACTTTATTCGATTTCTTTTTACTATAAGGATAGGGGTGAAAATTCCCAAGCACTTTATATGTTGGGACTGAAACCAATCTCTCCACACATATTTTACAGAATTCTCTCTATCCCTACTCAGAGTCCATGAGTCCTGGCACTCTGTTTTGCCATCAACTACACCTCTCCTGATCTTCTCTGGGTTATAAACTCTTGTTGCTGTCAATTTCCCCTCATTGTTTCCTGCTCAGCGGCAAGTGTTATATAACCATGGGACCGAGTGGAGCCAGTGCTCCCTGAGACTGTGTTCTGCATCTCAGTGGGTAAAGGAGGCAGACCGTGAAGGCTGGTATAGTTAGTTTGCTGGTAAAGTTAAGGATGCTCCTCTGAAATCTGATGAGAAGTACAACCCCTGTTTCCCAATATCATGAAGAAGAGAGAAATGCGGTGTAACGGATGACCCACAGACTCTTAGGCATATGCCCTCATGTCATTACGCTTGTCAGTCAAGGAATTAAGTGATGGTGTTGTGACAGGCTTGACAAAGAAGGAATTCACATAGAGTTGAGGTGAGTAATACTTATATAACTTAAAAAACAATGATCTTGCCATCGGTCTTCTTAGTTGTATCTGCTCCCCTTTATCTTCCTATATAGTACTTTCACAGCACTTTTGTTTTTCCTTAATCATAGACAGGGTCATCCTATGCAGACCTGGATTCCCCTTTGTCTTACAACATTTGAAATTACAAAGCAGAGATTGTTCACTTTAACGCTGATTGAGAAGGAGATGTGTATAAGCTTTACATTCCTCTTAGATACAGACATGGACGATGAAGGAGAAACCTATCGATCTGGGTGGTATTTTTGGTGCCAAGGTGGCTGGAGCACCCAGATAAATCTGAATAATTTTGTTCATGGATGGGTACTATGTATTACAAGATGCTGAGAGGGAGAAACAAATAATTGGTTCCCTGATGGCCCTTCCAAGGGCAAATACTTCCAAACTGAGGGCAAAGGAAATTCTTCCATCTTTTCAGATAATGCCTCCTCCCCATGCCCTCTAGTATGGAACATGGTCTGTTATGATGATCAGTTGGTTAGTAAACTAGGAGGGGAGGGTGAAAAATATTGTGACATGAAGGAGATTTAAGCAGTATTCACCTTTGGGGAAGTTTTCTCTTTTAAGATGGGTTTCAGTTATTTCACAGTACTTTCCATGATTGTGAAGGCTATCAGGCCCTTAAGTTTTCTAAAACATTTTGAATAATCTGGTCTCTGCCTTTCCCAGGCTTCATAGAGACTCCAGAGAAGATACTAAGAAGGTAAGGACAGCAGAAGAAAATGAAAGAGGTTGGGGAGGAAGTCAGGGAAGGGAGAACATGAACATAAATGAGAAGTTAGGAGAGGCCCTGAGAATGGATGGGGATGAGTGGAGAAGGCTTGAGAGAGGGCTGGGTGACAACAATAAGGGACAATTCCTGTGGTTGGAAGGGGACAGGAAGTGAGAAAATGGAAGAGGTGGTGGGGATTCGAAGTGATGAGGTTCTTTGAAAAATTAAAAATAGAACTACCCTACAACCCAGCAATTGCACTACTAAGTATTTATTTATTTATTAAAAAATTTTTTTTGATGCTTATTTATTTTTGAGAGAGATAGAGACAGAATGCGAGTGGGTTGGGGCAGAGAGAGAGGGAGGCACAGAAACTGAAGCAGGCTGCAGGCTCTGAGCTTTCAGCATAGAGCCTGACACAGGGCTTGAACTCACGAGCTGTGAGATCACGACCTGAGCCGAAGTCGGATGCTCAACTGACTGAGCCACCCAGGTGCCCTAGTCAGTAATTATTTAAAGGATACATGAGTGCTGATTCAAAGGGGCATATGCACCCCAACGTTTATAGCAGCACTATCAACAATAGCCAAATTATGGAAAGAGCCCAAATGTCCATCAACTAATGAATAGATAAAGAAAATGTGGTACACACACACACACACACACACACACACAGGAATATTACTTGGCGATGAAAAAGAATAAAACCTTGCCATTTGTAACATGGATGTGTATTATGCTAACTAGAGTGTAGCATACTAAGTGAAGTCAGTCAGAGAAAGACAAATATCAAATGATTTTACTCATATGTGAAATTTAAGAAACAAAACAGATGAACATAGGGAAAGGGCAGAAAAAATAATATAAAAACAGAGAGGAAGGCAAATCATAAGACTCTTAAATACAGAGCACAAACTGAGGGTGGCTGGAGGGGGTGTTGGGTGGGGGGATGAACCAAATGGGTGATGGGCAATAAGGAGGGTACTTGTTGGGATGAGCACTGGGTGTTATATACATAAGTGATGAATCACTAAATTCTATTCCTGAAATCATTATTACACCATATGTGAACTAACTTGGATTCAAATTAAAAAAAAAGAACATGAAGAAAAAAAGAAAGTGATCAGTGAAATCATAAGGCTGAGAGATGTAAAAGCATTAGGAAAGGACGAAGGAGGGCGGAATAAGTGATGTGCAATAGCACACGCACGTGCACACACACACGCACACACACGCACACACGCATTGCTACTAAAGCAGGGCTGGGCCCACCACAGTTGCTGACTGCACGGTGTGGATAGAACTATTTGCAATAATTTCGGAATCATACCTTGTTTTGTTTAAGGGCACCTTTCTCTTTCATATGAGGGCAGTCCTTCCCCGTCACCACCGCTTTGATATCTGCCACCGGCACTGCAATTCATAAGAGAAAATGAAAGTAACTACACCATGTGAAAGCTGAGATGTCAATAAAGAGTCAGGAGTGAGCACTGAGTCGGCGGGCACAGTTGTCATTCTGAGAAACTACCGCAGAAAGAGGAAATAAAAAAAGAGGCAAAAAGAGAAAGAGGAGTCAGGCAGGGTCCCAGGGACAGAAAGGAAAATAGTCTGCTAAAAAGCATCCCTGGGGAGAAAAGTCTATGTTCACGACCAGAATTTGTGAAACAAATACCCATTTGTGAAACAAATTCCTAAGAAAAGCTATCACAGTCATGTAAAAGTGATGGTACTAGAATCAGTAGTAATAATAATGATAATAATACCAGTGGTGCTAATCCTGATATTAGGCAAGACCCCTTTTGTTAGGAACAATGCCAAGTGCTTTGCTTCTGAGAAGCTATTAGCTTCTGAGTTTTGGATAATGAGGAGAAGCAACCTTACCACAAAAAATTGATCTGAATCTGAAGAGTCACTCTCCAAATCCTCACTCTCTACCACCTTGTTAATTCTCACAACTCTGGGAGACAGATTTTTGTAATCTCTGTTTTACAGACAACGAAAGTAAACTCAATTAAATAAAGGGAACATTCCTTTCTGATAGGGAGATGGTAGCCGGTATTTATCTTGGAGAATAATGCAGTTAGATGAAACGATGTTATCTCATGTCTTACTCAGGACTTGTAGGAAGATAAAAGACGGGTTTGTGCATTTCAAACTTTTGTCAAGATCACCTGAGAGAGGGAAGGCAGTAGGATGGTTTGGAACCATAGCTTAAAAAACTGTGAAGTCACCTGTCCCTCTCCAATCCCTAATCTTGTAGTCCCACAAGGGACTGTGAATCTAGAGGCCCACTTAGGATCTGCAGAAACTTCAAGTAACGAATGCCTTAGACTCCCTTAATGGAGAAGATGATGAGAGATTTCATAATTAAAATTCCCCTGCTTTTATTGGGGAATTGGGTTGTGGGGGAGAGATTTAGACGAAGACGAAATTATGAAATATATAGAATATCAAAATGATACAACAGGAAGGCCTTTTAAAAAGCTAACATTGGGGCGCCTGGGTGGCGCAGTCGGTTAAGCGTCCGACTTCAGCCAGGTCACGATCTCGCGGTCCGTGAGTTCGAGCCCCGCGTTGGGCTCTGGGCTGATGGCTCGGAGCCTGGAGCCTGTTTCCGATTCTGTGTCTCCCTCTCTCTCTGCCCCTCCCCCGTTCATGCTCTGCCTCTCTCTGTCCCAAAAATAAAAAAAAAAAAAAAAAAAAAAAAGCTAACATTTTTCAGGTACCCTAAAATTCCTAAGACTTTGTTCAAATCTGTCGATATCCCCGAGAGCTTTCTTTAGCCCCAGAGAAAAGTGGGGTTTTGATCAACTCTTCCAGGAATCTCTGCATATACTCCCTGCTATCTGTCCCGCCATGTCTGTTCCTTCATCCCGCAGTCCTGATTCTAGATCCCTTCGGCAGAAATTACTTGTGCTGAGTGGTATCCGGCTTTCCTCCCTTTCTGGACATATATATATGGAAGATTACACTTCCCAGCAACCTTTGCAGTTAGGTGGGGCCACATGATTATGTCTGGCCAGTGAAATGTGATAGGCAATGGCATGCCAGTCTCTTCTAGACAGAGGCAGTAAAAAGTCACTGTCCACCAGAATCTCTTCACAAACTGAACAAGCCATATATTCCATCCAGATGGCACAGCTGTGGGAGGGCAGAGCAGTCACTGGCCTGTGTCCCTGAGTGACTATGTGGGGCAGCACTTTCACACCCCATGTCAGTCACGTAACATGAATGAGAATATACTCTTAGCGTCATAAGCCACTGTGATCTGGAGGGTCACTTGTTCCCACAGCATAAGTCAGCAATGCAGCCTATCTTCACTGGCAGAATCCTTTACCTGGGATGTCTTTCCTGTCTCTGTTTGGCCCCTTTGAATTGGCATCTTCCTAAAGACAGTCTCTATAATTCCCGGACCTACTTTTGACCACAACCACTGACTTCAGTTCTTCTGAGATCCATTTTTTATAACCAGTGATCAGCCCTCTTCCCCTCAGTGGTCAATTGGGTTGCCTAATCATTACCCCAGGAGTGGACATTTGGGCCCTCTGGGAAGTTGGGTCGACTCCGTGTTTACTTTTCAGTTGAAAACCTGCCACTGAAGTGAATTTGTGAAAGAGTTAACATCCTAAGTCAAAAGCCTTCTCAAGCTTCAGATGGAGTTTGAGTCACAGTTACTGTGCAGAGAGTCTTTTGTTGTATCATATATAACATGGTCAACGAACTAGAAAGAGTTTCTACAATCTATAAATACTAAGTTACCCTTTGGCTTTGAAAAGCCATCATATGGAACGGGACAAGAGTAACACAAAGGTCTACAGTGGGAGTAGTCTTCAGAATCTCTAATGAGGAGGCTTCGGGGAAGAAAAGGCACTTTTCTACTTGCTTGTGGCAGTACATATTCTGTTTTTTATATGCATTGTCCCCTGTCAAGGAGACAAGCTGCTATATTACTCACAGGATTATGGCTAAGAGGAAACACAAAATTCTAAAAATACAGCATGGCTTTTAAAGGTTGCTCTTTGCATAGTTTGTCTCTAGATGCATTGGAAGATTAGGCATCAGAAGGCTAGAATGCCGTCCTTTCTATTCCCATGAGCAGAATCAGACTCACGTCTCTTGAATCTACACTCTGAGGAGGCAGGAGCGGGCTCCTGATTACTTCAAAGTCAGGCTAGTGTTTCCATTAGGCATTTTTATGTGGGAGCAGCATAAAGAAAGGGTGCCCAGAGATATGGGAATCAAAAGGGTCCCTGCTGGCACCCAACAGTCCACTCTAAATCTTTGGAGGTATGGCCTCATTTCTTTCTGCCCTTTTTTCTCAGTTTGAGCTGGACTGAGATCATCTCATTCAATACGACCATTTTACAAATGGGAAGACTGAGGCCTCAAGAGAGGAAATAAATTATACAATGTCACATAGTTAGTGGAGGACAGAGTTAGGACTGTTTTTTTCTTCCACCCTACCCTCCCTTGCTTGGTCATGACTACTCCCTACATTTGGAAGCTGTCAGAATCCTCAAATCATGCTGAACAGAGCCCCAGATGTGGTTATCACTTCAGACTCTCTAGGAAACTCTTGAACTGCTGATATCTGTGGAAGGATCTGTAATTGTGATTCAAAACAAAAATACAATTGAAAAGGCACACATGGCCACCAACATAGTTTTAGCTTTCACCACTGAGAGCCACATTGAGGCAGAAACCACCCCAGGAAGTAGCTAGTAAGCCATGAGCCCTTGCTGCAGACACAGCTCCATAGACGCTCTGGTGAGTGGTGACGCTCAGAGGAGGGACAGGCTGATCCTATCCCTGTTCAGTTCAATGAAGAATCTGATCTCGGGGCGCCTGGGTGGCGCAGTCGGTTAAGCGTCCGACTTCAGCCAGGTCACGATCTCGCGGTCCGTGAGTTCGAGCCCCGCGTCAGGCTCTGGGCTGATGGCTCAGAGCCTGGAGCCTGTTTCCGATTCTGTGTCTCCCTCTCTCTCTGCCCCTCCCCTGTTCATGCTCTGTCTCTCTCTGTCCCAAAAATAAATAAACGTTGAAAAAAAAAATTAAAAAAAAAAAAAAAGAATCTGATCTCTATCCTGGCAGCACAGAGTGGTGGGAAGGGCTGTGCCCTTGGTATCAGACTGGCTTTGAATTCTAGATCCACCTACTGGTTGTACCACTTTGGGCTTAAGTTCTTGGAGCCTAACCTTCCTCATCTGCAATGTGGAAACTATGGCATCAGCTACTCATATGGTTGCTCCAAGAATGAAGTCCTATTGCAGGAGCCAGGATCATTGTTGGCTTCTAATCGAGGCGGCACAGGTAGTGGGGAAAAGCCTGGGCCATGGAATTGGATGGCTGCAATCAGATCTCTGTTCTGTTTCCGGGCCACGTTTTCTGTACCTCCGTTTCCTTAACTGTAAAACAAGGGCAATCATGTCTACCTCTCCAGGTTGGTGAGAGGGTAATTTATGTAGAGCTCTTAGCATAGTGCCTGGCATATAGTAAGCACTCAATAAATGTTGTCCGCAATTATTGTCATTACCAATAATCAAAGTTAAATTGTCTCTATAGATCAAGGGACCTGAAGTATTCACTGTGCTTCAGTGACCCAAATTGCCCACTCTGTTTTGCTGTCTCAGCTGCCCCTCCCACCCTCTGTAATAGGCTTAATCGTCTTGTGCAAGGGAGTGAGCCTTCTTTCCGGCCCCTTGGATGTGGGGGTGAGAAGCTCTGGCCTAGATTCTTTCAAAGGGAGGCACTGAGGGGCCTGGGGCACAGCTGGAAAGCAATGGAGTCTAGTGTCTGGTGAGGGTGATGCAAGCCTGTAAACTTAGCGGGAGAGATGTAGGGCCATATCTCCTGCCAAACAAAAGTAATATGAGAAGAGACTTCCTAAACCTTCAGGGATAAAGACAGCCAAGGAGAGGCCCTCAATCTTTACTCGCACTCTCTATATCAAGAAGATTCAATTACACTATTTGGTTCATCAATATCTCAATATTCAGCACTGATTAACTCAAGGGGCGGAAGACAATTTCCCCCTTGGTCTCAAGAGAGGGCAATCGTACATGACAAGAGCAAGGCACTTGAAATTAATTAAAGGAACATTTCATTTTTCTAGTGGAATGAGGTTTATGACTTTTAAGGGCTCTAAGATGATGGGCAGAATGCCCATGGAATTGGAATTAAAGGCAAACCAGGTGCCAGGCCTGAAGCAGCAGACTTTACTTTCCCAAGATGGGGCTTCTCATCTCGAGCACATACCAGGTTCATTTTACTTATTTACGTGAATACACCCCCTACTTGGCTAACATGTGCCTACAGATATAATCTCAAGAACACACACACACACACACACACATACACACACACACCCCTGCATGCATACACCTATACAAGTATGCATTCCTGGTTTATTTTTCAATGGATAGACTGTTAATGGAGAAACTCTTTTGAACTCCGAAGTACTGGATTTCAAAGGCTGCAGAGGTAAGGTAAGGTAAGACTAGAGTTTTGGAGCCATTGTCAGAATGGACGATTGTAACCCTTTCCCAGGACCAGTATCACTCTGTGGCCACTACCAAAAGCCGTTTAGAGATCTGCAGCTCTAACCTTGCTCTTCTGTGAACACCCTGGCAAGCTGGTTCTCTCTGGCATTGGCACTCCTGGTTTATATCCGGTTACTTTTGCCCTGGGCTCCTGGGGGTGCAGGCCTTGGTAGAGCTGGGGGTAGGGGCATCAGCTTGTGGCCAAGCCCAGGAACTGCCCCTACAACGTTCAGGAGATGTCCACCCCTTGACCTTCTCTAGGAGCTGGGCTACCAGTTTCCTAAGCAACAGAAACAGCTAGAATGGGGGTGCTGCATATAACACCTGTAAACAATGCCAATCAAATGCCTATGTGTGGGTTGAGAAGTGGATTATATCCCTATAACTACGGGAATAAATAATATGTCCAGTGAGTGGGAAAGCTGATTCATTGGTCCATGTGGGAAAAAAAATGAATTATGCTGTGTGCAAATGAGTTTGAGTGTGTGTGTGTGTGTGTGTGTGTGTGTGTGTGTGTGTGTGTGTTTTCCCCAGACCACTTTCCCTATTTCGTGGTCAGGTGAAGAATGAGACTGTGGTAGACTGTGTATAGAACTGGTTGCAGGATGCCGGGGTGGCTCAGTTGGTTAAGCATCCCAACTCTTGATTTCAGCTCAGGTCAGGATCTCACAGTTTGGTGAGTTTGAGCCCCATGCTGGGCTCTGTGCTGACAGTGTGGAGCTTACCTGGGATTCTCTGTCTCCCTTTCTCTCTCTGTCCCTCCGTAGCTTTCTCTCTCTCTCTTTCTCACTCTTTCTCCCTCTCAAAAATAAATACATAAACATAAAAAAAACCCAAAAAACTTCTGTTTGCTTTGAGCAATAGTCACCATTAACTCTTCATTTTCCCACTGTAGCAGTGATTCCAAATTGCTGGCCTCTGGACAGTTCCAAGTTCGCGAGCAAAGTTTTACCAGTAAGTTTTCACCAGTGAACAGCAAAGAGAGGAAAATGAAGACCAAGCTGTGAGTTTTTAATAAAGCTAATTTAATTTAGTAGAAGTAACTGTCCTATATTCCAAGATTAGGTCTTTCAGCTCTTTCTTATTGTTTTTCATGATTAAGAGCCCCTCCCCCTTCTTTTTTTAATGAAAGGAATGGATATTAAATTTTAGTTAGATCTTATTTCTTACTAGACTTTTTTTTACCAAAATGGAAAGTTGGCAACCCGCTGTCAAATCACTTTTTTTTGTTGTACTTTTACAATATTTACTTACTGGTAAAGCCAAATTTGGGAAATCATCACGAAGATTATCAGGCAGTAACCAGCTCAGCAGTTCTCATTCTGAGTGTGCATCAGAACGGCCTGGAGAGTCTGTTTTAGACAGAGGTTGCCGATCCCTGTCCTCAGAGTTTCTGATTCAGTAGGACTGGAAAAGAGGCTGGAGAATCTGTATTTCTAGTAAATTTTCAGGAGATGCTGCTCACGGGTCAAGGACCATACTCTGAGAACCACTGGCCTGGCTTGTCCATGGTGGAATGGGGAAGGCTTTCTGAGACTTGAGGGGAGGTTCCTCATTATAGGCAGAGGGCTGGAACGCTGCCAATGCAGAGACACTGTCCCAGACGCTGTAGCTGTGGGCTTCAGATTTCTTCCACCTTCCACTAGCGAGGCCAATAATGTGGGCCAGAGAAGCAGTGCTCCTATGAAAGCAAACAAGCTTGCTTTCTGAGCTAAGTGACTCTACAAAGACTAGACTGTTCCATTTCTAAGCTGGAGGAAGAGAGAATGTTCTAGGTTGTCCACCTGATATGTCAGCGCAGATTCTGAATGTGTCAGGAATTTCTCACTTGTGGTTACTTTTTGCCTTTGGTGGCCATGGGCTGCAAGGAAGGTAGTACAGAGCTGACTTCCTTGGGCCCTGGGGTGA
The DNA here is from genome assembly GCF_016509475.1 of Prionailurus bengalensis. Taxonomy (NCBI): domain Eukaryota; kingdom Metazoa; phylum Chordata; class Mammalia; order Carnivora; family Felidae; genus Prionailurus; species Prionailurus bengalensis. Next base: position 126,607,378 of record NC_057348.1, read on the forward strand.
TGAGAGGAAAGACTTTGGGGCTTGGGGCTAAGGATTCAGTCTGTGACATCCTGCTGAGATGACTTATGCAGGGTCAGTGTAACTTTTGAAGGCTACTTAATAGTGTTCTTTATTTGTTTTCTCACTCTTTCCCACTCTGATTTCTCTAACTGGGATGTCCTCTGAGGTTATGTTCATTTTATCTCATTTTTCTTCCAAACGAATGTATCACCCTTATGTATTTTAATGTTTATATAATACTTGGTTTAATTCACACACTTAATACTGTCTAAGAACCTGGACCCTGGTTTGGTGTTGGGCTAAAATAATCTGGCAAATTACTGGCTCTTCAAAAACATACACATTAAAATAGAATTGTACAGAAACAGCAAATAAATACAAATAATATGTATTTCAGGGATATGTATTTTAGCTGATGATAGAATGCAACTGATCATAAATGTTCTAAGTGTCAGGGGCCCCTGGGTGGCTCAGTCGATTGAGCTACCAACTCTTGGTTTTGGCTTAGGTCATGATCTCATTGTTCATGGGTTTGAGCCCTGCTGACAGTGTGGAGCCTGCCTGGGATTCTCTCTCTCCCTCTCTTTCTCTCTGCCCCTCCCTGTCTCACACACACTTGTGCCCTCTTTCTCTCTCAAAATAAATGAACATTAAAAAATATAAATAAATGTTCTAAATGTCTGAGTTACTTCTCTGAAGCAGGTTAGCCATCCTGGGGTCTCCCATTAGCTCTGCATTACAGTCATGGGATACACTAAACTATAATGAGTACATGTGGTAGGGATCAAGTACATGATTCATGGAAAATTATTCTGGGTCATCAGAAAAAGGCAATCGACAGAATCAGGTTTCTGTTGTCTTTGCTCCTTAAAACAGCAACTGGAGGAGTAGTGTGAAAGTGGACATCTGAAACCCAGCTTTACATTTTTCAGGAAAGATATGTGAGCATTCCTTCTGTGTCCTCCCCTTTTCTGTCCTGAAGCCCCAGTCCATTGGGGTCTCGTGCGTGACGAGAATGCTCAGGCCAGGACTTACGACAAGATGAGACACATCCAGTGGATTCATTTGGGCTGGTAGTTTTCTTTGGTGCTATTTTGTGACCAGGAAGAGAAACAAACAACCCAAACTCAGTCCTCCTACACAGGAGAGCCACTTACATTTGTCCTGCAAGGAATCGTGGGGCACTTCTCCCTGAGGACTTTCTTCCAAGTCTCCATAATGCAGAACCTTGTGGTTGGGTGAAAGTCGACAGTACCAAAACTTGTCTGAAGGGAAAAAAAAACACAAATTTATAAGGTAAGTGATTCTGATTTCTAAAAGTATCGACATCCCGGGCGCCTGGGTGGCTCAGTCGGTTAAGTGTCTGACTTCAGCTCAGGTCACGATCTTGCAGTCAGTGAGTTCGAGCCCCGCGTCGGGCTCTGCTGACAGCTCGGAGCCTGGAGGCTGCTTTGGATTCTGTGTCTTTCTCTCTCTCTGCCCATCCCCCACTCATGCTCTGTCTCTGTCTCTCTCTCTCTCTCAAAAATAAATAAACACTAAATTTTAAGTCTTCAGGAAGGAAGGAATTCTAGAGCCCTGGGCAATAGGCCTCTTGATTTTGATATTTAGTTAGCACTGTCCTGACTAAAATACATTGGGTAACCACTGGGGAGGTTATTAAATCCTTCAGGCATAATGGCAGCAGGTGTTCTGCGGTGGTGGCTTCCAGAGCGTCATTTCATCAGTATTTATAATGACTATGGGCATCCTTCCCTATCCTCTTAGGTCTGGCAAAAGTGGGGAGGGAAATGTAGAAAAAGCAGCTTTCTTGGAACTCCCCTGCTTCCACTTTCCTCTCCGAGATTTTAAAACTGTTGAGGTAATTTACTTGTGCCACATCTTAGTTGCTATACCGAACCCCCACCCCTGGGGCTAATACATGCAAATTAATCAACAAATGGATTTTTAGGATGCCAGTGATACACATAAGGGGTGGAGTTTATGAGGAAATAACCTAAATGATTCAGGGATTTATCCAAAGAATGAGGATATTCACAATCATCTCCTCTCTAATTCCTAGAGTGTAGTCCTCTGAATAGACATGACTAGAAGGGGATTAAGAGGTGCAGTCTTCCCTTTATAAAATGATTAAGAATGGGGATATAATGTATGGCACAGGGAAAACAATCAGTAGTATTGTAACAACTGAGTATGGTGACACATGTAACTACACTTACTGTGGTGACCATTTTGTAATATACGAAGTACTGAATCACTATATTGTACACCTGAAACTCAAAAAAAAAAAAAATTAAGACAGAAATAAAGAACTAGACATGACCAGGGTCTTAGGACCATACTTACAAATAACTCCCTCAACTTAACCTCCTCTGTGTTCCAAGGTAATAAAAATGAATAAGCCTGAGAGGTAGGGGGGAGGCAAAAACACTTTTTATAGATAAGAAATTTAAATTGTGACAGCAATCTTTGTGAAGCTCTCAAGCAAGGCTGTGCTTAGATGCCTCCTCCTCCAGGAAGCCCTCTCTGATTACTACTGCTGAAGGAACTCTCCTCATCCTCTTGGATGCCCCAGTGTCTTCTTTGATTATTAGTGCCCCCATGTTAAGCATCTTAGTATTTCCCCTTCTTTACCACAAACCCTAGGCAACTTGCCCTCGCAGGTGTACTGCTAACAATGACTGATGGAAGAAGAGGACTCAGGATACTCATGAGCCTGGACAGTGTGAAGCCAGAGCTCTCTAATGACAGCCACTGTCTTCATAATTGCACTGTCCCAATCCCTTGGCACAGTGCCTGGCACATGGGGGTTGCACAGTTGGTGTTGGTTAAATTGATAAATGAGGACCCAAGGGGATTTGGTCAAAATGCTTAAGGCACAAAGCATCTATGATGTTGAAAGCATCTATGACCTGTAAGCTCCTTTGTGCAATGATGCAGTTGGCAAACATGGTGGCCTTGGTCAAGTCACCTCATTACTGTGCCTACAAACATGTATTGCTTTGAAACTGCTCTGACTAGAAAGCTATCACAACATTTTAAAGAAAGGGTTTTTCTATCTAAAATCGCCTTCACTGCAAAGCTTATATTTTAACTAGGACTCTTTTAATAGAAAAGAAAGATTTAAAAATGGAACTAAAAGCCACACAATGAACAAAGAAAATGCCCCAACTTGATCTACAAAAGCAAAACACCTTTGGGATTCCTATCTTCCTCATCTATAAATAGGGTTTGAGAACTCTTGAATGTACTCATAATATGGCAATCCACATTTTTCAAAGAATCTGAACTCTGCTGGAAAAATCTGGGAGGAAAGGAAAAGTTATTTGCTGGCTAGGGAAACATCTGGCGTTGCTCAATTTTCAAAATTATATCCATACATACAACATAGGTCATTTTCCTGGGAGAGTATTTCAAAGGCAGAGAATAAAGTTATTCCCTGAATAATTCACAGTCATTTCAATTAGGCAAACATGTAATCATCAATTTTCCATGAAGAACACATTTGGGAATCGGATTTGTAATTCACAATAGGAACTGTGAATTCCAAGGGAGCAGGCCATGCTTTGGCCATGAGTAGCAATAGTGAGGGGGTGGGGGGCCTGAATGACAGGCTGTGGAGGTTCCTCCTCCCCAAAGAGAACTTTCACCTTGCCTACATAGCCTGCGGTGACTGTCCAAAGCCAGCTGGAGAGATTTTCTACGAAGCTTTCTTCCCCTGATACCTTGGCGGTGCGATTTTTAGCTAAGTGAGCAACTGAAGGGTGACAGAAAGCCAGCAAGGAGTCAGTGAGCTAGCTGTGCACTGGGATATACAGGTCTTATTTAGAATAAGGTCCCAACAGGTTCTTTCCAGGGATCCCTGGCTTCTTAAGCTGAGATAAACTCTAAGGGTAATGGTAGGAACCTAAAGCCCAAGGGCCAGTATGATGCAATCAAAGATCAAAGATCATTCATTCTTAATATACTGGTGAGTGTTAAAAAATTTAAGTGGTATAACCAGATATCTTGTGAAGTAAAATGCACAACTTGTGTTCGTTTGTAAGACTTCAAAAGTTTTTGCTGCATATACTTTCAAGGGAAGTTTACTTATCCAGTGAATATTTGCAGAGTGCCTACAAAACATGCAGCACTCTATTAGGTACAGCACAAAAACTGTTAGGGTGAAAGGCAGACAATGAGAGACAAAGCTAAGAAGCTCCAGGGCAACGGGCTCCCTCAGTTCTTAGCGGCAAATAGAGAAACATGGTGGAAACACTTGTTTCCCAGGTTTGGGAAGTAGGGACAGGGACTCAGGGACTCTGGCCATACTGCAAGGAAAAACAGGGACAGGGAAGGTCTCTTGTGTAACATACGCTTCGATTCAGAAACGAAGAGAGACCCGTGGCTGTCTGTCAGTGTTCCTGAAGGCCAAGCAACCATCTTTGCAAAGTTGCCGTTGACATCTGCTTAAAAGGAACACAAAAGGCTACCCAGAATCCCGCCTTAACAATAGCTGGTGCACAGCTGACAGAATGTCCTCCTTCCAGGAGGCCTAAATTCTCTTGACTTTTAGGACACCACACTCCTCTAGTTTTCCTCCTTCCTCTGGCTAACTCCCCTCCTATCCTCTAGAAGTTCCTCTTTCTCAGTCCCCTACTGCAATGGTAGAGAGCAAAAAGATCGGTACGTCACTGACCTAAGTGATTGCTCTGTTGCTCCCCATCAAACAGGAAATCTTGGAAGGATGACAAAATATTGGAAGAGGGGCTGAACTGGCTTGGGGAAGATGTTTTGACTCATAAACAAATGGGTGGATACTGTGCCAGTATCTTCCTCAGGATAAAGGCTGGGGTCATTAGTTCTGGGAAGGTTTCAAGGCATCATAATGTGTGTGTGTCAGTCTCAAAGGTGGAGCTGCCGTAAAGGACAACAGGGCTGCCAGCTCTGAGCAGCGAACACACCGGCTCATGGCGTGACACAATTTCAGTGTCAGCCGGCAGCAGCAGCTTGATTTGCAGTTTCTTTAATGGTAAGAAAAATGTGTATTTCTTTTCAAAGCCCAGCATGATGTTACTAGTTCCTCAATCCCTCTGGGCAATGAATGAGTGGATTATGTCATTAGAAGCAATTAGCAGGAGGCAGTGAGAACATTATCAAAGATTGTTTACTAGCATTTAAAGAATAAACAGGAGTTAATATAGAGGTCTTCCAGTCAATTATGAGTATTAGCACATTAATAGCCATTTCTTCATTCCCCAAATTCAAAATCTGACAATTTGGAGACAATTTTATACTTCATTTTCTTGGTCTGTCTCTGTATGTGTGCGTGTGCGTGCATGCATGTGTGTGCATGTGTGTGTGTGTGCGTGTGTGTGTGTGAAGGATGAGAGGAAAGCTGGTTTCAGAGCTCACAAGCCTGCTAAGAAGGTCTCCAGGGCTGATTAAAGCTATTCCCAATGTCACATAGATCATTACAGAGCTAATAACCACTGACAACTGTAATTCTTGCAGCACTGCTTGATAGAACTTTCTGTAATGATGGAAATACTCCACAGATCCTTATCCAATAATAAGAAAAGAAGAATTAAATTTTATTAAATTTCAATTAAGTTAGCCATAGGTAGCTTTATCCAACAGTACGACTGATCATCTATCTTCATCATCAAGGCTGGAGACATGTTTGGGGCTGGCCAGTAGGACCATAGGCGAGGTGAGCAAGCTGAATAATAGCTACCACTGTTGAAAGTGAAATGCTGGGCAGTTCAGTGAGGCACAGGTCAGCTCTGGCATGGACTCAGGGTGACATCTTTGCCTTGGGTGCAAAGCCCCCAGTTGGCCGGTGACTGCTGGCACAGGGAATCCTGAGAGACCTGTGTTTGGGAAGCAGGTGGCCTTTACTAGAATACATTTTTAGAGCACTTCCCTTAGGATTTTGGAGCTTTCTCAGGTTAACCTAAAATGTGCAACATGTTCAATGTGTTCAGGTCTTCCTCCTGCCTAGGCTTGAAGCTTTCCAAGTCACAAAACACGAGGGACTTCAGCAATGCTTTTAAAGGGAAATGGTGATGAGATACAAGATTCCTCTGTTGGTCCAGTAAAGGAGGATAATGAATATAGATACAGACAAAGGTCATCCTGCTTTTCAAATCTTCCTCATTTCACCAATCTCCAGAAAGAGACAGGTGTTTTGATTCAGAATTCTGCCTCCCTGGAGACTGCTGTCTCCTTTCACAACAGAAGATGACTCCAGAGCCCCAAATCCTCTTAAAGATGGTTTGGCCTAATCTGCACTTTGGAATCAAACAGACCTGGGCTATGCACCTGGCCCTCACACATCATCCAAGTGGCCTTGGCCGAATTATAAGAACCTTAGGGATCCCTGTTCTTCTTTTGTTAAGTAATGTTAATAATTATATGAGTAAAACATATATAAGATATCCACTTATGCACCTTTCACAGATCTGGCTCACAAATATTCGTATCTTCCTGTTCTTCCAGTTAATGGTAACCCTCCTGTCTACTACTGGTCCCTCCACCTTTGGAGAACAACGATTATCTGTTATTCTGATCTGCAGGAATGTGCTCTGTCCCTGAAAATCAATTGGATTTTCTTCCTTTGAAAATATGCTTTTATTTTCCCCTTCTTGTTAGAAAAACAAGTTATGATAAGGCTTAATTAAGCCTTAAAAGAAAATTTCAATCAAGGACAGTGGAAGAAATAGCCTGCTCCTACAGGGGTTCTGTGCATGAATAGACCACTTGCCGCTAGGTTTTCTGGGTGAGCTAAAAGACCAACATAAGGTATATCACCCTTGGCAGCAGTGCGGAAGTCTGCCAATTCCTTGCGGCGGGGGGGGACAGGTTTTGGTCACTCCTGAGCTCCAAATTAAGTTTGTCATGTTAGCGCTTAGAGAAGGGATGCTGGCCAACAAAATGGACAGTGTTTTCAACGAGAAGCAAAAGTTTCATGTTGTCATTTCTTGAAATGACACAACAATGTGTAGCCCTGGGCTCTTGGCAAGACGATGCAACATGAGTGATTCTGAAAGCCCCTAATCTCTATCTCTGAAATCGAAGGAAAATAGGGAGCAGTTTCTGATCCTGCAGATTCTCATGATGCAAATAATGGCCCTAACATAAACAACCTCTGGAGTTTCATCTGAACTGTCTCCTGCAGAAGCAAGGCAATCTATCTCATTGTGAAGCAGTCTGAACAAGAGTCTTCCATACTCTGTGGTAGGAAGAGAATGGAGTGAGGTTGGCATGTGATATCCATTGCCAATCTACCATCTGTGTTTAAAAACCTATATTCTGAGGATCTACAAGCTAAAATTAATGATAACTATCACTAATGAATGTTTGACAATGTGTAAAACACTACAGTGAGTGCTACAGATGCAGGATTTTATTTAACCCTTATAACTGTTAGATGTAAAACCATCATCCTTTGACAGATGAGGAAATAGGAACATAGAGCGATCTAGCGGGTTTCCCAAGACTACCCAGGTAGTGAGTGGGGAAGCAGGCACAAGAATACAGCTTGATGTGTTTCACATGATTTACTGCGGTTCTAAAGTGGTCAGAATTCCAGGAAACCCAGATTTGTGAATATCTACATCAGTCTAACCAAGTAGCAGAGCTGTGACTGAGGCAGGTAGAATTATGGGTAGGTATTAACGCAGGTCTTCTGGTCAAACAGTGCGGTAAAGGACTCTGTCTGCTTCTCCACTTTCCAGTTTTGTGGGACAAAAAACTCTTTCATATTTTCCCCTGTAAAGTTAATACTTGAATCAATTCATCTATATCCAAATCACTGTTGGACAAGTTTCAAGGGAGTGCAGCCGCCATTCCTTCACCGCGTGTTTGCTCTTTAAGCTGTGACGCCACATGGCTGCTCCCCTCTGAGAGCTCCTGTGGAAGTATACCTCTTTCAAAGGATTAAAATGATTTTACATCATATCCTCATTAATCTGTGTAAATCTAAATGGACTGTTTTGATGGGATGACAGGAAACCAATTTCAGCACAGTCTGCTTTGAATCCCTACTTTTAAGCACACAGACCTAGTCATCAGACTAGGATCTTGTGCTGAATGTGGAACTTGTGCTTAAATCCATTTACCAAACACCAGAAGGCCTTCCTTTCTGCACCCAGAAGGATGATTTTATATTAAACACAGATGGGCAGGCTCCCTAGGGAGCTTAACTAATGAATTTATAATCTAGGTGCTAATATTTCTTCGTTCATTAGGTAAGTCATTTTTAGAAAACTGGACAAATTTTCAGATAACAGACTAACACCTCTTTAGCCAAAAAACTGTCATTATTATATCTAGAAACAGGATTATTCTAGAGTCCACTAGAATAATTTCACCCTAAAAAGGGAAGACTCATGGCAAAGTAGACTGGAAGGTTAAGTTGACTTCTCTGAATTAAGTTCTGGAGGATCCTAGCTGAACATCAGTGGAGGCATTGGACGGTTTGTGTCCATGTGCCACTTCTCCCCTCCTCCTCCCACTTCTATGTCTTTGCCCAAGCTGAGTACATAAAAGCTTTATAAATCATCTTATGGGAGCATATGTCCTCACTATTGAGTTTTTCAAAGGTGATGAAGAGATCAGGCATGGAATTGACTTTCTGGCTAACTGGGCTAAGAGATCATCTAGTCCTATTCTCTCACTTATTAGATAAGAAACTGTAGCCCTGAGAGGTCATGTGTCTGCCTAAAGGCACCCAGCTGGTTACTTAGAGTTGGGAAGCCTAGAATTAAGTCTACTCACTACCAGCTCATTGCTCTTTTCCTACACCATCTCCCCGAAGAGTAGGAGCTACCCTTTGTTTAAGAGCTACATTCATGATCACCCTCCCTCCTTACGCTAACTTCAGGATACAGGCCTTGTTAGCTCCATTTCAGATGGAGAAACTGCCCACAGTCATGCAGCTGGTCAGGGGAAGAGGCAGGACTGTGCCCATTTCATCTGGCTCCAGGTCTCCTGTCCTCACCACCATGCCGCATTACCTTCCTGGAATAGGAAGATGTCCAATGCAAGGAATGCGGTGAGAAAGATGTCAATGCAAGAAATGCCTTCTTCCACTGCTCTCCCAAAGTGAGCCTTTCTTAGCACCAGCTGCATCTCAGCCCTTATTATTATTCTGCCCATTGTCCTCTCCCCTGAGGCCCCCTTTGAAGCTCACTGCCATAGCTTTTTAATCTCTGGGAACAACCTGAATTTTCATTCCTCAAGGAAGTTCCGCCATTGGAAGTTCTTTAATATGATTTTTAATGGTAATATTCGAAATAGTTTGAATTTATTCAACATTCAGCACAAAGGCCATTTAAGTAAACGGCCAGGAGGATGGGCTCAGCAAAAACATGAAATAATGTTTGTCATTAGTGGGTGAGCTCTGTGTCTGAGCAGAACATCCACTGAGTTTCAAAAATATCTGCCAGAGTTTCTCCTGGGTCGTAACTGGTGTCTGTTCTTCGTATAACTGTTAATTCTGATGCTTGTTCCTGGCTGTCCCTCAATCTCTTCACCTCTCCCCAGATCTTATTTTCCAGTTTTACTTTCTGTTTGTTTGTGGGACAATATGATAGGAGTACTTTGACTTTTCAGTCAGCATCCTGTCAAAAGAAAAAGAAAGCAAATAGTGGGACTTCACTTCCCTAAAAACAGCTGGAAGTGCTTCCCACCTATTGGAACTGCTCTAATGGCACCCATTTTGACAAGATATTTTTGGATTAAAATTCGTTGAGACAATTCTTACAAGAATTGTCAATAGAAGTTCTTCTTGCAAGATTATCAAAACTGATTCTATCCCATCTGGGTTCACTGTTACCTGCATCTCCAAATAAAGTAATTTATACCTAGAAGAGAATCAGTATTGGGATTTGGGAATAAGGGCCATCCATGCTGAAAGTTTCAAGATCAAACCCAACATTAGGTGCCAGCTCTCCTGACAGCAGAGTGAGTCATTAAAAGTAAGGGCCATAGGGTTGCTGGAGTATGAATCCTTGCTCTTCTGCAAGTTGCTCTTTGAGCAAGTTACTTCCTTGAGTAAGTTACTTACTCCTCAGTGCCTTAGTTTCCTTATCTGTGAACTGGGCATAATCACAGGATTACCTATGGTTACCATGAGAATGAAATGCATTAAAATAAGAGCCTGGCACATGGTAAGTGCTCAGTACATGTTAGTTGTTCTTGAACAACAGTTCCATGGGTGTTCTGGTAATTCTTTGATTCTCTCTGGGTATGCATGAGTAGTCAAATCTTACCTGGACTGCTATTCCTGTTCTGAGTACAATGCTGCATAGCCTACTTGTAAACTAGCACCCGTGCCCTGTGATACGCCATGGAGTGGGCCATGGTTCACCCTAGCTGAGGGTGGAGTGGTCCCAAACACAGTACCTTGCCTCCGTCGGCAGTTGAGTTTCCTAAAGCAGGTCCCTTCCACAAGGCGGTTCAGGCGTTGCTGTTTGATCAGCTCCAAGATTTCTGGCTGAATCTTCTCCTTTAGTTCCCTGTGAAGGACAAACGTATATTCCATAGCATGCCTTGAGAACAGTGGTTGGTTGAAAGGACATCATGGGCATGGCTTTCCAAGGGCTTTCCGTGGTTTTAAATGCTTACCAAACATTTAAAGAAGAGTTAATACCTATTCTTTTGAAGCTGTTCCAAAAGGTAGAAATGGAAGGAAAACTTCCAAAGTCATCCTATGAGGCTTGATTCCAAAACCAGACAAAGACCTCACTAAAAAGGAGAATTACAGACCAATTTCCCTGATGAACATGGATGCAAAAATTCTCAACAAGATACTAGCAAATCGAATCCAACAGTACATTAAAAGAATTATTCACCATGATCAAATGGGATTTATTTCTGGGCTGCAGGGCTGGTTCAATATGTGCAAATCAATCAATGTGATACACTACATTAATAAAAGAAAGGAAAAGAACCACATGATCTGCTCAATAGATGCAGAAAAAGCTTTTGACAAAATACAGCATCCTTTCTTGACAAAAACCCTCAAGAAAGCAGGGAAAGAAGGAACATATCTCAACATCATAAAGGCCACATATGAAAGACCCACAGCTAATATCATCCTCAATGGGGAAAAACTGAGTTTTCCCCTTAAGATCAGGAACACGACAGGGATGTCCACTCTCACCACTGTTGTGAAACATAGTATTGGAAGTCCTAGCCTCAGCAATCAGACAACAAGAAAAAATAAAAGGCATACAAATGGGCAAGGAAGAAGTCAAACTTTCACTCTTTGCAGACAACATGATATTCTATGTGGGAAACTAAAAGACTAGACCAAAAAACTGCTAGAACTGATACATGAATTCAGCAAAGTCACAGGATATAAAATCAACATACAGAAATCATTTTGCATTTCTATATAACAATAATGAAGCAGTAGAAAGAGAAATCAAGGAATTGATCTCATTTACAATTGCACCAAAACTGTAAGATACCTAGGAATAAATCTAACCAAAGAGGTAAAAGATCTATCTCCTGAAAACTATAGAAAGTTAATGAAAGAAACTGAAGAAGACACACAAAAAAATGGAAAAAACATTTCATGCTCACAGATTGGAAGGACACATGTTATTAAAACGTCTATACTACCCAAAGCAATCCACACATTCAGTGCAATCCCTATCAAAATAACACCAGAATTTTTCACAGAGCTAGAACAAACAATCCTAAAATTTGTATGGAACCACAAAAGACCCCAGATAGCCAAAGTAATGTTGAAAAAGAAAACCAAAGCTGGAGACATTACAATTCCAGACTTCAACCTATATTACAAAGCTGTAATCATCAAGACAGTATGGTACTAGCACAAAAACAGACACATAGATCAGTGGAACAGAATGGAGAACCCAGAAATGGACCCATTAATGTATGGCCACTAATCTTTGACAAAACAGGAAAGAGTATCCAATGGAAAAAAGACAGTCTCTTCAGCAAATGGTGCTGGGAAAACTGGATAGTGACTTGCAGAAGAATGAACCTGGACCACCTTATTACATCATATACAAAAATAAACTCAAAATGGATGAAAGACCTAAATGTAAGACAGGAAGCCACCAAAATCCCAGCGGAGAAAACAGGCAACAACCTCTTTGACCTTGGTTGCAGCAACTTCTTAACTAGATTTGTCTCTGGAGGCAAGGGAAATAAAAACAAAAATGAACTATTGGGACCTCATCAAGATAAAAAGCTACTGCGCAGCAAAGGAAACAATCAACAAAACTAAAAGGAAACTGACAGAGAGAAGATATTTGCAAAGGACATATCAGATAAAGGGTTAGTATCCAAAATCTACAAAGAACTTACCAAACTCGACACCCAAAACACAATCCAGTGAAGAAATGGGCAGAAGACATGAATAAATGCTTTTCCAAAGAAGATATCCAGATGGCTGACAGATGTATGAAAAGATGCTCGACATCACTCATCATCAGGGAAATACAAATCAAAACCAACTGAGATACCACCTCACACCTCTCAGAATGACTAAGATTAACAACTCAGGAAACAACATACGTTGGTGAGAATGTGGAGAAAGGGGAACACTTTTGCATTTGGTGGGAATGCAAACTGGCATAGCCACTCTGGAAAACAGTATGGAGCTTCCTCAAAAAATTAAAAATAGAACTACCCTATGATCCAGGAATTGCATTACAAAGTATTTATCCAAAGAATGCAAAAAACTGATTCAAATGGGCACATGCACCCCAATGTTTAGAGCAGTGCCATCAACAATAGTCAAAGTATGGAAAGAGCCTAAATGTCCATCAACTGGTGAATGGATAAAGAAGATGTGGTGCGTGCGCACGCGCGCACACACACACACACACACACACACACACAAAATGGAATACTACTCAACGATAAAAAAGAATGAAATCTTGCCATTTGCAACAATGTGGATGACACTAGAGTATATTTTTTTATTTTATTTTTTTTTAATTTTTTTTTCAACGTTTATTTATTTTTGGGACAGAGAGAGACAGAGCATGAATGGGGGAGGGGCAGAGAGAGAGGGAGACACAGAATCGGAAACAGGCTCCAGGCTCTGAGCCATCAGCCCAGAGCCTGACGCGGGGCTCGAACTCACGGACCACGAGATCGTGACCTGAGCTGAAGTCGGACGCTTAACCGACTGCGCCACCCAGGCGCCCCGACACTAGAGTATATTATGCTAAGCAAAATAAGTCAGTCAGAGAAAGACATATCAAATGATTTAACTCATATGTGAAATTGAAGAAACAAAACAGATGAACATAGAGGAAGGAAAAAAAATAAAAACAGAGAGGGAGGCAAACCATAAGAGACTCTTAAATACAGAGAACAAACTAAGGGTCGTTAGAGGGGAAGTTGGTGGGGGATGGGCTAAATGGGTGATGGGCATTTAGGAGGGTGTTTGCTGGGATAAGCACTGGGTATCATATATATGAGATGAATCACTAAATTCTACTCCTGAAACCAATACCATACTATATGTTAACTAACTTGAATTTAGATAAAAATAAAATAAAGTAAGAAACAAAAAGAAAAAGAAAAGGCATCATCATGGGCAGATGGGGCAGGGAAGTGCAAGTTGCATCTTTCCACGACCATCCCACTACCTCCCAAGTTGGTGCTTTAGAGAATTATTTATTAAGAGTTAGTGGATGGGGTTATCTGTTATAACAACACTATAGATTCTCTGACATTTACAGAATACCCACAAAAGCACCAGCCGCTTCAGTGACGTTTTTCTAGACCAAAGTCTCCCGAGAAATTTCTTCCGTTTCACAAGTCATAGATATAAATGCATGCAGAAACTCACTAGACTCTGCCAAGACAATAAATATTTGGTCACATTTTCCCCCTACAGCAGGTAAACTCATAGACTACATCTACGATCCGACCAAACAGCATTACTGGTCAGTCCTGTAATTACTAATTCCACAGCAAACACTATATCCTGGGCAAACCACAGGCATTCCGTTCTGTCTCACAGATGGGAAAAACACATCGCCCCAGACTCCAGCCTACAGAGATTGGGATAATCATGGGATAAATTAAGGATTATTTGCATCTGGTGTAGGGCTAATATAAAGTTGTTTTAGATGTACTATGCCATAAAGAGATCAGAATAGAGTACAATGGCTTCTAAATCTTTCTTTAAAGAGCATAATTTTTTTATCATGTGAAATTTTATGTAGCACCCTAGTGTTTGAGTCTGGTAAAGCTAGAGCTGTTCTAGCTGATGCTGGGCAGGAGGAACCCTCAGTAGAGGTGAAGTATTGATTTGAACATAGATCTAGAACTCAGAAAACTAGGGTTTCAACCTAAACTCTGCCCATGACTCATTTTTCATGTAGGTCTCAGCTTCCCCATCTGTAAAATGGGGATAAGAATCTTTTCTGGGAAACTGCTGTGGCTCACAAGGGACACAGTATGAGTGAAAATGCTCTATAAGCACCGGGCAGGAACACAAGGTATTACTGAATTTGCTTTGATAATGTTCTCTCCTTTCCTCAGGCCACCTCTCCTTGTGGCCATATTTCACTGTAGTCAAGGCTCACATATCTGTCAGCTTCAATTTTAACTCTGGACCTGTTCTGGACTGTAGGCCAGCTGTCTCCACACGGTGTTTGGTTCACGGGTGGGGAAGGCACTCACTCTGGGTAAGTGTCTGCTATGAGCAGCTAGTGTCCTGTCCCATTTTAGCTCATCCCCTTCCTGTTTTCTCTCAAAATAGCTCATGTTTTGGGAATATTTATCAGTGTCATTAGTAAATGGGCAGTATTTCCATTCTACAGGTGGAGAAACAGTTCACAGAGGTTAAGTGTGGAATAGGGGTACAAACTTAAATCTTCTGCATACAAACTGCTCCTATTTATATGTGAGAAAAAGAGAATTAACAAGTTACATCAGGGCGCCTGGGTGGCTCAGTCAGTTAAGTGTCTGACTCTTGGTCATGGCTCAGGTCATGATCTCACAATTCACGGGTTTGAGCCCTACAAAGGGCTCTGCACTGACAGTGTGGAGACTGCTTGGGATTCTCTCTCTCTTTCCTTCTCTCTCTGTCCCTTCCCCACTTATGCTGTCCCTGTCTCTCTCAAAATAAATAAATAAACTTAGAAAAAAATTTAAAAAGTTACATCAAAGGATCTGGCCATTATCTAATGGGGTATGCCAGTACACTCTGCTAATACATATTTTAAACTCAAATGGCTTCAAATCTCTTGTCATTTGATACTGTTCCAATTGAGCATTTATAAAGCATAATATGGAGATTCATCCCTAATAATACAGCTTGGTATATTTGTAAAGCTGTTCCTGTGCAGGCCTCCAGGGTCTCATCTCAGGCTTTCAGATCACTAAAGCTATTTATTATCAATGCTCAGCTTTTGTAAAATGGACTTAGTATATTGCAGCTTTGATGAACCCTGCTCTGAATGGGAGAAGAAGGTGGGGGAATTGCCAGGGCAGTCATACACAACAATAAATCACTGCTCCTGACTTCCAAGTCAGGGCGATGGGGCAGAGAGGACAAGACTGTACTGCGGGATGAAGAAATCACTGGAGAGAGGGTTTGGGGATTTCTTTGATTCTTAGGTTAAGATGTATCTTTAGAGAATAGTTTCGGTAGGCTAAAACTCAATTATTAAAAAAAGGAGATAAAGATGCAGAGAAGAGGACTAAAAGGAGGAAATAAGTGAAAGTACTTCCGAGTAACTTTAGTTGATGATTTATGACATCTTAGTGTGAGCCCCAGATGTGCTCATCATGACACATTCCATTATGGAACCAGCCCCGGGAGACAGACCACTGGAATGAGTGAATCTGCTGCTGCAAGAGTTAGCCTTTCCTTATTATGAACCCCAAAGGCCTCCAAAACATGCCTGGACAATGAGAAAAAGGGGACAGCTTTTCTGTTTTCTAAGTGATTTTCCTCTTCTTTCCGTGCAAATGGGACTCAGTTGCTATAAAATTCACTCAAATTAGGAAAACATAGGTAAAACCTACATGGTGTGTCTGTGGATGAGATTTGACCTCAGAATAATCCAGGCAATAACACCACGGGCTAGATTTGGGGTTTGAAATTCTCAGCTTGGGGTCAGTGAGGCCAAGGTCATGGGTTCACTGCCTTTGCTTTGATAGATATCCTTCTTATTCTATTTAAAGGCCTTGTAAATAAATACAGGAAGGATGATTAAAGGGGGTAGGTTAAATGAATGTGTGAAGGACAATTCCAAGTCCAGCATGTTTCTGGAAGAGGATCCCAGGTATGAGTCCAGTGAGGCTAGCACCACATACAGAAGACAGACGCACCACTAGACTGGTGCGATGCCCCCCTGCACCTGTGGTCTGCCCTACCGAGCTGCTACTCAGCGCTCACCTGCAGTAGAGGTTGGCTCACTTTTTCGGTAAAAGGCCAGGTAGTAAATATTTCAGGCTCCATGGGCCATACACTGTCTGGCAACTACTCAGCTCTGCCATAGCAGAGTGAAAGCACTCGTCAGTATGTAAACACATGAACGTGGCTGTGTTCCAATGAAACTGCATTTACAGAAACAGAGAGTGACTGTGATTTGGCCCAAGAGCCATCTATGCTTTGCTGATCCCTGATCTAACATGGCTCTGTGAAGACTTTGGGTGGGTTGAATGACAGTGTCTGTTTCATGGAAATTGATCTGTCTGTGTTGACACTGGAGGGCCTCCAAATGCAGTCTTTGAACTTCCTCTGCTCTTTATATTACAGACTCAGGACTTTAAATAGCAACTTTATGCTGACAACTTCCCAAATTTGTATTTCCAACCTGGACCTTTCCGTTCAACTCCAGATTCATCAATCCAACTGCCTATTTGGATGTCTCACAGACACCTCAAACTTGACAGGTCCAAAGCTGAACTCCTGACCCCCTGTGCTAACATCTTCCACTCTCTCTATCCTTTAGTTGTTCAGCCCAAACAAAACCCTGAGCTCATCCTCAACACCTCTCTTTCTCTTACACCCCACATCCAATCAATCAGGAAATACCTTTCTTATCTTCAAAATCTATCTAATCTATATCATTTTGTTCTTGGATTATTTAAGTAACTTCCTTACTGATCTCTCTGTTTCTAAACTTGCCTCCCTGGAGTCCATTCCCAATATAGTAAGCAAGAGGGATCATTTAGAAACCCACGTCAGAGCATGCCAATCTTCTGCTCAAAACCCTCCAATGGCTCCCCAACAAGGCCCTCCATATCAACTTCCAGCCTCTTCTCTGGTCTTACTTCCTATTGTTCTCCCCCTTGCTTACTCTTTTCTAGCCACTCTGGCCTTCTTTATTGAGCACCCAGACCTACTCCTACCTCAGGGCCTTTGTACTGTTGGTTCTCTCTGCTGTATTCTTCTCCTAAATGCACACATAGCCTGCTCCCTTAAACATCTTTACTAAAATGTTACCATCCCAACTAGAGGGATCTACTCTGACCACATTATTTAAAACTTCCAGCTCTCCATTCCCATGGTCTTTATCCTCTTTTAACATGCTATCATCTTATTTACTGTGTTTATTGTCTGTTTCTCTCCACAACAATACAATCACGATAGGGTGAGAATTGAGTCCTCTTTACTGCTGAATCACCAACACATAGAACAGCATGTGGCAGCCATTTGATAAGTATTTGTCAAGTGCACTGAACACTGAGAATTGTGTAACTGACCAGACCATTCTACCGGCACTGGTTAAGAGAAAGCATTGAGCAAAGCTTGTGGCCAGTCTTTAGTGAGGAGGCAGATATGCAGGATAGGCATTGGCCTTATTTGCGGCTCTGTTTGATTTTACTTTTTCTTTCTTACCTATACTTCTCCTGTACCTTCCGAGATAAGGCAGGGGAGGCACATACGAAGACATTCATAGTGTCAGTTTTATCATTTACATTTCGACAGTGTGACCACATGTTCAATTCTGGTTATCAGCTAATGGGTAAGAGTGAACATTTCTCTTAGTGGATATTATGTGCCAGGCATATGCTAAATGCTTTTAAAGAACTAGGTCATGCACATAACGATGCAACAATGTATACGCTTTAATCATCTTCCTTTTTAGACATTAACAACAGCAGGCTTAGGATGGGTTACGTAACTTGTCTACAGAGCCATATTGGTAGGTGGTGGCCTTGGAGTCGGACTCCAGATCTGTTAGCTGCCTGGGTGTGGATCTGCTACCTTTTGCTACTATGCTTCATTGGTGTTTATCCTTGCCTCTCTTCTCCCCAATGTAGTGTTAAATGACCTATTTTTGGACTATTCAAGCTTTTTATATCCATTAACTCGGATTAATTGTGTGGATGGACTTATTGTCCCTGTAAAGTCATGCTAAGTGGAGAAAAACAAATATCTCCTCTCTGAAACAATGAGTTAAGAGCTAAGAAATAGAACAGAGCTTCTTCACCCCACTGAATATCTCCCCCCCCCCCCAAATAATTGCTCATACAGGGTGTGCATTTTTCTTCTCGGGAAACATCAACGTTTTATAATAATGGGATGTGTGCCTCAAAGCATCTTTGTGGCACTTAGGTTTGCCACCGTGTTGTGTGCGATAGTCACAGAGGTGACCAGGTGAGGGGGGGGGGGCGCACTACGGGGGTCAAGAGGCTGGTGAGGGTGTGGCCAGTGGGGTTCAGTCAAGCCCCAGGTAAGTCATTGTCCCAGTCCTCAAAATGAAAAGCTTAAACTGGATGACCTTGAAGGTGCTTTTCAGTTCTAAATTTCTAATATCCTAATTCCTGAGCTTGGGTGAGATGTGTCTCCTCTATGTTCTCATGACAACCCCTACCCATGCTTCTTCCAACCAAGCCCAGTCTGTGCTAACCCTGCAACCCCTGTTTCACAATCTTGGACACTGGGAGGTCAAGTGCCTCTGGTTCTCTGCCTGTCCCCATCACCTTGGGCAGAGCTGAGAAGGTAGGAGTCATTTGATACATATTTGTTATGTGAATTAATGAATGAATACAAACAATCATACATGTGTTTTGCCTTTCTCTCTGTTGACTTGAGTTTGTTCTCCGAGCCATTTTGGCAGCTTTTAGGCTTCCTCCAATCCCACACTGAGTTCTTGTCTAGTTGGTCACTCAACAGACAAAACATCACTGGACGAGAAGCTGGAGGAGGCTGGCTGCCAACTGCCCATCTCAGAGGCCAGGATAATGATCAGGCTGGTTCATGGGCTCCGCCCCACTTAAATTGCTATAGTTTCTGACAAGTCTTCATGACTTATTGCAACTATACCAAGAGCTCTAGTGAGCTGCGGTGCTTTTCAGTCCTGTGGCCAAATGATGCTGCGAAAGCCACATACACACCCAAGATTTCCTTTATATTTGTATGGCTCCCCCTTATGTAATAAATGTAAAGATAAGAGCTTCTTGTAATCAAGAGAACACTTCAGAATGTCACGGGCAGAGCCTCAGGAGATAAAGATATGAAGCCAAAAACAGGTGCAAGGGATTCACACTTCACATGCGGTTAACATTTCTACTTAGAATAAAGTCATGGTCAAACATTAATTAGAATCCCTCGGCCTCAACTGAAGTAGTCTCTTAAAGTCTCCCTTTAGGCTTTAATAATTGGCGTCAAAAAATAAGTTTCCTCGTGTTTACACATCCGCTGAAACAAACCTTATGAAATCCAACATTTCAGGACTGTAGGCCCTGGGATGGGGTGAGGCAGAATTGTCCCCCTCTGCAAATAAGAAACTGTGTCTCTGAGGGGTCAATCATTTATGTGAGGGGCTTTCTTTCTGGTAGGACTAGCTGGACCCTCTGTCTGAGGACCAGTGGCAAAGCCCTGGCAATGCCTGCTGCACAGCTGGCTGGTGCTCAATGCAGGTGTGATTCAAGTCTCGCGATGAGAGCCAGAGACCCTCAGGAAGTGCTTCTCTCCCTTGCACCTAATGTCACCCTCACTAACATCTGCAGTTCCGCTCCACAGCCTCTAAGTGTGCTTCTTAGGGCCTGAAAATAAACACATAGTAGACAGCTTGGCTATTGTCTTTTCAGACCTGTGAACTTTCTTTTTCTTAAAAAATTTTTAAACGTTTATTCATTTTTGAGAGGCAGAGACAGAGTGTGAGTGGGGGAGGGGCAGAGAGAGAGGGGGACACAGAATCTGAAGCAGGTTCCAGGCTTTGAGCTGTCAGCACAGGGGGCGTGAACTCATAGACCACAAGATTATGACCTGAGCTGAAGTCAGACACTCAACCAACTGAGCCACCCAGGCACTGTGACCTGTGAACTTTCTTAAACCTCATCTTAGTCTTGCACTTTGCGAAGGAGCTCTGATGGGGTGGACAGAGCATTGGTTGAGGGATCAGTGGGCTGGAGTTCAAGTCCTGGCTCCTCACCTCTCTGGTCTATACCTGCTCCTTGAATGGGAGTAAGATCTACCTACTTCATATGGATGTGAGGAAATGAAATAGCGGGAGGGGCTGCTTTGCAAACTGCCAAGCATTAAAAAGGCCAAATATTTAAGAGTAAAAGACAGAAAGAGGGGTAGAAAGAAAAAGGATAAGAGACAGAGACCGAGAGGGTTAATGTCATAATGACACCTATACTGTAGGTTTGCTTCACCAAAAGTTCAGAAGAAGCTATGTCCAGTCTTCTGCAGGAAGAATGAGAATAAATATCACTTTCCTTACCACTCCCTGCCTTTTATCCTGTTTGCTTCTGTATAAATTATAAGGGTAACAAAACTGACCTGGCTCTTAGAAAAAGACAAGGGAAGATCAATAGGCCAGTTCTAAGAAAAGATGAATCAAAAAAAAAATCCCCAAAACAAAACAGTCTCTGTGTTGGAGGTGCAGAGCATCCCCAAGATAGAGGTATGTGAAACAGCAACTGGTGCTGCAAAGTCCTGTAACGAGAGGGCCTGCTTCCTCTCCTTCTCAGGCCTGCAGGCTGATGGGCAAGCAGGTGATGCACGATGCTCTGCCACGAGGCAAAGCTGAGGGGGCAGGGAGAAGTGGATCTCTCTCTTCCTCTCAATCTGTCTCTTCCACCCAGGACTTCAGTGTTCATATTGCCTGGATTATCAGTGGCCCTTGCTCTTGTCAATCAAAGGGAGGTACCGAGAATAGCTACACAGGCAAAAATATTTTGTCCTGGGTGTTAGGAAAGGTTCCCCCCACTTTTTGACTATGAATTCTCAGAGAACTCGTCAGTCACCAGGCCACTTCCTGGTTTCGGTCCTGCTGCCAGCACTGTGCCCGCCTTCCCCTCAGCCGGCCCTGCCTAGCCTTCCTTCCTCAGGGAGCTGCTGAGACTTGAGGAACCCAACTGACATTGCCTGGAGTGTCTTTTGTTGGCCTTCTGTAAGGATCTCACGACACAGCCCACGACAGGCCTTCAGACCAGAAGTGTTGGGTCAGAGCCTGCGAGGAGACAGAGGACAGCGGTTACTTACAAAATCGGGCGAGACTGGAAATCTTCCTGGTTCATCCTCTCAGACTGGCGGATTTTCAGGATCTCGGTGTAGCTCAGGTTCTGCAGTTTGCACTTGAACTGATCCAGGGAGCTAGGCTTGGTTGTGAGAGCTCTCATAACCTGCTCCTTCACCACCTGCATTACCTGTAGATGAAAGGAAGACCATAATTTTCCTGGGGGCCGTCCTTGCCCATTGGAAAAAATCTTTCAGAGATAATGGCTCCCTACCTCCCTGCCTCATTGACTTGCACTCTCTGCCCAAACCTTGAGCTTTTCCAAAGAGTAGACTACCATGATGTACATCTTCAACTTTGTCTTGTACCTGTAGAACCACAAGGAAGGAGACGGATGGACTAACTTGGGGTTGGGGATGAGAGGCCTGGCCGGGAGGAGTGGTCCATTTGCTCGATATATTACACGTCTGTGCTGAAGCCAACACCACAGACAATGCAAACTTGAAAAGCAAAAGAAGTCCAAGTGGCAGCAAGGACTCTGCATTACCGTTATTTTTTCTGGAAGAAAATCACTGAGACACAATCAACTGTGGAAGTTTGGTTGGCACCGGTTCAAATAAACGTGGAATGATACCCACACTCACCCCTCCCAGAATGCTTGCCCCATGTAGTTAAGGCCTGAGTGTTCATACAAATGAGGGATTTGAAAATGCACACGTGCCTTCTTGAGCCAGGCACAAAAAAAAAAAAAAAAAAAAAAAAAAAAAAAAAAAAGTCTATTAAATAGAACAGACATATCCCACTGGAAGCCTCAAGAAAAAAGAATATGGTAATGTGCTATCCAGCCCACAAGGAGGCAATTAAACATTGCCTCCATTAATGTGGATTCATCTTCATCAGAATTTATAAAGCAGGGAAAGACTAGAGAACACAGAGGCATCCAAGACACTTGCAGTAATCTCCCTGCTTCTTTTTGTATCCTCTACTGCAAATGAAAACAATTGTTACCATTGACAAGGTAGTTACTATGGCCAGATACTATGCTGGTGCATTATATATGTTCTCTCTCTTAATCCACTCAAATTTATGAGTTAGATGTGATCATCATTCTACTTAGATATAAAGAAACTGAAGCTTTGAAATATTAAGTAACCAGTTCAAAATCCTCTGACTGGTTGGTGGTGGATGAGTTGGGATTTGAACCCTATGGTGTGAACACTCTACTACACTGCCAATCATGCCACCATCCTTGGGGTCAATAGGTAACTTAAAAATACGAAAAAAATCACAAATGCAACTCAATTATATGCTAGATTTTGTGCCAGACACATTTTGTATTCATCATCTCATTTAATCTTCCTTCCAATCCAGCAGAATAGGTGTTATTACCACTCCTTTAAAGATGAAGAAACTGAGACTGAATGATGGAGGACTTATCCAAGGCTACACATATCTAGTTGAGTTCAATGGCACCAAGCAGTCCAGTATGGTGCATACAGCAGGCACTTGATGGTGAACAGCCCTGGGGTGCCATGTGTGTGCCTTCATCACTACGAATGTGATCCCAGTATATTCCTTATGGCTTCTAATCAGTTCTTTGTTGAATAAGTGATGCATGATAGGTACTTGGTAATTGCTCACTGACTAGTCCTACACCAAGATGACATTTTCATGAAGTTTTATTGTAATAGAGGTAACAGTTTTACAGCATGGAAAAGATTGTGGCAAACCTGAACTTCCAAATGTGCCTGAGTGCTAGGTGATGGGAGAATCTCACCGCCTTAGAAAATACTACGCAGCTAAAACGTCCTCTAAACACTTAACAGCTCCTTGTACTTGCTGAGCTTTTTGATGGTGTGGGTTGCTAAGCAATCTGCTCAGGTTTCTTTCTCCAAATATATGTCTCTCTTATAGCTGTCCTGTCCACATAAGGACCCGTTCAGTGACCTGCAGGGGTCTAGAGGACACTGGGAGGTAGCATATCCCCCTTGATAGTGGAACTAAACTGGCCTTCAGGAAAACCCGGGGGCTTCCCAGTAGATGTCAGGTGACCCCAATGACATGAGTCCCCTACCTCAGGTATGCCAGGTGTCCTTACTCTTTACTCATCTGCTGACCCACTGCTTTCAGTGCCCCTATGTTCCAGGGATCCCAGGTCAGGAATATTTTCCTTTAGTCAATTGAAAATGGCTGAACTGAAGAGAAGATGAGTCATAGGTGACAGGAATAAAAACAAATCTATCTATTTTTCAAGTGATATCAACCCTCACTTTTCCTTATATGCTTCTGACATTTAGGAACCCAAGTTCACAATGAGAAGAACCTCCATTAGGTAACATATTTGCATTTTCAGGAGGACTTTCTGGGAGGTAGTGTCTTATCACAAAATGGCAGGAAATTTCAGGAAACTACAGAAGAAAACTTGGAGGATGACAGATCTCTGTCATGTACTCATGAATCTGCTTTATCCCGTAGGCACCACAGAGGCCCTGTGTGCCACAGCTGCCCTATGAAGGGGAGGGGTGGTTGCTGGTGACAGCAGTGGTTTAAAGACATGAAGGCAACTGTCCTTTTTTTTAAATATGAAATTTATTGTCAAATTGGTTTCCATACAACACCCAGTGCTCATCTCAACAGGTGCCCTCCTCAATGCCTATCACCCACCCACCCTTCCCTCCCACTCCCCATCAACCCTCAGTTTATTCTCATCCTTTTGGACTCTGATTCATGAATGTTTCTAGGACCATGGCTGGGTCATGCAGTCTAACTCCACTGGTTACCAGCTTACCATAAAGCAGAAAATATTGATTTGAAGCAATTATTACAAAGTTGCATGAGAAGCATTACTTACAAAGTCAATACAACAAACATCCCTGAATACTTATCATGTGTCTATACTGGGTGAGGCACTAGGAATTCAAAGATGAATAAGGTATGTCCCTTGCCTTCTGTGAACTAACAGTGTAATAAGAGCTAGACTTTGGACACAGGCAATAATTGTTACAATAGAAGTGTGGATGTGATAGAGAAGACAGACTGGTGGTCTCTGGTGGCAGACAGGGAGGCATTTCAGAGCAGACATTATATGGGTTTTGCAGGAAGAGTGGGTGTTCAATGCTGCGGGAAGAGATGAATAACCTGAACATGACACCTAATTAACCCCTTTGAGCCTGGGCTGCATCTGAATTGGAGCCAGTTACATAAGCATCGTTTCATGCCCCCAGCATAATGGAATAAAGGAAAATTTCCAGTTGACCTTCCACCTGATCTGCTGCTTTTTTTACTCAAGAAAAATGCTAAATTTGGGATGCTTGACAAATTTTGAAAATTGTGACCATCTTATGTGGCATAAATGGTGGTTAAATTTGGTCAAGGTTGAACTATAACAGTTTGCTGTTTCACGAGAGGGGCATCACAGGAGCTGTCTGTCCCCTTCCCCATTTAGAGAAACTCAGAGTCAAACCAAGGAGATAATTATCATCTCCCAGAGTTATTTGACCCTCATGTGGGAGGTAGAGGACATGTAAGAGAGACTAAGAGCGATTAGAATACCAAAAATGAAGAAGCAGTTTTTAAATAGAATCAGGTTAAAGCTGGGGAAGTTTTAGACACATCTCCACTTCCCTAATTTTATAGATAAGGAAAGAGGGCCAGGGGATTCTCCTACTTTTTGCATTTCTTAAGAGGCTGTCACAGAGATGACAGTCACCAGACCACATATGATTAGACACAATGATTACACTACTAAGTGGTCATGTGACCTCAGTTGACCAATCAGCATCCTTGCCAGACTTCTGACTTGATGTGAAGCAGAACTGAAGCATGCTCTTTTCTCCTAAAATTGACAACTGCAACACTGTCCCTTAACATGCAGGAAGAGTGGGAGATATTAAGACTGATTTCGTTCAAATTAGACAGAAGAAAGGTGTGTGTGTGTGTGTGTGTGTGTGTGTGTGTGTGAGAGAGAGAGAGAGAGAGAGAGAGAATGTGCTAATGGTTAAATTATATTCAACCATAATGTTAATTCAATCCTGACATTTGCTGGTTTTGTTACATGAACCTTTTTTTTTCCCCATTTGAATGGAATTCTTGTCACTTACAACTTAAGATCTCAATGAATACATATAATGAAGTCAAAGAGGAATACCAGCTTATGGGTTGGAGGTTGCCCAGACTGGGGAAAAGTAGGAGAAGGAAGCTGGATAGAAACAACAAAGGTGCTTTAATAAGAAATATGTTTTAAAAATCATCCTCATTTATATGCACATGGTTGTACCTTTGCATGGAAATGATGATAATCCCTTACGGTGGTCTGGGAAATTCTTCAGCTCCTACTTCAATCTTATGCTTAAAATCTACTGTTAAGAGTTTCAATTCCTCTAGCTTAAGACTTTGATCTTTTGCTAGATGTAAGAATCCACAGGTGGTACAATCTTTTAAATTCCCAACAATCACTTATGCTTCAGTTTAAAAGAAAACACATACCATTTCCTAAGAGTAGGTTGATAGGATAAGAAAAAAGATAAGGATAAGCCAAGGGGCACCTGGCTCCAGAAAAAGGGGTGCAAGTGGTTGGTATGTATATAGCATAGAACAGAGGTTAGGGAAGACAAAGACTGGCTTTCCCTGATTTACTTCACAGTTTTGCTTGGCACCAGCCCTGAGAAGTTCTATGGTCACTCTGTGTGCCAAGGAAAATGACCCCAGTGAAAAATGTCATTGATTTTTTTAAAGAGACAAAATAGTTAAATAAATCAAATATTTCTCTATTCCTTTGCAAAATACTTTCCACAAAGGCTGCAATTAATAATGTTAAGTCTCCAGAATGCTCTATGTGTGCAATTTAAATCAAGACATTCACAACCACCACGTTTGACTCTGTCTTCTTCGGAAAATATCAAACTTTTTATCATTGTTTGGAAAACCCACAGATGGTGTAGCAGAGGCATTAGCAAATCAATGAACTTAAAACTTCTTAATTACAGAATATGCTTTGCCACAGACAGCAAACAAAACATGCTTTTAGAATCTGCATTCACTTACTGCTATTGACCGATTATTTCATCAAGGTCAAACTGTGCCTGTGGTGTGTTTCTGGAATTTTTCCGGCACATGTTCTCTGTGATAATGTCACATGTTACAAAAGCAGTGGCAGTCCCATAAGACACATGTACCTCAAATGGAGAAAACCTTTGGGCTCCTTGGAAGGTTGGGTTAATGGTGTTAAGGGCTGGGGAACCCTCACTAGAATCAAACATGCTGGTAATCCAACTGTGCTCCTGTTGTACATTGAAATGCGCTCCTGTGTTTTATTCCCAGATCTCCTGAGCCTCCCTGTGCTCCTAGTCTAATCACCAATTTGACCACACATTTATACCCACAATCTTAATCCAGCATTATTCATCCGTTCATTCAACAACTGTTTTTCAAGCACCAACAATGTGCAAGGCACCGTAAGTGAGACATCTGAAGACTTGTGTCAAATGAGCACCCAGTCTGGGAAAGTGGATAAGACATGTACATACTTGCCTCCTCCAAGGGAGGAAGTAATGTCACAGTGAAGTGAGGGCAAGACATTCATTCCTCAAATACTTGGTCCATCTCAAGTGCTGACGGGCTGACAGCACAGCACCAGGACTTCGGCTGGGGCTTGAGGAGAGACCAGATGTGGACATGATGAGAAGCAGAGAAGGAGCTACCATTAATGGTGGAAGAAACAGCATGCGCCAACGCTTGGAGAGAGAAGAAGACATCCCTGGGTGGGGAGGAGTGTATGGTGGCTTCATTTAGTTGGAAAAGTGAGTTAGGGCTGTGGGGTAAGCCTGAAAGTCAGGCTGGGCCAGACAGTGGGTGGTTTTGTTGGTTAAGATGAAAAATTTGGATTTTTTTCTATAATTAATGATAAGTCACCACGGGATTTGGGGGCTGTGTGATGAAATTCAATACTATAAAGTATGTTGGGACGCATACAAAAATTGGGAGAGATTCTGCTTGGAGAGGGGTCTGGGGAAACATTACTAAAGAGCCATTATCCCTGTTGCCACTGGGGTGAGGAAGGAAGTCAGAAAGTCTGCAAGGCCGAGACATAACTGTGGCTAGGACTTAAAGGATGGATGGGAGTTACTGAGGGAAGAAGAGGGGCAGGAAGTCCAGGAAGAGGTACCAGCAAGAGCAAAGGCTGGAGGGAGGGAGTGCATGGGTCAGACATTAGACAAAATATGCTTTTGGAGTCCATATTACAGCTTTCAGCAAATGGATGCTACTGGTTGCAGGATGGCTTCTCAGCCTTTAGGGCCCAACATACATGTTAGAAATAAGCCCACAGACCCAATCAAAGGAGGGACACGGAGACTCAGAGCACAGTGAAGCGAGGCTTTAATCAACATTCTTGCAAAAATGGGGGACTGACAGACATGCACACTCAGGACAATTACAGCAGACAATTTATCTCCTAGCATGCAAGTCCCTCCCTTGGCTCCTCATTGGCTGAGTACTAGAGGTTATAGCCTTACCCGGATATTGTCTATGCCCATGTAAGACCAAAAATAGTCTGATGGAAACAAGTGTATATTCCCTGAGGTGACTTTCAGGGACAGAGACTTTCAGTCCTTCCCTCATGCTCATTGCAAAGCCCACAAAAATAAGCCCACGAAATGGAGAGGGGAAGAAGAAACAGGAAGTGAAGTGTCTAAAGATTTGAGACTCCATTGTTGGGGGGGTTGGTTCATACATATTTCCAATAGATTGTAAACCTATTGTTAATTAGATAGCACAGCTTTTATTTGGTATTTCTGAAAAGGAATCATCTCCCTTACTTCTCATAATACACAACTGTGAAGCCAGGCTGTGACTTTTTCGAAGACAGTCTATCTCTCCCAGACTCAGTTTTCTGATTCGTAAACCATAAATACTAATCATTTAGAATTTTTCAAGGTGTTGTTCTTTAGATAAAGCCTCATACCATTTATGGTACCTTGGACCAGACATGAGTTTCCCTTCCCAAGCCTTAGTCTTGGGCTCACTATAAAGTGGAAATAATAGTTCAGAGTTCATAGGGTTATTGTAAAATCGAAATAAGATATTATTTCAATACACCAAATAGAACATACTAGATACACAACAAATATGATGTCATGCTCCCTTGCCTTCTGAGAATGAAATGACTTATATCAGAGGTTTCTCCTACAATAAAATATCCTTGAAAGAGTGTTCCGAGACCACATCTGTATCATTTGGGAACTTGCTGGAAATGCAACTTCTCAGACTCACCCCAGATCTACTGAATCAGAAACTCAAGGAGTAGCACTCTGCAATCAGGGTTTCTCAATAGCTCCTTCAAATGATTCCAGCACTCACTAAATGTGAGAAGCTTGGTCTCAGCAAACATTTAGCCCCACTTCTCAGCCTTCAGTGTGGCATCAATAGCAATTCGTGCCATATCCCATTAAAGGAGATAAATCAGTTACTGGTGTACCTTTCTCCAACTAGACTGTAAATCCCTAGAGGGCAGGTACTGTTCCTTATTTGTATTGTGGTCCCTAGTACTTAACACGGTATCTTGCAGACTGTAATAATGGTTGATATGTTTAATGCCAAAGATTCTTAGGCTCCCACATTTTATCTGTAGAATTAAACAAATACATCCTTAACACAGTTGTAAGACTGTTAACATGGTTTTCAAAGTGCACTTTTACAAAGTCTAAAAAGTAAAGTCCGTGGTTTTGAAATGCTGTCTTAGGGTTTGAGAGATCGTTTTGGGCTTCCTTTCCCAGGCTGAGTTGGAAAAGGCTGGTCTGTGAAGAGTAGAGAGTTTCTAAAAAAGCCACTGTTGGGCATTATCACTAAAAGAGGGAGTCAGCACTTACAAAAATGTACAATCTACCCAATCAGTAGTGACCCATTAAATGGATTTATCTTCATAATGAAGAGAAAAGGCTGTCTCAGAGAAGACAGATGTCAACACAGTCCAGCTTAAAAATGAGTCATGTGGGAGAACTGTCATTGCCAGGCTTTAGGACTGGACCATTTTTCTTCCTAAGAATGTTCCTTACATAAAACAAAATGACTGAAGATTCATAAGGAACAAAAAATTGCAAGGATTCTGCTTGGAGAGGGGTCTCACTGCTCATATACAGGCAGAATAACTTCCCAGAGACCAGGGATCACTTTGAAGGGCTAATCTCCAAGTTTAGGATGTGGGGAGAAGAGGCCTTGCCCAGAAAAAGTGCTAGAAGTTAGGGTAAAAACTGATGACATTCTAGGCAGGGACAAATATTGACCTAGATGCAGGCTTTCAATCCCCCCCCTCCCCCCCCTCCACTCCAGCCCCTAGAGGTCTTTAAAATTAGGACACCTTCTGGAAACTAAAAATGGTTTTACTTTGTAGTTTTGCCACGGCTGGGGAGTGGACTGCCTAGGCTAGTCCCCGCAAATGAGACTTTGTGCTGAATGGTCTCAAATGTATTAAATGAAGGGGAGAGAAAAATTAAAAATGCTTTCTGGGCCCAAGGAGAAGCATTTAGGTTTTCTGTATTTATTCTGGGGCAGTATGGGCACAGAGCAGAGGTTGGCAAATTTCTGGCAAGGGCCATATTTTGTCTGCTGCAACTACTTAGCTCTGCCTTGGCAGTGTGAAACTGGCTGCAGACAAGAAGTAAATAAATGAGTGTGGCTCTGTTCCAATAAAACCTGATTTAAAAAAACAGGTGGTGAGCTAGATTTGGTCTGTAGGCAGCAATTTGGCAACCCCTGGTATAGAGGAAAAACACCTGGCTTTACAGATAGGCCATGCTCATTTCAAAGTCTGGCTCCATGATATGCTGAACTAGGTGAATGAATCACTCAGCTTCTCTGAACCTGTTTCCTTATCTAGAAAGTGGAGGTGACCAACTTTAGTCAGGATTAGGAGATGCTGAGCATTGATCCCTAAACACTATCCCCATCATTAGGAGGTTTCCTGTGAATCTTAGTCCTCAAGACAGCTCATCCAAAAAATAAAATAGTCCTTGCGGTATGAAGACCCCTTCATGATGGCACAGAGTGTTTAGAATGCATGGAGGGCAGTTCAAGATTATATTTAAGTTGCACTGAACGGAACTGATTCCAATATTTAAGTTTTTGTTTTCTTGAAAACAGTGTTCTCAATTGTCCCCCTGAATGGTTTCAGAGCCTCGAAGATACTTTTTCCTGTCCTTGCTCCATCCTGCCACATGTCCTGCTGAGGTTTGACCAATGCAGTCCCCTAATGAAGGGCCCTGTGGGGTCAGGCTTAATGTAAATGGCCAGAAACTGTTCTGAAATCACAGAGGATCAGCTTAGCTGGTGTGCAACCTCCAGCCCCTCTTGATTTCATCATGTATCCTCAATTATGCAAGATGAATTTGAAACATTTTATTCATGAATCAAATGCAATAATAAATGCAAAAAAGCTCCTTCGCATTTCACAATGGACATGGCTGAACCTTGGCAGGCGGTCATAATGAGAATCAGCAAGTCATTTAGCTTAGCTTCTCCCTTGCTGTCTCTGTTTCTCCAGTGGGTCTCTAACAGTCCTCTGAGCTCTCAACTCCTAGGATATCTGTCTGAGGGGCTGATGATGACTTCATTCAGAGCCGAAGGCCAGTGCTATGTGTGATGTGAGGAGTGAGGTCACTGTAACTCTTCTTCCCTAAGATAGAATTTCTGAACCCCACACAGGTTAGGCTTGTTGTGCATTACATCAAAGGCCAAGATATGTACCCAAGAGCTGAGAAAAAGGACAGTTCACTGCAGACCAAAACCTTCCCCTGGTTTGACTCCTCTCAAGATAGAGCCTGGAGTATAAACTGCCTGACAGCCAAGGCCTGCTCTTTGGGGGCCATCCATCTGTACTTGTGACCGAAATGCAACTCTGACTTGCATTATGTCTTTGGTGAGTGATGGAAAACTATGAAGCAATGATAAAAATAATGGAACTACCTGGGCTTGGAAGTTGAGAATTTGGCTCTGAGGATTACACTTTTAAGGGTGTTGTGCTGTCGACTTGCTTCTTGAATACCTGTTCCTTTGGTCTACTCCATGTCATTTTCACTAACTCCTCCTTGGGCCTCTGGCCCATCATTACCTGTCCTGATTTACCTAAAAGCCTCTGATTTTACCTCTGTCCCCTTCAGACCCTGCCCACAGAGGCTAGATTGTTTCCAAAATGCAAGTCTGATCATATCATTTACCTGCTTAGAACCTACAGTGGTTCAGCACTGCTTGTGGATGACCAGCCTCTCTAGTGTGGCCATGTGGGCACACGTGGTTGCCTTCCAACTCCCGCTCTAGCAGATGCCTCCTTCTTGGCTTCACCCCTCACACCCCATGATCTAGTCACACTGAGATCCTTTCAGTGCCTCGAACTTCACCCCTGTGCCCTCATTTGTGTTCTTGCTTTCACCTGTGACTAAAATCCTCCTAATACCTGCTCATTCTTCAAGTCTATAAAATCCTTCTCTGACCTGCTGCCCTTCCCTCATGTCGGTGCTGGTTCCCCCATTCTCCCATCATGGGATCATACTATGTAACATCATGAACAGTGTCCTTCATTAATTAATGCACATCCAGGGTCTGCACAATCCACTCACATAGTAGTAACTGAGAAAATGTCTACCTATTTATAGGTAGAATGGACCCATCAAGTGATTAAAAGAAATAAATAGCTTTAAAAATCAGCAATTCCCAACTCTAACTCTAAAATAGAATTTAAAGCAGACTTTTGCCTGGCCTCGCCCCCAGAGATTCTGATTCATTTGGTCTGGAATAGGTTCCAGACACTGGGCATATTTTTCAAAGCCCCACAGGGGATGCTAGTGTGTGGCTGGGCTTGAGATCTACTGGTCTAAATGAGGAGGCACAAGAAGACAGGAAGGAGTGATGACTGCTTCCCTTCCAGGGGAAAGAGAGAAGGGACAGGCCTCTTCCCTCCTTCACGTGCCCAATGCAACTTACAGATGAGGAACCAAGACCTTGGCTTGCTACTGCCTGTAGTTCCCCCAATGCTTGGTCTTCAGATATTAGCCACAGTATGAACAGGATGAGTGTTCTCATCTAGGACAGTCAGAGACAGGGTCAGGGGACCATGCTGGCTCTGAGCATGCTTTGAGAGGCCACCTTTACTCAGGAACCAGACCACTGTGCCTGGGCTGCTTATCACTGAGGCAGCCAGAGCCACTGTGGTGTGGACATCTGCCTACTAGGATCAAGTGCTGCTGAGGGACCCCTTTAGCAAGGGCAACCACAGTGTTCCCAATGGGCCCACAATTCCTTGGGTAGCAGTTAGCATCAATGTTCCCAGACACAGGGCAGCAGCCTGCGTGCCAACCTGAGTAGGCAACCTGCAGCCAGTAGTGTCGACACGGGCCTGGGGAACCTGAGGGACAACTAGTATTAGATACAGTATGAAAGGTGACTTTTCAAACATGCCCTGAGAGCAAAGAAGATGGCCCTGGAGCAGTTAGAAAGGGAAGCTAGCTGCCCAGCACTGTTCCCTTGCTTTGTGAGCTTCCTCTGATTTTTAGCCACTAATAAAATAGGAATTGGATGGCACGAGACAGAGAGATGTTCAGGAAGCTTCAAGCATCCTGAGAATCTGATCATAATCCAAATTGAGAACTCTGAGGGCCTTGGTGTTAGTCTCCCAAATAGCTCATTATACAATGCCTGACTCCATGCTTCCGTGCAGGTGCTAACTGGGCGATTTCACATTCCAAAGACTACAACACAAGGCACTAACAGCTGTCCTGTTCTTCATGAGAAGGCATTTTACTTAAGGCTTAAGGTATCTTTATGGCCAGTAAAAAAATAAATCTTTCAACCAGGAATTCATCTTAAAATCAATTACTGCTGGGTCTGTTGAAGAACAATGAATATAGAAGCAACACATTTCTCACTTTCTTCAGCATCTGCAGGAAGCCAGTTCAAAAGAGGAGAAACAAAGGTGAGGTTTAGGATCACTACCTTCTCTCCACAGCCTGCCCTTGAAGGGACAGCAATTGAGAGGCAAATAGCGATATGACCAAACTTCCTTTCTCTACTGAAAATAGGGAGCCAAATTAATATAGTAATCAGGGCAGACTTGCTGGTCAGCTAATTGAAGGCCCTGGTTGACAAGAGGGAGCTATTTTCACCAGTGTCTGATGGAGTCAGCCTCAGGCAAGCAGTCTGAGCAAATCACATTAGTGGGTGACATTTAATCTACAGCTTTGAATAAACAACATGTCAAACAAGTCAGTCAAAACATGTGACCATGCGTGGGGAAAGAGGCAGAAACAAATGGGGCTGGTTTTCTTACAAAAGTTGAGAAACTCTTTTCTAATAGGGTTGGGGGAAATGGTTAGTTTTTCTTTTAATACTTATACTACTATTGGTTGACTATTGCTCGATCACTAAAGTTAGCCATACTTTGTCAAGCATAGATGTTGAAAGCAAAGTCTTTGGCAAATCTTCTGCAAGTTACAAAGAATGATCTTCCCAGTGGGAAAGTCTCCCAAGCTGGAGTTGCTACTGAGGTGTTGTGCTCCTGCAGCCATGGCTAAGAGTGGTGGTGGTAGCACTTGTGGAATGACTCTTCGGAGAGGTCCCCCAAAGCAGAGGAGGAACTCCATTGAAAAAGTAACTGAGCCTCAAAGGATTTTCCTTTTTGAAGTCACACAATCATGAGGCTAAAATACACAGTGCTAAATGATGAGCAATTCTCAACTGCCCTTGTTTATGGATAAATGGCATCCATAGTTAGCCCTTTAAACATTATGGGCTCTTACCAATAAATCTGAGATGGACTCACTGTTCCTTCTTCACTCATTCATTGTAATGTAAGGTGTGAAGGAAAGGAGTGAATGGTAATGTCTGCTCACATGTTGATCTACCTTAGAGTGTCTCAACCTCTGTGGATGGTGGGATTTTACTCAATTCATCTCTGTGTGCCAGGATCAGTTTCATAAATATATGTAGAGTGACTGAATAGGGCTAAAGGAAGATGGAGAAGGGGGGTATTGGTGGACACTGATAAATTAGCCTCAGACTACTCTGAAATTAGTTGCCATTTGGAAAGAAATGAAACATCTACCGTCTCACATGGAGGTGAGGCCAGAAGTTCTGCGCGTTGAGATTTCCCAGCATGTTCTGCATAAACTGTTAAATAGTGACAAATGAAATGGGACAGCCTGCCCCTCTGGAAGGGATATTCAATAAACTTTTCATAAGCAGACTGCTCAGGCAAGACCACAAGTGATACAGAGTGGGAAAAGCGAGGTCTGGATCCTATAAACCAGCTCTGCCATCAGGCAAGGCTGATGGACCCCAGGGAAACCAGAATTATTGCTTCAGCAAGTCCCTCTGGGAGGACAGTGCCATCAAAATGAAGTGTTGGGGGTGCTCCTCAGCAGACAGATGGGGCAGTGGAAATGGCCACACAGTGGGAACTTAAAATTTAGCAGCACCCATTGTCTATACTCTGTAATATATATGGGGAAGGGGTGTTCTGAATCATCAACAGAATATATTAGGAGTAAATATATTTTTACTTTCTAAATTTTACCTAATGAATTGTCAATTTCTGGCATTAAAATCTTTAGAAGCATCCTGTACTTGCTCAGCTAACATTTATTAGGCACTTAATACAGGCTAAACTCGGGGTGAAGTGCTGGGAATACAAAACCAGACCCAGTGCCCACCTTGCAAAACTTCCTCTTAGGGGGAAGAAGGTGTGCAAATAAATAATAATGTTGGACTTTAATAAGTTCTGTTGTAGGTATGGGCTAACAATATAATTTGGGGGCAGGGAAAACAAAGTGATTATTAAGCATACCACTGGTTTTTGTGCATACAAATGTGTTTCTATTCTTACCCTATTGTTTCAACAATGGCACCTCTTAGAGTGTATTGAAATTATGCATTCACTACTGGTCTCCCAGTAGGACACCTTGAGCTTTCAGAAAGAAGAGACTATACCTCATTTATCTTTTTATCACTAGTGGATTTTAAAATCCTGCATACCTGGAAAATTTCCCACTCAGTCCAGTAAAGCGAAGGTCAACCAGACTATATTTCTGAGTTACGTGCTTTAAAAAAATGATTTCTGGTGCGTCTTTGTGAAGGCCAGGGATGAATCCCTGTGATAGTTTTAAGCAGAAGGAAAGAGAGGGTTTATAACAGTAGCAATGATAGATTAACTCTGGTTAACACACTGCTATACCAACGTCCTGCTGTATTTTTCCCAGATGGTTGTAAATTGGGACACCTCATAAATCCCCAGGCCTTTTCTTTTCCATGGCTGGTTATTACAGTGTCCCAGGGCAGAGGAGCACTTTCTAAACTAAAGTAATTGTGAGCCATTTATTATCTTTAAAGGAGAACCTGTCAACCACCACAGCACAAAATTCAGACAATTAAAACAGCCCAGACTGCTCTGATTCTGTAAAATCCCAACAGTCACTTGGTGGTTTGGAGCCAATGAGCCCAAGGAAGATCTGAAATGGCTGTGTTTCTCCTGTGTTTCTCCACTCATTTCCTCTTCCTTTTTGCCCATTTGCTATTATCTCTCACAGTTGGATGAACACAGCTGTTCCCGTGGTTTCCCCAATCCACTGCATCTGCCACGCTTCGCCCGAATGTGGTCCCTTGCCCTACCTATGCATCCTTTGGAGAAAACCTCGTAGAAGGTAATGATGCGGCATATATACCATCATTGCTCTCTCTCAGGTTAGTGGTGGGCATCACTAATCTATCAGGGCACTTTATTTTCTGCTGGACCCAGACTCTGCCTGCAGGCAACCACCAACAACCAGTTGAATTAGGCATTCTTGGTGGCACTCACCCTCCATCTCCGAAGAAATCAATGTTGATAAGCAACCGTTACTCTTACCTAACATATTCAACTGTTCAGTAACCTTGGATCAGAGTATCTTAAAAGTCCCAATGCCCAATTTCTTTGAAGACTAACCCTAGGTGTTTTAGGGCCTGGACCTGTGTTCAATTTTATGTACCTGTGAAAGTTGTTCAATCCAATAACTACACAGACTTTCTATCTAACTCACTATCTTGGCAATCAAAACCAATACTAACACCTCTGAAAATGATATACTGTCTGCAGTAAGGACCTAATCATTGGTCCTAGAACAGTGTCAAACACTCAGAGCTGACATGTATTTATTGACATGGTGAAACAGTGGGCAGACAGGGGTCTCCTAGTTATAGACCTCCTAATTATAGACCTGATGTTAGACACAATCACCTTTTTCTTTCTTTTCAAATTTCATGATTTTATAACTCTGGAAAAATTTTCTATGACCAATGTTTATGGAAATTGCCATAAACATGGCAATGTTTATGGTGAAATTAATTAGCATTTTAAATAGGGTGAAATTCACTGAGGATTTTTTAGAACTAACATCAGTTTCTATAAATCCACTTGTTCCTTATTTAATAAAAACAAATGAAATGATGTCTAAAAGAATACAATGTAATGTATTAGGGTTCAGGTATATTGGAGAGTCAATGTTCTGTTCTGTTCCTTTTTTAAAAAGAAAGTGTGAAAGAAGGGAAAAAGGCATGAATCGTGTAAAGTGGTACAAGCAAAGGAACCTTCAAAAAACAAAAGCACATTAAACTACACCTATGACAGTTCTCAATTTCTCACTTAAGAAATGTACGCATGTTATGTTGGATCTCACCAGGCATCCCATTCTTAAAGCAGAAAACACTCCTAAACTGAAAACAAATTTAATATCCACTCTCTGTCTCACCTAATTAGGCACAGTCATAAGAATCAAATGGGATGGGTGCTCACAAAGCACCTTTTATCTATCAGAGGGGATGGAATGGCGGCCCTTAGCACCTTCTGGCACTTTACTCAGTGGAGGTACAGGACTCTAAGCTTGGTATCTTTCCTCTCATTGTATCCTGACAACAATCCTGCTGAAGAGGGACCCTCCATTTCTTTCAGTTCCCAAAATTGAGACTTAGAGAATTTACACTGGTAACTGACAGGGGAGAGATTAAAAAAAATTTTTGTTAATGTTTATTTATTTTTGAGAGACAGAGAGTGACAAAGAACGAGCAGGGGAGGGACACAGAGGGAGGGAGACACAGAATCCGAAGCAGGCTCCAGGCTCTGAGCTGTCAGCACAGAGCCCGACACGGGGCTTGAACCCATGAACTGTGAGATCATGACCTGAGCTGAAGTCGGACGCCCAATCGACTGAGCCACCCAGGTGTCCCAACAGGGGAGAGATTTGAATCCAAGTTCTGAGTTTAGAAAGCCTATGTTTTAAATTATTAAAGTGGAAATACCAAGATGCAGTTGATTTCAGAATATGAGAGTTGAATGAAAAGATGTTTGCAACTTTTACCTATAGTTGGCAAATGCTACCACACTATGTCAGGGAAAAGAGTAGCAAGTTAACACATAGCTCCTTGTACCTAGGAAGTGCTCAAGTAGCAAGCACACTAGGAAAGTGTTTAGAAAGAAAATCCAGGTGAGAGTTTTACATTTATTATTATTGTCGTAAGGGCGTCTGGGAATCAGCATGAACGTCTGACAAATGAAAAATGCGGTCTGAGGAATTTGCTGAGGGTTTACGGGGAGGAAGATGTCATCTACTTTCCAGAATGGTGTCTGCTGATGGGATAAGCAGAACTGCCATCTGCTAACACAAATGTCTGAGGACCTGCAGGAGCCAAAGGGGACAAGTATCACTAAATGTGGTATAGAAGATGATAGTCCTTTGAAACCAAAGTTGAAATATGGTGACTTAAATTAACTGATAACCATTCTTTGGGGGGTGGGGCAGGTTGGTAACGTCAGGCTTGTATGTACAGGTGCACAAGGATTGAGGAGAAGCTGAAAACACTGTGAGACTGCAAATGTTACATGGTGCTTACTGGTATTTGTGCAAACTTCTTTTTCTGGGATCTCATCTTGTCAAAGAGACTTTTCCTTCTGTTTTATCTGCTTTGGGTGTATATATATATATATATATATATATATATATATATATATATATATAAAAAAGCAAAGTCCTTGCCCTCGGGGACTTAAGCCCAAAAGTGGAGGTGAGGCCTCTAGAAGATTATGGTGCTTCCGAGATCAAGGCTGAAATATCAATGCTCAGTACATAAACGAACGAATGACTAGTGAATACAAAGAAGTATAGGACTCAAAGCATACAAGAAATTCTATATAAAATACAACTTCAGAATCTTAGAATTTTTGCCTGGATGGGACTTTAGAGGTCAGGTTGCAGCACATGCTAAGAGAGAATTAAGTGATTTAATAAAAATCACACTGGCAGAGCAGGGATTTGAACCCAAAGCTCCTGACTTCTACCTGCTTCATGTGATTTGCTCTGAGGCATGATGTCAAATGATCATTCCCACATACTCTGTGGTTCAAAGGAAGGGAGACCGTTTCCAGTTGGGGGATTAGAAAACATTGTAGGAATAAAGTAGGTCCTGGGTGGAGTTCTGCAGGATGGGGGTATGATTTAGGTCTGAAAAGAAGAGTGAGGGGGGTTAGGGCTCTCCCCATCAATAAAAAGGCAACTGCTTGGGGTGCCTGGGTGGCTCTGTCAGTTAAGGATCTGACTCTTGATTTCGGCTCAGGTCATGATCCCAGGGTTGTGGGATCTAGTCCTGCAATGGGCTCTGTTCTAAGTGTGGAGCCTGGTTAAGAGTATCTCTCTCCCTTGCCTCCTTCCATTCTCAGCTCATGTGCATATGCATGCTCTCTCTCTCTCTCTCTCTCTCTCTGTCTCTCCAAAAAAAGAAGGCAATTGCTCAAGATCACTTTGAATTTAAGGAAGGTCAAAGGAAAGCAGCAAGCACTGGAGTCAGGCAGAACTGGGTTTGAATCTTGGCTCTCACTTCCACCATCTATGTGTTCTGGGGTAAGTTTTTGAAACTTTCTAAGCCTGAGCTCCCCCAATAAACTGGAAATTACAGTATAGACTTTGCAACGTGATACAAGGATTAAAAGAATATTTATCAAGCAACTTTTACAGGACCAGATATGATAGTTATTGTTTATGCTTATTCACTTAGGAAGGGGGTAGGATAGAGTGGAAGATGGGTCAGGATCAGACTATGGAGGCCTGTAACTGCCAAGAAGAATTTGTTTGAACTGAATTTTGCAGGAAGTGGTGAAAATTTAAGATCTTGAGAAGAAGAACTCCGTGATAAAGTCAAAGATTAATAATTAAGCCAGAACACCTGGTGCTTACTGGGCTTTGCATCTTTCTTCTTGTGCTGCCTCCTGTGTAACCCTGGGCACACCCTCCTACTTCTCTGTTCTTTCTCCACATCCCCAATGAATAAAGGCATCCTTGTAACTTTTGAATTGAGCATTCTGGATGGGCTGGTGAAAAAAAAAGTCCTCTAAACAATGGGTTATCTTCAGGAAATAGGTATTCATAAAGTCTCTGGCTGGGAGTTGCCCAGGGAACTTTATATATGTTTTCCATCAGTTCCCTGTCAGTAATAGGGAGAAAGAGTCTATTTTGGAAAGGACTACAAAAAAATGTGTTGTGCCAGCTGTTGGCATGCCACAAGAAGGATAGCAACCCAATTAGAGCTAAGACATTTTCTCTATAACTTCAATATCAACATGTCTCTCCTCATTGCCCCACTCAAAGAACAGAAAGAGGCAAAAAGGAGAAAATTTGAGTAAAGAATGGATGCCAAACCCACATGGTGCAAGAGGTGAATGGAACGAGAAGGAAAAACAAGAGATAGGAAGTACGTAAGCCAAGATAAATGTTATTTATCTTACACTTAATATTACTACACTCAAAGCATTGTTTTTCCAGTGTAAGATTGATTTGGTTAAAAAAAAAGTAAAGCTGTAAGTGCTTGCTCGTTTAGCATAAGATCTTCAAAAGGAATGTTGCAAGATACTTTACTGAGACACCTACATTTTGTTTGAAGGTGACTGGGAAGCAGTCAGGCTCTGTAAGCCCAGTCTACAAATGGTGAGAACCAAGGAACAGAGAAAGGTTGTAGCTGGATAGGCACATCAGTAGCGTGCCTCACACCTTATGCTGGGGTGTGTATCAAGAAATAACACCCCAAAGCATCATCTACTATGGAACCTGTCCCTTCTCTAGTTAGGGTAACCAAAAGTCACACTGGTGTTTCTAAATGACTCCCGTTTCTCAAGAACCCACCTCTCATGCTCCCATCAGACAACTTCCAGCTATTTGTCTTTGGGTAACTAGGTTTCTACGATGTCTCTGCAAACTGCTCACTCCCCACACATCATTAATCAGTGCCAAACTAAACAGGCTCCAGGTCCAGCTGAGAATACAGTGGCTTGGCTCATCACCCCAAGACCTAATGAACACACATGAGTGATGACTATTGGGTAAATACCACACAGAGAATGCAAGTAAGCTAAGTGGCTATTGCTTTAGATGTCACACCTAGGAAGGTTGTGTGACAAATACTGATATCCAAATT
Organism: Prionailurus bengalensis; assembly: GCF_016509475.1. Classification (NCBI taxonomy): domain Eukaryota; kingdom Metazoa; phylum Chordata; class Mammalia; order Carnivora; family Felidae; genus Prionailurus; species Prionailurus bengalensis. The sequence continues at coordinate 126,648,261 of NC_057348.1, forward strand.
GTTTCAGACATACAGTAATTTGCCAAAGCGCTGAAGCTTGCTGGCATTTATTTAAAGTGTTAAATTGAAAGGGGGATAAGATTTGGGTCATTTAGGGAGTATATTCAGCAATTTCTATGATACTGGATAAATGTAGCTGAGCTGTAATAATTCCCATCCAGTAAAGGAAACCAAAAGTGTGGGTTTGTTAGTTTTGTTAAAAAGGATATGAGAGAGGGGGTGCCTGGGCGGTTCAGTTGGTTAAGCGCCTGACTTTGGCTCAGGTCGTGATCTTCTGGTTCATGGGTTTGAGCCCCGTGTCAGGCTCTGTGCTGACAGTTCAGAGCCTGGAGCCTGCTTCAGATTCTGTGTCTCCCTCTCTCTCTGACCCTCCCTCCTGCTCATGCTCTGTCTCTCAAAAATAAACATTAAAAAATTTTTTTAAAAGGACATGAGAGGCCCTGAATTATAAGAAAAGATGCTGGCCATGTCTATGTCTTATTAAAAAATGTTCCTGCTTTATAAAAAAGATGGCATGCCCATGGACGATCACCCTATAAAGGCAGCACACTTAATTATATCTAATATTAATGCTACCAGGGATTGGGTAACTCATGGGAGGAAGACAGGGGACAGTTGCTGAACCACATCCAGAGGGATTTTTTTTAAAACTATCAGGATATTAATAATAGTTGTAGCTGGTAAGGGACAAACCCTAAGGATGTTCCAGGGTATATACTTAACCATAATGGGAAGGGAGAAAGAGACAGATGAAGTTAAGAGAAAATTGGAGCATGAGGTGGTGACTAAAGTAGGTCATATTCTTCCTCACTTCATTGTTTTGATGTATTTCCTAAGCTTCTTTAGCTATATAGAGTGGAAATAAGGAGATCTATGGTAACTTGCTTATCATCTCTGAGCCTTAATTTCCTCCTATGTAAAATAGGGATAAGACTTACTTTAAAACATGATTTGGAATATGCAATTAGACAATGTAAATGAAAGTACCTAAAATAATTCCTGATACATACTAGGTATTCAGGAAACGCTGTTTCCACTTTGTTTTGCTTTTCTTTACATTTATGGCCTGTATCACATCTAGCTTCCATTGGAGCTTTTTTTTTTGTCTATCTTTGTTAAGCTGTGAAAGTTTCTCAAGTTCAAGATTTTTTTGTCTGAGTATTTACCTCCACAGCGCCTTGCAGCCGCTCAGGAGGGGTACAACAAATGCTCACTGAAAAAGGGCTGAGTACCTGCGTCACACAAGGGATAGTACAGCCTGCACTATTTGACATCCTGGGTCCCACACCTCTACTAACACAGTGATCACACTGTGTGTAATTTATAAATCCATATTTGCCTCATTCATTAGACTGGATTCCTCAATGGAGACCTAGTACATAGCAAGTACTCAACAAATACTAAATGAGAAGATACTTCATTACACCTTTGTATTTGTCTGGGGGACTCTGTTAACATGAAAGACTGTTGCATTAGAGAAAAGGAATGCCAACAAGGTTCACTGGGAGAATAAAATGCATGAACAAGTTTATTTCAGGGGAACTTGTACAGAGCTTGTAGAAAAACAGTCAAAATATAGAGGTGAAAACTGCACAATGTTTATCGTAAAGATGAAAAGTGACTTAAGTTCTGGACACAGGTAGAATCTGACCAACTTGAGCAGAGGATACAGTGGAAGATGGAGCTTGGTTGTCCTCACAGTAGGATCCCCACTCTATGACAACAAATTGTAACAAGAAAGACTGCATGCACGTTAGTAAATGGTAACGGAATCTGAACACGTGTTCTATCAACTCTGCCTTGGAGGAGAATCTGGGGAGGATTCTATGACACAGGCAAAGAATGGGGCCATAATAGAAGATACTAAGTAGCGTATGGAAAAGTTAAAATGAGCCTGTGTGCTACAGTTTCTGGGTACTGCTGTCCTTGGCTGATCTGCTATTGACTTGTGTTGATAATAAACCACATGGTTGTAACTGGACTCCTCCAATCACACCACAGCAGCAGAGGACCCTTGAAAATCTCCTAATATATGACTTGGGAGCTCAGAGATTTGCATGGAATTTTAAAGCTTCAGGTCCTATTTAAGGCAAAGATTATTAACTTGGAGTTCTTTGAATTACCTGAAATTGTGTGCCATGTCTCATGAACATGACATGAGACATATGTGTTTTCCCACTCCCAGTGAATCTGCTGCTTTCCTCAGATTCTCAGAGTTGGTCATGATGAAGTCCATAAGAGCCACTGATTTAAAGAGGTAGGGTGAGAAAAAGAATGATGGAAACCAGAGCAGAATCTGCGTTTCTAGCCTTGAGCTACAAATGGCTTTGTCTATGGAATATTTTCTTCTAGAAGTGTCCCATAAGCACTTCTCATTCAACATTCTAAAGCTCAACTTATTATCTTCCTTTTAAAATGTCCTTCCTGAAACATTCTCTGTAAGAGTTTATTAGTATCCTCCTTTGGACCAAAAATAATGAAGTCATCTTGGACACATTTTCCTTTCTCACACTCTGTGTCTAATCGTCAAGTTATGACTCTACCTTCTCCATGTTTTTGTGTTTTGCCTTTTTCCTCCCACCCCTCCTTCCTATGCTAGTTGAGGCTCAACGTCCCTTATCTGGACTCTTCAGAAGCCTCTTAGCTTATCTCCCTCCCTCCGTGTTCAACTCCTGCCATCCCTTCTCCACAGATGACGGTGTGATGAGCTGGCCACAAATGTGACCCCTGTGGATTCAGGTGCTCAGCAGCACAAAAACCAAACTTCTCAATAATGTAAACAACGTTCTCCATCACTGGGCCTCTGCCTGTGTCTCCTGGTCTCATTGCCTACCATTTCTCAGTTCAGATGCTGCCTTCTAGAAAACCTGAGTTACTGGTAATGTTCTTGTTCGATTATGCTGAGTTCTCTTTTTGAACTGCCCCTCTTTAACAGGCTAAGTGCTCATCCTTCACTCAGGTACAATTGTCACCCCATCACAGCTCGATCTTATTGTATCAAAAGACTTAATTTAAGCCAACATCCCCTCCACCGTCCACCATATGGTTATATTCTTTGGGCAAGGACACTTCCTATGAATCATGCTTTCCCTGATGCCTAAAATATTGCCTAGTCTATTGACAATGGGTAGGATATTCATTTCTTCTGGTTGGGGTATCCTAAAAGCATCCTGGCTGTTCTGGGGGCTTGTCCAACAGCAGCTAGAGGCGGAGAGCTATCCTTAAAGGAAAGGGTAGGAAGAAAAACAGTTCACAAATAAAGGCCCTGACTTTTTACCTGGAGAATAGAAAACCCTGCTTGATTCCACGAGTTGTGCCCCGCTGATATTCAGACCTACGGGTCAGCCAGCTGAGTGCCATTTCAGTGTTATTATCTCAACTTTTCTTATGGATTAGTTCTCCCAGAGTCAACATTATCTCTCCATCCATGCAGCACTGTTTCTAGAAACAGAAGCTAATGACTTGCATGTGCTAAGTCTAGGTGGCTCTGCTGAGTCACCTTAATAATAAAGCAGTTTTGCTTTATAATAAAGCAAAATGCCTTATTGTAAAGTTCAAGGCTTTTTGCATCTGAATTTGCTTATGTGAAATAGGGATGATAAAACCTAACCCATAGAGTAATTAAGTTAAAATAGAGAACACGTATGAAAACACTTCATCAACTGTAAGGTGCTATACACATAAGGGTACATTCTCATCCTCCATGGTTTTAGAATGGTCAGAAATATTGGTATAAATGGCCTCCTAGTGTAAAATACAAGATTCCAGAAGTTCAAGTTGTGAAATCAGACAGCTTTAACTTAACAGAGCACAGTTTCTTCAACTATTTGCCCTAATAATAAAGGGCTAAGGTTAAATATGCCTATTTGAAGTAAAAATACTCAGCAATATTATTCTACATGTTTATTCTTTTCTTTAGGAAACAGGAGGGGAAAGACCGATTTCATGGTTTGAGAGATTTTCATTGGAAGAGCGAAACCAAAGCTAACCAAAGCTGACACCACATTCGGCCCCCGTTTGTGTCCCAGATGTGCACCCTCTGAGAAGAGAGAAGAATATTTCAAACATGCAACCCTCCTCAGCTTGCAGCACAGAAAGAATTCATGAATGAAGAGAGAAAGCCAAATCAAATCAACAACTTGGAGAGCCAGAAGGCCGGACTGCTGTTTTCCAATCTTCCTATCTGAGGCAAAACTGAAAATAGCACGAGCTTGTGTTGGAAACCCAGGAAATCAAAGCAGAAAAGATGCTAACAGCTGAGTCATGGCAAGTGACCTCCTCAGTAAGGAGGCTGAATGCAGCTATAAATGACAGATTATGCGGCTTGATCCAAAAGCAGGAGGTAAGGACCTGAGGGAGGGAAGGAGGGAGAGCATGGGGACATGAATATGATGCCTGGCGCGATGCAGAACTACTTATGAAGAACTTCTTTCCAAAAATAATAACTGCTTACATAAAGTTTGGGGAGGCTAATTTTTAAAAAAGATGCAATGCTTCTGTGGGGGCATTCTTCTGCAGTGGCAAGAGTCCTGATTTGGGAGCTGGAGAACTCTGGGCTATAAGCTTTTCCAACTTAACCTAACATGGTTCAGTTTCGTCTCCTTTGAAATGGATACAATAATACCTCCCTCCCAGGGTGGCCGTAGGCACCCAGCACAGAGACCAGAGTGTGGCAGGAGGTCAATAAATGTTCCTCCCCCAACAGACAAGAGGCTTACCGCAGGTCATTCTTCTGATGTTGCTTTCTTCTCTCATCATTTCCAGATATAACATCTCTGCACAAACACAGAGATTAGAGATCATCTAGCTCTACCTTCTACCCAAGCTGGTGATAATCTCTTGACATATGGCCCTTCAGCCTGCCTGCTAGAATGAACGGGTACCGCAATATGGAGCTTCAATTGTGGGAAAATTTTGCTGCAGCTGTTTAAATATACCTACCTTAAGGGGTTTTATAATTTCAGATCATGTTAAAGTGTTTTTCAAAATGTAACGCACTATATAAATGTGACACAAGCCGAGAGATGAAAATGTATCAGTTTATATTAAGTAGTCCAGCTCTCCAAGGCACTGCTTCTCCCCCCACACCCCCACTGCCCCTTTTAGCAGAAGAATCCTTTTTCAAGCAGATCTTACATATCACCCAGTACACACAACAAATAAAGGCAAAACCTGTCTGGGTTAAATGGCAGGGGGAGGGGTGGGGGTGGGGGAGTCTGTGCTCAGCCTCCTTCCAGTCCCCAACTTCCTCCAACCATTCCTCTCGTGGCCTGTGAGACACTTGAGCTGTACCTCAGGGATCCTTGGAGAAAGACAGCTGGAAATGCCCTGCTCTAAGGAGAGACAGAACTCTGATGTCAGCCCTGTGTTTCCCTAGAAAAGGCAGAGACAGCACAGAGAAAGGACTGGCTTACGGTATTACTTGAGTGAAATGGCTCAATATGAGTACAAGTAGTAATTAGCTTAATGAAGGCCAAAGCTGTAATTACGACTAGTTGTAATGCAATTGGAGACACTTTGCAAGAATTTCAGGGCAGAAAGGAAAATTCTGTGAAATCTGATGGAGAGAAGCTGTAGGTTGCAAATTTTGAAAGATTGCTTGTTTCGATTGCAAACAATAGTTGATGGCTTTAAAACTGCTGTGAATACCATGATTTAATGTATTAATAGCTAATGATTGTTTCCAATCATGCTACTGATGGTGTGACAATGTACAACAAGTCACTGGGATCCTGTTTCCTTGTCTACATAAATGGAAATCATAATACTTATTCTAAGTGGGGAAGTATTTCATAAAAGAGATCCTAAAATCACTTCCTGTAAGATGGAAAATTGTTGGATTTGCCCATGTTAGGTAGTAAGGATTTTAATTCAGATATAGAAATTACTGGTCAGTTATCAAATAACTAACTGGGAGTTAAGTATTGCAGCAGCTTAAGCTGACAGGGGATTAATGTTTCAAATATAAATAAGAAATTGAAAAGTGGATAAAGGACATGAAAAGGCAATTCACAGAAGGGAAAATCCATATAGGTAAAAAGCATGCTCAAACTCACTAGTAATCCAAGGTAGAAAAATTAAAACAACAATGACTCTGAGCTATCAGAATGACCAGAATTTAAGAGATGGTTCATACCAAATGTTGGTGGGGCTGTAGGGAGATGAGAACTCTCATGTACTGTTTCCATTTAGGAAAACAATCTGAAATTAAATATGTGTATATCATATGACTCTGAGATCCAACTCCTGGGCACACATCCCAGAAATCATTCTCACACAGGTCCCCAAGGATCACAAATGAGGATGTTAGTTGCAGAATTTTTTGTGATAGTGGGGATCTGGAGGTAGCATGGGGGTATATCAACTGGGAAGGATACAAATAAAATGGAGTGAATGCAGACAATGAAATACTATGCAAATGTCAGAAGTCTACACAGCAATAGGGATATATCTGAAAACAATGTTGAGCAAAAAATAAGAAAAATTCTTACTTTTTAATAGTCTATTTATATTATATATTTATCATTTATGTGAATGACCAATATGCACATACAAACACAATAAGATACATTTTATAAGGACACCTGCACATGTTAGTGCTGGCATATTTAGGTATCTCTCTTTTGGGGAAGGGGAGTGGGTATGGGAAGCAGGGGTAAAGAGGAAAATAAGGGGAAAGTTTTTCAGGGACTTATGACAATAACAAGCTATGAACTGAAGAGGGCCAAATGATTCTTTAAATTTTGTTGAGTTCTGTAAATATTAAGTGAAATTCATAACCAAATCTCCTGGCTAAGTAGGGGGTGCTCAACACCTATTTGCTTCCGCCATGACTCTCAGAAGATATAAAAGGAATGAAACTGTCTTTCCTTTGTTTCTCTAGTAATTTAATAGGTGGAAATAAAGGTATCAAGAAAATGAGATATAAGAAACCAGGTTTGTTTCTCAAACCTGGGTGCACATCAGAATCACCCAGAAGATTTTTTAAAAATACAGATGACCAGGCTCCACTCCCTCCTCCAGGACAAAGTGGATTGGCGTCTCTAAGGGTGGGAGGCAATGGGGGCCAGGGCTGGGGTTTGCAGAGCAGAATTTGAAAAGCATTGGCATTATGCCTGAGGGTCTGTCCACTGTGATCTCAGCCACTCATGTCTTTTGCATCATTGCTTTTAAAACCTTCAACGGCTTTTGCTAAATAAAGCAGAACCAAATTGCTCAAAAAGAAATGTATTTCAAAATATATGACTAGTGTATACAGTATGGTACTCCATCTGCTCTTCCAAAATACTTGAGTTTTAGAAAATAATGTGTAGATAGGTCTATAAATTGCTACCTCCCACAAAACAAAGTAGACTCGCTTTAGGGGGTATGGGAAAATATTTTTTTCCTTCGGTTTATCCGTAGCAAGAAAGCTAATCTATAAGAGCAAGCCAATGTGCCTTCACTCATTCATTTAGTCATTCAGCCAACACCTGGGCTAAAATAAAGTAGTGAGGTTGTACTGAGGATGGTTCAGTTGGATGTCACTATGCGCTTCATGGAAGTCAGCATTTGGTTAGTACTGAGGAGGGCAATCATTCATTTCTATTTTATTTCCCACGGCATTCAGCACCATGGAGTCCCTGACTTTTCCAGTGCTGCTCAGATGTAGGCTGGAACCTTGGAGCCTTAAGGCTATCACCAATAAATCCCTGAACCAATCTCCCTCACCAGTGTGTGAGGCCATGACAGGCTTTAGAGAAGCAGCATTTAGTAAAACAGGAAAAATGTGGGCTTTGGAGTCTGCTAACCCAGGGTTTGAAACCTGACTCTGTCACCTACTGGCTGAGTCTCTGCCTCTTTATCTGTGAAATGGGACAATGACATCAATCCTGCTGGGTTGCTGTGAGAATCAGACAATGAAGGCAGAGTGCATGGAACAGTGTGGGCCTGGGAAATATGGAAGTTAGGCTGCTTGCTGCTCTGTGTGTTGCCACAAACCCAGTATCTCGTCTTCTGATGAAAGCTCTGGCCCCCCAGTGCTCACGGAGCTCCAGCTCTTAAGTCTACACTCTGTGATACAGGCTGAGCTTCTGTGAAAGAGTTTTGCAATCCAAAGCTCTCAGGAGAATGAACGCTCCTGAACCCACTCTACTGCCAGCCTGGCTGTAATGGGACAACCCATCTAACCATTTGCAACTACCTTTCCTCGGAGTCCTAGCTCCTAACATCACTAAATCTCCAGACAATGTCTGAAACTGGTATCGTAGATTCTGTGGACCATTCAGAACTAAACTGTGTCATTACTGGAAACCCTCCACAAAATCCTCCTATCCCATGTGACATCAACAGTGATATGATCAAAATGCTTGGTTCTTCCCTTTGGGCATACAAGCCCTGACTAATGTCTAATAGCTTTCTCCTCCAAGGGCCAGCCTTAGACTTTATCTTCTAGCCTGGCCTGGAAGACCCAGATCCCACACCTTCGGCCAAGCCATTCCAGAGCCAACATATAAGGTTTTGAACTTACTCAAAAAATATTTGTTGATTACAAGTCAGTGAGTCCATGAAAATAAATGATGGAGTGAATAAGATGTGTCACTCTTCATTTCCGAATGAGTTTCAGATTGATTGGGTAGTTGGACTGTTGCCCAGTGCAGGCAACCGTCACCTGGCACTGCCTCTGGAGAGAGATACTGACCTCATATAACTCTGAAGGTTCATGTTTTCCCACTCAGCTGATGTGTGGATATTAAAACAATGTCCAAAACTATGTAGTTCCTTAAAATTTAATTCATAACCTAGTGCTTGGTTTGTATCCTAAAACATAATCTCTCACCCAATACATTAATTTACATACCTACATAATGAAATTCCTGCATATATATGTGCACATCTTTTAATGAATATCATTAGATTACTGTGGTTTTATGCATAAAAGTTTTTTTTAATCTGGTAATATTAAATCACCCTTCAAAATGGAAATTTAAGAACAAAATTTTCCATGTTGTTTTCTGCCATTTTACCTTTTGCTGTTAGATTGACCATTTTGCCTCTCTTGAAATGTCACCCCATTTGACTCCCTGACTAGTCACTCCATTCAGTGTACATCCAAAGCTTTCTCTGTAGGCCTCTATGAGCACATTTAGATGATTTATTTCAATGTCTATGTCCTTGAGAAGTGGTGTGGCTTGTGGTCAAGAGCTGGCCCACTGGATCAGACCTTCTTCCTGTAGAACTTAGCTCTGCCACTTACTAGCCATGTGGCCTTGTCAAGTTACTTAACCTTTCTTGGCCTCAATACTTCCACAATAAAATGGAAATAATATTACCCTACCCTGTATTATTATTATTAATAATATTTATTGTTATTATTAGTATTAGTATTACTACTAGTACTCTCTTCCTCATCTTCCTTGATGGCTAGATGAGGATCTTTTTCTTGCACCTGGCTCAAGAGTCAAGAACAATTGTTGATATACTGCAGCCATTCAATAACTATTAATTGCATTCTCTAGAACCCCTTATTTTCAATACAGAAACTTTCCCAAAATGTTCTTCAGTGGACAAAGAGTCCAGATAGGAGTCCATCTTAGTCTGTTTGAACTGTTGTGACAAAATACCATGGACTGGGTAGTATACAGACACTAACAGAAATTTATTTCTCACAATCTGGAGGCTGAAAGTCCAACATCAGGGTGTTAGCATGGTTGCATGAAGGCACTCTTTCTGGTTCAAAGCTGGAATTTTTTTCACTGTGTCCTCAGGTGACAGAAGGGGTTAGAGATCTCTGTAGGCTCTCTTTTATAAGAATACTAATTCCATGAGGGCAAAGCACCCCAACTTCCCATCTCCTAATACCATCACCTATGAGGGTTAAGCCTTCAACATATTATTTGGGGAGGGGGGCACAAGCATTCAGACCACAGCAGATACATTGCAAACGCCCCAGATTTATGGCAGTCATTTATCTTTCAGCGTTTTGTATCTCTTGAGAAAATGCTCTGAAGAAGGATATCAATCTCTAGGGCATTTGCTGGGCTTTAGCTATTAGAAAGTGCCCAGGTAAGATGAGACCATTCCAAACGGTGGGAGAACTTCTCTACATAGGCCTACTTGACACCGTCTGGATTGGATTTCCTTCTGTTTCTTGGGGAACTTTCCCCATTCTCCATAAAACACTTAGAATTCTACATATTTGCTTCTTGATGATTTTTTTCTGTTCCCTTATTGGAATGAGGCAGATTTAAGGGAAACGAAGTATGATATTTACTTACAGTAAAACAGTTAACAGTTCCAACACTAGTAGGTACGTGGCCAGGCATCCAATTGTACAAGTGAAGCAATTTAACTTTTATAAAAGAGAGGAGGCTAAGGTGAGTGATGCTATTCTTGAAAGAAAATCTACAGATACACTGGCTGTTTTACTACGAATACATTTTCTTTCTACCTGGAAATTCACAGAAGTTCATGAGCTTCTATTTATTATCTTGCTTCATATCCTTAAGGTTTTTTTTTTAAACTATTTTTCCCTTTTAAAATCAGATATCACAGACTGAAGAAAAAACAACAGATAATTGAGATTCTTTTATCAGCCTCCTCCACTAAGCACTTTAAGAGACATTTTATTTATTCCTGGCTTTTGGGAAATTTTCAGCCCACAGATTATTTGTCATTTTTCTCATTTTGGTTAATTTGTCATTATACACAGTTTTATTCTTGGATTCTGGGATTTTTTAAATTGAAGCAAAATTGACATACAATATCCTATTAGTTTCAGGTGTACATAATAGTCATTCTATATTTTTATACATCATGAAATGATCCCCATGACATCATTTTTTTTTTTTAAATTGAAGTACATGGTATATCTGGGATCTTTTCTCTCTAAAATTAAGAAACCTTCACAAACATGATTTGACAGAGAAAGGAAAGAGAAGGGAAACAAGGAAGACAAAGAAAAATATGAAAACCTCCATCTTATAAGTGAATATGACTCAACGATTAACTTGCTTCTGTTGGGAAGTCTCAAGGGGAAATGAAAGGGTGGCTGAATTCCAGACAATGATATGAGCTTCCACTCTGGCTGCTGCACTTGGCTGCCAGCAGGAATTAAGGTCTGAGTACCTCCATTTCACATTCATCTTTCATGATAGTTTAAAAAAAATGGCAAGCGTCAGCTTAAAACTTCATCCTAATGACACATTTCCTATAGAAAGTGCTCACAGAGCCTCTCATACCTGCTGCCTTCCTTACAGGTGATAATGAGTAAGAATAACCATGATTAAAGTAGTCAAGGAGGATGAATGAGAAGAACTGATATGGAGAGGGGCATGCCACAGGCATCCAAGGACCTCACCTTTCCCAGCCCAGTCCCTCCTCTGTGCTGTCCGTCTGGACCTTCCTGCAAGCTGTCTCTCCCTCCAATAGGCTTTCCCTATTCCCAGCACATGATTATGGGAGCATGTTCCCTGGACAGTGGAGATATTACATAAAATAGTTATCTCACTGGACTGTGGTCTCCCTGGTGGTAGAACTCTTTTTGTTTTCTGCATCCACTAGATGCCAATTAATTAATGAATGAGAAGAAACAGAGATGAGTCAAATTCATGGGACAGAATACAACTTACAGTATTTATGGGTTTGTTAACTTAACAAGTAAAATTCCTTCTGAAACCAGCTCACATCTTGCAGAAAAACCCTGTATGTCAATATTATATCTTCATGTAGGAAAAAAAAGGGTAGAAAGGAAACCCAATTTCATTTTAGGGAAAACAGTGCCCAAACCACACATAGAGGTAAACCATGATTAAAAACCCATGTGGTGGTTGGGTACACAGCAGCAAAGGGCCTGGCCTATGGGTTTAGAATTGGCTGGGATTTCCAAAGAGGAAGAGGTTTGGTGGGAAATCTGGAATTTTCAAGCACCTGCTAGAATTTAGAACTGAAGTTCTAAAATGAATGCTTTAAAAAAAAAACCCTCTCAAGAATAACAAATCTTAAATGACTTCTATGGGACTGGGATCATACATTAATTCATTCACTTACATTCAGGGAGTGCCTACTTTGTGCTGAGTTTTGGAAATTAGAAAAAAATCGTATATAATTTGAATATGTCATGAGAAGAACCATAATATATCACAGTTTATTAGGCAGTGATGTAGCACCACAGATAAGATGTTTGAGGTAGGTCAAGAATGATGAGAAGGAATTGTCCAGGTTGAGAGAAGAGAGAGACAGTCCAGGCAAAGGTATGAAATAGCCTGGCACATTGGGAAAACTGGAAATAGTTGTGTATAGTGGAACACAGAGAGTGAGGGAGTTGGTCAGAGGGGAGACTGGCAATGAGGCTTATATGGGCAAATCACAGAAACCTTATGTTCCAGGCCAAGGAGATTGGAGTCCTCCTGCAGGAACCACCGAAGAGCTCTACACAAGGAGTGACAGGGCCACCAAGTTGTGTGTTAGGACTGTCACTCTTCTAAATGCTACCTATTTCAGCCAGACTCAACTTCAAATCCTAAGTTTGGATCTTATTAAAACATTTAGATCTTAGACTGTTGCCCAACAGCCCTGGCCTTGACCTCATGGTTTAGCTCATCTTTTCTAGGACAAATGCCTTTCTTTATTCCTTGGAGGTGTGTTGAATCTGGGTAATCTGGGTGCAAGTGCACGGGATGGAGGCTGTGCCCACTCAGTACAAATCACCACCATCTTATATGTAGGTGCTTTGAAAGTGGGGTCCTCCCTCTGGCAGAGCATGTCTCCATGCTCGCATTCTGGGGCCTTAGATAACTGGAGGTATAAAAGAAACCTAACACTGTACAAAGAACAGAACCACAGAGATCTCAGGATGAATATGTCCTCTTGGCATTGCCTGAAAAAACACACGTAAACAAAACCAAATGGAAATACTGAGTGGAAATGTGTTTTCTCCTGCAGAAGCAGCACATTTGGCAAACTTCTACTTAAAGGACATATAGTTGGTAAATACAATGCAAACGTTTCATGACAAGTAGCAGGCATTAAACTTACTGCATGTTGGGGGAGATAGGAGGAGGGTGGAATGTGTTTTATCTTAGGGAGGCAATCAGAGAATGTGCGGGAAGGGGTGGGGAGTGCTCCCTCAGGGGTGAGGGTGGTGGTGGACAACCAGAAGGAAAGTGGGCACAAGGGAGACCAGCGGTCTGGGGGATCAACCGTTCACTGAAGAAAAACTGAATGCAGGGCTATGGGAAAGACTGTTTTCTGGGCAACTTCAGATAATTTTGCCAACCCCCACCCCCACCAAGGAAACATTTGGCCATGTTTGGTCATCCCAACTAGAGGTGTGGGTGCTACTGGCATCCAAGGGCACTGCTAAATAAATATCTTAGGATACACAGGGCAGCTCCCTCAACAAAGAATTATCCAGCCCCAAATGTCAGTAGTGCTGAAGCTGAGAAAACCCTGATACCTTACAAAGCTTTTGCCTGTGCCCATCCTTGGCAGCGTTATTCTACTTTCCACGGCTGCATCTGAAGACAACTGCCAGTAGATTTTTTTTTTAAAAAACACCGTAATGTCTAAAAATAAAACCATTTTTATACTTCAAGGAACAAACAGAGCGATCATTTTTTTCATGACTCTCTCAGCGCTTGAACATTTCCAAAGGCTGGAGACAGCAGCCTTGCAATCTCTCCACAGCTCCCTGCCCCTCAGATCCCTGTGCCGAGCCTCGCCTGGCCTCTCTAGGCTGGCTGCTGCAGCAAATGATAAGACCTTAATTTATGAAAGGATGCTATTCCTGGCAGGTAACAGCCAGAAACTTCCAGGAAAGCCGTCCTTCCTAATGTCCAGAATCCCTTCCACCCTATCATTCAGTCCCTAGCATCTGATCCCTATACTGCCCCCTACTCATTGCAATGTTCCTGGGCTCTAATTCCAGGCCTGAAAACCCAGCAAGTTGTCTATGCCACTTTGCCCCAACCCCTCTGACTCTGATTGCAAAGATAGGGCAGAAAATGAATTTCCTAACAGGCAATTTTTTTTGAAGGCAAAAGGTCTATGTGCCATTAAGAATCCAGAGCCTAGCCTGGCTATTACCTCAGACAAATCACATCCTCGTAATTTTCTTCCAACAAATGTCTGTGAAGGCTGCCAGACTAGGGCAGAAATTTGTTTAATGACAGTCTCTGGGAAATTAAACACTCTGAACAATGGTGATGGATGTGTTCCCCCCTCCAGCCCACCCCCACGGCCTCTTTTCCAAGGGTAGACCCAGCAGTCACACAGAGGACCAAATACAGATGAATGCCCCAGGCCAGAGGAATCAATCTTGATTTTACGTGTGCTCTGTTCCTTCCCATTTCCCTCCGAGTCCCCTTCATCTTCTTCCATCTCCGGAACCCAGCGTGGTACTGGCTTGGCCACAACTTCTGGGTAATATTTTTACCTTCCTGCCCTCCTTTTCCTGACCATGTTATGTAAGGAAGATCCCAGCTGCCCAAGGCAAGGAGGTGGAGGGAGGGAAGAACTCTGAATTCGTGACGGAGACTCCGTCCTCATTTTCCCCTGCTGTGTAGTGTCAGCACAATTCACTGTCATCAGGACAATGGCAGGCTGTCTCACAGGAGGGCAGGGCTAAGACCCAGGCCTGCCCCTCATCTCAGCTGAAGAACCTTGTATGGGCAGGGAGTGACTTGCTCAAGGTCACACACCCTCTCTCTGGAGTGTATGGCCGTGAATTTTCAAACTTGAGTGGACAAGTTTTCCTTTTGTCTTATGTGTGGTAGGTTTAGAGGCCCTTTGCATGGTCCCTCAGAGTCCCATGGGGGAAATGACTCACTCACACTGAGGCTGGGATCTCGGGTCTTTGCCTTTTTTAGCTCTGACCTTTAGTCGGGATTGCACTTAAACCTCACATGACTAAACCTTCCCCCCTCCTGCCTCTCCCCTCCTGTGAGGAAGGAGGAGATGGAGAAGAAACACAGTACTCAAGGCCTGTGCTTACTCCCTGGGGGATTGCATTCATGTGCGTTCCCAATACACAGAGGGGCAAGCAGGAGCCATATGTCTACTCTACTCTTGGTGCTTCATCTCATACGTGAGTTTCTGAAGCCCAGAGACCTGTCCTTCTAGTTCCCAAACTATTATGTTCAAATTCCTATAGACTTTTATGATTTATACTTTTCTATATATCTAATGCAATGGAATCCCATAATTTATTGTGTTTCCTGCTTTTTAAGTTAACTTTGTCCTAATTCCACACACACTGGAGAAAAATAAATCCCTGTATATCCTAATTAATCTACTGATTTTCCTAGATTCACTCCACTATTTTTGTTGAAGTATCTAGGAACATGCAAAAGGTACACTCAATTTTCCATCAAACCAACCAACCAACCAGCCAACCAACCAACCAACCAACCACACGAGTGGACCAGGACTTGGAAAATGACAAACGAATGACTGATACATTCTGTGCATCTATGCTCCTCCTGTCTTTGTTCACCCTCCTTAAGGCTATGGGAATTGCTGTTCCAT
The DNA here is from genome assembly GCF_016509475.1 of Prionailurus bengalensis. Lineage (NCBI taxonomy): Eukaryota > Metazoa > Chordata > Mammalia > Carnivora > Felidae > Prionailurus > Prionailurus bengalensis. The sequence continues at coordinate 126,663,765 of NC_057348.1, forward strand.
TTCACTTGAAGTGGATTTTGGCTCCATAAAGAATATGAGTGACTCCTGCTAGATGAAGCTTCCAAATAGCATGTCCAGGCTCTTGGCACTTTTGGTAACCAAAACCCACGGTCCAGTCAATGGGAGAGACACAGGACTATAGGTAATGCCAATGGATGGATGTGGCATCCTTGGAACAGGCTCCAAGTCTCACAGGTGGGGTGGGTGCTGCTGTTGCTTATCTTTTAAAATGAGTTTCCATGTTTTATCTGTGAGAGGGACCCACAACTAGCAAGATTTACTAAACACTTAAAATCACCAGTTGTAACCCCTGATAGATAGCTGAAATTTGGGAGTTTCAGAGTGATTTCTGAGGTCTAAGAGGGAAGCAGGGTGGTGCAGGAGGGCATGCATGGAAACTGGTGTCAGGCAGAGCTATGTCCAAATCCTAAACTGACCTTTTTCATTGTACGATTTTGAGAAAGCTGAGTCCAAACTTTCTCACATGTATCATCAAGGCATCATTTTGCACATTTCTGTTTGAGTGTGACTTGAGTAAAGAACAGAGATGGCTTTTCTTGCTCCCAGCACCAAGACACCCAAATGCAACCCCAGATATGGGGCAGTAAATATTCTGTGAATGAAGCAATCTGTATTTATGAGTGCCCTGTCATTCCCCAGTGTATCAATGTGATCAGCCTCTTTCCTTTATCTGCAGTCTGCCACATCTTACTCTTGACCAGGATTACACAAAGCCTGAGGCTGGAGTGACAGAGCTAAAAGCTTATGGTACATAAAGTGGCCCAGAATCGAGAACCCCCCACTATGGTACCACATCCAGTCTTATTTTCGGGAGACAGTACCAAGCTGTTTAGTTTTTTGTTGTTGTTTGTTTTGTTTTGTTTTGTTTTGCAAAAACACATGGCCCTTCCTTCCAAACCATTAGTATAACTCAAGAATTCAAACCTGAAGAATTAGATGACAGTTGAGTATGAGTGATGGACAGAGGCCCATGGGCTGTTTAATGCTTAAAGAAATTGGTTACTTTTAAAGACTGTCATTTCAGCTATTGTAATAGGCTCAAGGGAGAGAGATTTGGGGGTTCAAATAGCAGGAAGTAGGTGACTGGTCTCTCAGCTCTTCTGGGAAGCCAGACTTGAATTTGACCTAAATAAGGCATGCCAATCAACCTCTGATTAATACAAAACCCAAGCTTCATCTCTTTGTTTCATCACTTTTCTTGGGTGTTGGTAAATCTCTGAAAAGCTCAAAAGGCAAATCAGGAAAAAGAAGGTTTTAAAGTTCCATTTTTTGCCACTTGTTAACCAAGCAGATAAGCTCCTTTGGTTCAGGTGAGGCTTCAGGATTAACTCCAGGATTCATAACTGTGTCTTCCCTCTGCCCCAGAAAACAGAAAGCTGGCTGTCTTTCGTCACCTGCGCTTCCTATCCAAGAATAGGATTATTTCAAGACACTCTGAATCTCCTTCTACCTCCTATCCTGTGGACTCCAGGGCTTTGACAGTAATGCTTCCCCTTCCCCTTCCATTCAATAGGACTTTAAGCAAATCATTTAGTGTAACCAGTCAAAAAGAACCATCTGTAAATCAGATGCAGAAGGCAATAAAAACAGCACCAGCGACACACAAACAGCATTCTATATTTGACAAGTTGAGCCTCTGATAAAAACAGTATATTTTGCCATTCCCTCCCCCCCCTCAATCCAGGAAGCACTGACAAGAAAAGCAGTAGGAGCGGCAACACCCTGCAACAAAAAGATAATGTCGACAATCTATTTCCAGCCCTGCTTGGTTCCCACTGCCTAGTTAATAACACTTGCCTCCAAAGAGTTGGCCAGCCATCCTCCCAACCCCATTCCCAGTCCACATGGTAAATATTAACTATGGTCTAAGATTCAGTCAGTCATCCCACCCATGGGGCTGTCTGGAGAGACTCCAGGAATGAGACAGCGCCTGCAGAGCAAGTAGGAGCCTTTTTCTACTAGATTGAATGTGAATGGCAAGAATGTTCCAAAGTGAACATTCTGTACATCTTTTCATAATGGCAAGAACATTCCAAAGTATACATTCTGTACATCTGATACAAACAGAGCTGCAGAGTGAGTATGTACACTTGCAGATGCACAGTCATGGACCATGGACTAGAAGGGCCACACTGACTGAGAGCAAGGCAGTATAGCCATTTTCATGGAAGGTTTTGTCTGGCCAGCCACTGAGCTAAGTGCTGTACCTGTCCTAGTAGTGGAGATGTTATCGCCACATTACCAAGAAAGGGCAATTGAGAGATGGTAAGAGCTTTACTCGAGGTCACATTGCTAGTAAGTATCAGACTGGGAACCAAATAGAGGACACAGGAGACAGCAAAGCACATACTCTTTACTGCCATACCACTGAGCCTTGCCTGCCCTCCTGTGTGGGTGAATGAGTAGATGCTGTTATACCTTCTTAATTTCCTAGGTTCTCTTCTTCTGTTGGGCCTCCTGCCTCTGGCATCTTAGTTTTATGAAGGAAGGGGACTACATAGCAAGGTACTAGTTAGAAACTTTCTCACTCTAGGTTGGAATTAAACTGTCATATAACTATTTCTTAATGGGCAAACATACTATGACTCTCAGAATCACCCTCCAAACCTTTATTAGGCAAACTTCAAAGTCCTCTAGTTTCATATTCAGTGTGGCCCAGCTCTGAATGGTTGGCACTCAGTAAATACTTGTTGAATAAGTGAACAATGAATCGTTCAATCAGCTGATGGATTTAAAACAGGTAAGTCTCACGGGGCGCCTGGGTGGCGCAGTCGGTTAGGCGTCCGACTTCAGCCAGGTCACGATCTTGCGGTCCGTGAGGTCGAGCCCCGAGTCAGGCTCTGGGCTGATGGCTCAGAGCTTGGAGCCTGCTTCCGATTCTGTGTCTCCCTCTCTCTCTGCCCCTCCCCCATTCATGCTGTGTTTCTCTCTGTCCCAAAAATAAATAAACGTTGAAAAAAAAATTAAAAAAAAACAGGTAAGTCTGAAAGTCATTATAGCAGAAAAATATAAAGGTAGCTGGCAGGGTGTAGTAAAATATTAAACAGTAAAGTCTATGATAGCCAAATCCATTGTATTGGCCTCCAAATGAACTTGAAAAATACTGTTTCCCAGTGAGTTCCCTGGACGTGGGCCAATGCTTGCCTGGTCAATGAGTTACTCCCAAAGTGTAAGTAAGGAGGTTCATCAGCTTTGCATACCCCTTCAGGAGCAATTGAGAAAATGAATAGTCTGCTCCTCCATGAGATCCAAGTGGCCTAATGGAATAATGCAACTCCACAAGGGCCTAAATTATGTCTGGGGATTATGTTGCTCATTAGGTAGCATCCCTGCTGTGAAAACTGGTCAACCCAATGCAAAGAGAGATGGGAAACACATCCAGTGGGTGAGGAGCCATGAGCGCTCTCTCTGTATTGTAACGGAACTGTCCATCCTGTTGTGCAGGGTGTCCCAACCCACAGGCCAGCTGCCATTGACCAAGGAGTAGCCATGGCCCCGGATGTGTCTAAAAATGCTAAGTGGGCTATTTGGGGCCCAAGGAAGTTCTGTTAATAATATAAATAGCAGGCCAATGTTGGGAAATTCAAAAGCTATATTTTGCTTCCAAATTACAGATTCAATAAATTTTATTCCACATGCATATATTATAATATTTTAGAATGTGCTTTTTTAAGATAAAAAGAATTTAAAGCCTACCTGTGTGCAATTCCCCCAAGTTAAAGCTAAAATTTCCTAACCTTTGAAGGTTCATTTCTCTTACGCTGTCATTAAAATTACTTATGCCTTTAATTTGCTGAGTTGCAGTTAGTGGGAAATCTCCCCAGCCACACACTGTTCTCCGTTAGTCACTCCTGGGTTCTGAGGCACTGCTCCTTATAAGAGTAAGCCATAATTGAAATACCCCCTAAAATAAGATAAAATCATCTTCTACAGAGCATGCTCAGCTACATACTTTAAGTAAACTTGGCTCTGTGTTCCGCTCTCGATGAGAAGGTCTATTATTCCAACCATGTCATATTTGCAATTTCAGCTGTTTTCCAATCAGGCAAGTGCAAATAAGTAAGTAAGTAAATAAATAAATAAATAAATAAATAAATAAAAATAAAAAGAGGCCAGAGTGTGCTCTCTAGAGTGGTAAAGGTTTGCCTCCTCTACTTCTGCACAATGAGGGCATGCAGACAAATTCAGTGACTTTTCACACAGACTTACTTGTGAGGTGAGATTATGAGTACTTTTAGTTTCTTTCTCTCCATCTTCATCTTTATCATGTTATTAGTTCTTTTAAAAAGTCAGAATGGAAATGAGTTTCTGGCTTTCCTACTGCACTTGATCCATTAGCATCAATTTTACAGTTGATACATTGGGTCTTAAAGAATGCAGAATTTATAAGATGGAAACTTTGGCCGTGATCACACTATTGAGTACCAATCAACTTATAGTAAGAAAGATGGGTTCACATTTGGAAATAAAAGTGCTTCCCTTAGAACATAGAAGGCAGATTTTGGGGGGATTCTTTCAAGAGGGTAAATCTCCTAGGACTGGGACTGGCTACTTGAGTTATACTGAGTGCTCTCGGGAAAGGGGCCTGTCATGTATGAACTCGTGGCCTTAAATAAAACTCATTTATCTGCTCAAGGCCTCAGTTTCATAATCTCCGCAATCACAACACTAATATAGACTCTAGAGAGTTGTAGGATTAAATTATAAACACATGGACAGCACCCAACACACGGTAAGGTCCTCAATGTGTGTAACTTAAACATAGATTGAAAACTTGAGCTGTGTGACCTTGGGCACACACAGAATTACCTCCATGAAAAGGAGAATGGCATTACCTCACTCATAGAATTCTTTTAATGACCATCTGTAGGTATCAGATAGTAATTGAGCAAATTTTATGTGCCAGGGACTTTTGTGTATATGTGTCTCTCTTTAAGCATGTAAATTGACAATCAGAAAGCTCTGTATAGTACAAGGTATTGTTTCAGGTAACCAGATACTAAATATAAGAAATTGCATGGGCTCAGGTGGCAAACACACACTGAGACATAAGATGACCTGCTCTTTAGAAGGTAAGTCTCATTCATTGATTCGTTAAACATTTATTGGTGTGTGTGTTAGGAGGCAGGCAAGGCACTATTAGACACAGTTTAATGAAACATGGCCCCTGTCGATGCATGAGACAGAATTTACACACAGCTCTTGGCTTCATATCTTTAACTAGAAGTATTAGTTTCCTTCTTTTCCTCCCTCAAGGAGATCTCTGATTAACTGGGAGATGAGTGAAAATCAATTCAAGGACTGGGTGGTAAATGCTAAAAGGCAGCAATATGCTTAATGCCCTCCTGTCACTTCCAGATTCACGGATGAAAAAAGGTGAAAAAAGTGTGTCAGGATTGAGAAGTCTATATACTTCTAATGGAATCTTGAAATGCGTGGAATAAAAAATGTCATTAATTCAGACCCTGTTAATTGAAAAACTTTGTAATTTAGAAGAGGGTGGTCTACGATTACTTTTGTAGGGGTAAGTGGTGGGAGGAACAGAGTGCTACAGAAAATACTAAGTGAAACACAGCTGGAAAGTTCTACGGGCATATGTTTTTGTTGACTGGGGTGAAAAAATGGGCTGAGAAGATAAAGAGACTAGAGTTAGAGAGCAAGGACAAGAGCTCATTGTGTTCTTTCCTCTAGGTCTCAAACATCCAACAATCTCTTGGATGTTTCGAAGATGAAGATTCCACATAACTCTTCAGCCTTCTGAGTAACTTGATAACACTTTCCTCTGTGATGCATTTGCCTTTCAGTGCCCAATATCAAGCTTGGTGGCCAGCACAGAAAAGGCTCTGTAAATGTTTGTTGACTTGGCAGATGAATGGGAAATGCCTGTGTGATGCCTCAGGGTTCTTACTGCGTGCAGCAGAGATGGTGGATGGAGAGAAGCCTTCCCAGAGTTGGTGCTCCAGCCAGGGCTCAGGATTTTTGTTTGGATTGGCCTTGAAAGGACAAGAAGAATCAGTCTTGCTCTTCACAGCTACCCAGAGAGGGGCTACACTGATAGAGACACACTGAGGTGTTCATTTGGCTCAGTTAATTCCTGCCTCAAAGCAGCTCAGAGCATGTGTGGCTGCAAATGACTTTTTATGCCACTTATGGCTGCAGGCTGGGAGTGAATGTACTCTACACTTGCTTATATGGGACTATTCACAGTGCCACAGATTTTGTGTAGCTAAAACTTTATAGGAACAGGGTGCAACTGTAGCATTTTCATGGACACTAATCTATTTGGTTCATGGCACCCCAGACAGGAATGACTAGTCACTTTTTTTTCTAGGAACATCAGGCATTTTCTAGTTAAAGAGCTGGGAGGACCCTAACTCTATGCTCTTTTCCTGGAACATGGGTTCTCACCAACACTCTAAGGTGAGATTTAGTGGTGAAATCACAATGATATGAGCAACAATGACGCAAGCTTGTCTATCCAGACACACTTTCAAAAGCTTTCTGTGAAAAATGTTCTGGGCTTGGAGGAGCTATAGTGAGCAATACAAGTCTTTGGGAGGAGAGAGATCCAGAACCAGGGCAGTAGGATAGGGGCAAAGCTCTTCTGCATGCAAGGGCTAGATCTCTATGGGAAGAAGGGCAGTTCCATGAAACTTCCAGGCACATTAACTTGGGGAGGTTTGGGGTCTCTAACTGCTAGGCAGAGAGGGCAGGGAGCTGGGGAGCAGAATGCAGGGGGACCTGAGGGCCCTAGCTAGGCAAGCAGTGATCTCGTGCTTTCAGGTCTGTGGTTTCTACACTGTGTTCAAAGAGGTGAGAGATTCTACCTGAAGGACCAAGGGCCAAGAGCTCAAGTTGTCCCCTCCCATTTGAGTGGGAACAGCGTTGCTTTTATCTCTATTACTTACTGAGCCTCCTAGTCTTTTTATTTTTAAAGAAGGGTTTGGCTGTGGACATGTTTGAAATATGTTGATCTAGCTCTCCAGGCTGGATCCAAGATGCTTTGGGTTGAGTAAGGGGCTGGTGAGAGCCCTGTGGGACTGAAGTCAAGGGAGCTGGGTTGAGGTCAGGCCTCACTCTTAGAGGAAATTTGTAGGGAGCAAGGTCTTACAGAGACTGGGCCAGCACAGCAAGGGACAAAAATGTGGAGAACTGAGGATAACTCAGGTGGCAAGTCACATTTCTGGCATTCTGCAAATCAGGTTTATTATGTGCAAATTTAATTCGGCCCTTCCCCCAACCTACACAGTAGGACCCAGGCTGCTAAAATACTTTCCCAGAGTGGTCTGAGGAGTGGATATCTGTCTTTGCATTAGAAATTGCAGGTGGGGAAGGGCACCGGCTTAACGGCATTCACACTACATCCCTCTCACTGCACATACATATGAAACCCAACCTGGAGGGAGTGCCTTCCAAAGAGGAGGAGAACTTTTGGGTGTGGCTAGGGAAGGCGGGGAGCTGGTTGCTTTTGGGCAGTACACAAAATTAATGACATTGGGATTGTTTCTGCTTTGGATACAAGTAATTGAAATGATTGAAATGGAAATGAACATGTGCTTTTGATGATTAGGAGATGAAAAAGAAACAATTAGCATGAAGATTAATAAAGGGCAAAATAATTTTTTTCTCCTTGACAATACAGATGCTCACAAGAGAAAACGTCTTCGAAAAACTTTTCAATTTGGCGACCCTCCACTGGAGCCTGGAGACACTAGAAAAAATTTCAAATAGTCAGGGCCAGACAAATTCTAAATAAAATTCACAGAAGTAGTTCAAGTAAGGGTTAGAGCCAAAAATTCAGGTTGTCCCCAAGGTCTGAGTGTGAAGAAACTCTTTCCACATTTCTCATCATTGGGGTGAGAGGCTGGGCATTCAAGAAAAGTTTCCATCCTTCTACCTAGGAGTTTCCTGTTCTGTTCAATCACAGTAAATACCCCCATGGCAAGTTTCTCCTGAGAGGTTATTCAGGTATCGCCTTGTCTCTTCTAAAACAGTACCCAACTAGCCTAACTGCAAAGTTGTAGGGAGTACTCTCCTTCTCTCTCTCTGATATTTTTAGTGAGCCAGCCTGCCTAATATCTTGATCATAGTGCATTAAAGCAGAAAAATGTGGCTAACAATTCAGTGGTCCTACTGAGGCCATCTACGAGTTGGGAATCCACTCCCCACCCCACCCAGTACAAGCCCTCCTATTTCTCTCTTGACACTCAAGACCTCAGCAGCATTTTTCACTCATTCTGCATAATGAGGCTCTTGGTGCTCTTATTAGGAGGTACATGGTCAAGGGTGTGGAATGAAGTTTCTTAGAAGCAGAGAGTAGGCAGTGACTCCAAAAAGCAAAGGAAATGCTTTGTCCCTCCTATAAGAGAATTGGTGGTAGCATGCTAAATGACATTCAGAGACATTTGGTGCTGTTAGCCGAATACTCACTCACGAGCGGTGTGATTTTGGAAAGGATTAACTTCCATAAATCTGAGATATTTTATCTGTACCCGGGGTCTGCTGAGGTGGGCAATTGTTGGTGGCTTACCTAATAGTTGCCTTCCCTCTTCTTCCTACTTTTATTTACATGTCTGTCTATCCTCTGGGCAGTCCCTGAGCCTGAGTCAATGTGGAACCCCCCAACCCAGATGTGGATCTGATTGGTCTGAGTATAACCTCCCCCTTTTTTTGTATAGCATATGGTTCAGAACTGGGTGTGTGCTCAAATTCAAGGCAAGGAGATAAGCAGAGGGAAGACTGGGTCTATGAATGTTCTTGCTTCTTCTGGGGTCATATCCTAAAGTGACTCCTCTCTCTTTCACGGGATGATGTGGTATGCAACATACATCAAGAAAGCTGCTACACAGAGGAGGGTAGGGCCCCCAAAATTGTAGAAAAATGAGCTGAAGCCCCTGGATTAAGCCAGCCCTGAAGTCTACAGTATTTCTACCTTCTAGTTATATGAGCCATTTTTCTTCTTGTTAAAGATAATAATCGTTAAGTTTTCTGTTACTTGAAAATTAAAGTATATAAAATAATAGAGATAGCTATTATAATTTGGGGGAAGATAAATAAAAAATAAAAGAAAAGATGTGTTGCACTTAGCATAGAACTCAGTACAGAGTAAGCACTCAAGACATGATAGCTCCTTTCACTGTGGTATCTTTTCTGGGTACACTGCCTCATCTCAATTAAGGGATTCTCCCAGAGGATCTATTTCAGTTTTATTCAAGCACAGGGACATCTCCAGCATTATAAATGTTGAGAAGTTTTGTTCCACTCATCGGCCGTTTCTAGAAATTGAGGGTGCTGGGGGCAGAAAGAACTATATCCAGAGGACCCTTAATGCCTGTTATGAGTTGAATTGTGTCCCCCTCCAAAATATGTTAAAGTCCTAAAGCCAGTACCTCAGAATGTGACCCTACTTGGAAATAGGATCACTGCAAATATAATGAGTTAAGACGAGGTCATACTAATTCAATATAACTCGTTTTCTTAGGAGGAGATGGCAATGTGAAGGCACAGACACACAAGGAGAAAGAATGTCGTGTGATGATAAAGGCAGAGGTTGGTGTAATATACCTGCAAGAAAGGAACACCAAGGATTGCCAACAAACCACCAAGAGAAAAGGAGGGATTTCCCTATAGGTTTCAGAAGATTTTCAGAGTAGGTTTTAGGGGCATGGCCCTGTCAACACTTTGATTTTGGACTTCTAGGCTTCAGAACTGTGAGATATTAAATTTCTGCTGTTTTAAGTCACCTGTTCTGTGGTATTTTGTTATGGCAGCTCCAGGAAATAAAAACAGTGTCTGTTCAGAATTACTAACAAATCAGGTGGAAACCACACATTTTAAATCACCTATCTTTCTAAAAGACTTACAAATGTTATCAGATATCCTCTACCTATGATAGCTCATTCCAGACAGCTAAAAGTTTAACATTCTCTCTCTAAAAGCATCCCAGTATCCCTTTATTTAAAGGTATTACCAATCTCCAAGTCTCAAAGAACAAAATCAAAATCAAAGTATACAGATGTATAAAAATAGATAAAAGTGTAGCGCCTACAGTTTAAGGATTTGGGGACCTTCAGACCTGCTGCCAACTCTCTCTTATGATCTTTAGTCACCCCCAAAGAACCACTAGGGTTCCACAGCACTTAGGCTGAGAAACACTGTTCTAGGGAATGCAAATCATGGGTGCTTACCGCCACATTCGGAGTACACTAGGAGTTCTCTTGAATGACGGCCACACAACTGATTTGCCAGCTTAAGAAATGTTCTCCATCCTTTCTGTAAAATATGGTGACAGACACCCAAGCTGAGACTGCAGGCTGTGCCCCTGTGCTTCTGCTTCCACCAGTTGAGATGTGAGCTTTTGGAGTCTGTTTTCAAACCTGTTTCTGCCGGTTGCCTTATTCGTGTAATTACATAATTTGGTTGCAGATTATATACACTGATGAAATGTAAGTGTGAAAAGAAAATGCTCTAAGTTGCATGCTTTGGAACATTGGATAAAAAAAGTTGCTAAAACAAAATCAAAACTGTTGGCAAACCAGGTGTGGGTGGGTCAACCCCAAAGACTGGAAGACTCTGTACTTAGATTGCTTCCTAAGTGCCTTCAAGATCTCACTCCATTTTAAGTAAACTGGAACTGAAAATTGCAGATGGTGACTTTTAGGTATGGTTTATTGGTCATTAAAAACTCCAACTGGCAAACCTAAGAAATGCTTTGGTCTTGTATGAAAAAATTGGTGAGTGAATATGTGTTTATATGCTTTAAGTCAAAATAAAACATTGAGGGCACACACATATCATGTTATGATTAACCATAACCATTTTCATGGTTTTTTTAATTAGCTAATCAGCTGCCAGGTCCAGGTGCATGGACTGAGAGAGACTTTATGCAGTTGCTTCATTTTGGATGCTATATTTTTTGGATAGGCAAATACTGCTTTTTTGTCTTAGTTGTCATCAATGGCTATCTAGAATGTAAGTTCCATGAGGGAGGGAATACTTGTTTGCTTTGTTCAGTGATGTCCATTTTTAAAAAAAAATTCTACTGATTCAAAACATCATAGATATTGTCAATAAAACAAAAGGAACATGTGTTTACCTGTCTAATTTTTAAAGCTACTTAAAAAATGGAAAACGACCTATAAATCATCTCCTGTGGGTATGATTATACATTGGGCATGAGTCTCAGAAAGGACTTTGTTGACTTCCTGGCCATATCATATCTAGGTCAAAGACTAGGCCACTTACCAGAGACAGAACACTAGACCTAACCTAGTCAGGTGTGTGTGGGGAAAGGGAAGCAGCTTAGAATGGCTGTAACTGCCATCTCTGGGCATTTCACCTTCTGCAGGTAGAAGTCTTTAGAGTGTAAATCCCACTCCAATTTGGATTTAGGTTTTGATTCTACTAACTTAAAAAGAATTGCATTTTCTGAACATTCTCAGAAATGAAGTAGTAAATAAAACATATCAGTGTCCTGCAATGGTTCTAGAAAGCCATATGCATAAAACGGTACCCATCCCCATTCAGAGTCCAGATAAACTCTATCCCTGGGAAGATGCTCCCATTCTGAGAAAGTCAGGCTAAGAAGAAGAGAGCAGGAAGGGTGACAGCCATCCTGCTTTTAGCTGAGGAGACTAGGGGCCAGAGGGACCAAGTGGCTTGCCTGCAGCAAGTGTAGGGTGGCATCTGATCTGGAGTGAGAACTCAAATCTCCTATTCTATTCCCCATACTGTATGGCCCTAGCAAAAGCAAAAAGGAAGAAGAATCAAGATGACTGGGAATGAGTTCACAGTGACATCCTATCTTACATGTGTCATGTGCCAAATAAATACTGGTTAGTTTGACATCCTGACCCCATGGGTGGCAATAGGCTGAAAGTCACTGGGTGTGGAAATCATCAAGACTTTTTAAATGAGAAGAATCTGGAGTGGCATATGTTGTTGGCATCCTCCTAACCCCATTAGCAGCTGGACAAGTGGAGAGCATATAGACAACCATTTCCCAGTTCTGAGGCCATTCTCTCTGGAGGGACTTTCTAAAGGAGAATACTGCCTAAATTGGCAATTAACCCAAACTTAACAAGGGCTTATAGTCACAGCAGGGCAAATCTGGTGAAAGCCAACCTCAGACAGAACAGGCCAAAGGGAACCTTCCACACTCAAACTGTAGGAGGAAAAGCAATTGGCTGTTGGCCTATAAGTCTTTCATTTCTGGGTGTGATTATCTCTACACTGGAACTTAATGGATAATGGGGAAGTGCAAAGGTATTTCTGAGGCTGCTCTTTTGGATTGTGAGTATTTGTCTATTCTTTAGCCCCAGACAGGGCAATGCTTAATGATCTGCAGCACAGGTTTGGGAAGAAATACCGATAGTTTGGAGTACTGGTACAGGTTATTTATGATTTCTTATAGCCTCAGTTTTTTATTTGTATACTGAAGGGAAAAGGTATCTACCTCAGAGTTTTGTTGTGAATATTAAGTGAAATAATAAATGCAAAGTGCTTAGCACATAGATGTTCAATAAATATTAGCTAACTAATAACTAATTAAAATAATCTTAGGGAAATATGAGAAACTCTCTCATCAAGTCAATCATCTGAGTGTCTAGCACATGCAAACTCTTTGCTAGACATTGTGAGGCTCTAAGAAGCACTCCACAAGGGGAGTTTCTTCATCAGCAGGGGAGATAATCCATGTACACAATTAGCTCTAGTGTGAGGTGGAAAATTATAAATGCACAAGAGAGGCACAGGTAAAGTTGGTGACAGGTTGAGAGGAAGAAAGGGCAACTTCTAACTGGAGAATTGAGAGAAGCTCCATGAAGGAGGTGGCACTTGCCCTCAGCTGTTTTATGAAATATCCTTAACCAATGTAAACTAAACTCCAAGTTAGTTTCCAATTATACAATAAATACACTCTTGGGATATATTCCATTACTCTTATCCACACTGGCTCTAGAAAAAATAAATTGATTTCTGAAATATCAGCTAAACAGAGACCATGTGGGAAAAGAGCCTACTCCTCCTATCACCTTCGCTTACTATATGGTATATTCAGAAGTCACATATTTGTACTTTATACATGCTTTGGTATTTGGCATTATCTCTGACACCATGCCTTTCTACTACTACAGGTGTAAAGAGCTGAGGGCAGTCCCTTTAGAATTCCTTGGTTCACTTTTCAGAGTATGCCCTGGGTAGCACTAGTTCCATGGCATGCTGCGTAGGGAAAGAAAAGAAGTAGAAGAAGGAAAGAATTCTGTGATGTAGTTTTGAGAAACTTCATTTCTTATATCTCCCTCTTGGAGGTTCACTACACATAGTAGCATATACAAGTTAAATCTATCCAACATATTACACCTAGGATATCATAAACCTATATGGGCATATAAGACTTTTTATCCTCTGGCATAATACCTAATAATTTTCCATTTCACCTTGGAAATTGAGGGATTGGCATGGCATGTCCTAAGAGTCATTAAAATATCATGCCAAACCCCAAACCCATTTAGGCAATCTGGAAACCTAGGGAAAAATGTCTGTGGCTTCCAGTCCTGTGATTACTTCCGGGTAGATGATCAAACATGAACTTCCAAAGAATTTAACTCATCTTCTCCATTTGGAAGGCACTGCATTCACTCTACAAAACACCCTTACCTTACTTTTATAACACCCTGTGAGGTGGGGCCTTATTCCTCTCCTTTTCACAGATGAGCAAATTGAAGCTCAGCGATATTAACCAACCTATCTAAGATTGTACCACTGGGAGGTGGCAGGACTTGAATTCTGTTTCCTAAGCCTCCCTGTTCATTTCCTAAGCCTCCCTGTTCAACACCAGTTGCCGTGGATTCACATTAGTGTTAGAAAGCTAGCATCACCTTAGTTTGGCACTGGGTAATTCCAGTGAACAAGTTAAATAAATTAAAATAAACAGTTATCTACAATTTACATAAAGCCAATGGATTATACATTCATCATCTCATCAATAGATATTTAGAGAGAGAGATTTTTAAGGTCACTTAAAATCGCAGAGGTCACTGAGCCATACCCAACTCTGATTCACTAAGTAGCCCCCTCCTCTACTGTGTCTAGAAAATCCCCCATCTTCTACCAGGAAGTGCAGCTGCATGTTACTTCTAAGACCCCTCAGCTATAATATCTGGAAGAAACAAAATCATTTTGCCAAAACATCAGTCAACAACCCTTGAAATAGAAACATGAAGTGATTACAAGTGACAGTCCTCAAATTGTGCTAAGGCTCAAAAGTGGCGCTTTCTTAGTCTCAGGAGGCAGGGTGGTGCCACTACCATCTAAGAAAGCTTAGGATGTGTGATGAGGATTTCTGGAGAGATACGGAGAGGGAATTTTCTTTGCCACAGACAATGGATTTTCTTGGTTACAGGAAAGCCACAGATTTACACCATGAAGGAGTAAATCTGGAAAAATGGCATGGTTTATTCCTCTTAAAGGAAGTGCTTACTTTGATGGTGAGTCCGCTGTGTTTTAGCCAGAAGGAATTATAATGTGAGAGCATACATGGCATTGCATGCTAATTAGGAGGTTTACTGCCTCAGCCAGGATAGTTTTTAGCCTCTGTGAAAAAAAAATCTATGATGAATACTTGCTAGAAAAGGAACACACGGTAAAGGACGCCCAAGAGTTGTTATACAACTGATAAGATGCTCCCAAGAAGGAGGGGAGAAGATGCTCTAGGAGCCAGAAGAAAAAACAGTGGTTGCTATAAGATGCCACTGAGAAATCCCAGAGTTGTCTTGCATTGATAAATCATCATGACCAACCACCTTCAGATCACAATTGTAGTAAGTTGGCATAGCAGGATAGTGTACTGTGATAGGGACTGCAGCCACCTGGAGAGCCCAGATTCCCATCTTAGAGGTGTTCCCTATGAGTGCTATCCCTTAATTCTCTCTGAGCTCCAGTTTCTTCATTTGTATAGTGGGGACACCAGTGACTACCTGGTTCGAGGGGAATGAATAGACAAATGGGAATGAAACACACTCATGAAGTCCTCCCACTGTGCCCATTCATAATCACTTATTTTTTTCTCTAATTCTTAAAATTTCAAAGTAACACTGGCATTTATATTAACTCAATCTTCCCTTTGCCACATCCTCTGTTATGCTCTGCTCCAGCTAAGGTACTACACTCGTCCTAACTTAAAGCTAACTGCCTTCTCCTTTTCTATAATCTTCCTTTTGGTATTCTGGATCATCATTCATGAACAGATCTTGTCTAATTTCTTGTGCTCTCAAATTTCATTAGTTGACATTGCCAAGTTGATTGGAGTTTTGGTGGGGGGATGGGGGCAAAGACAGTTGTGCTCCTATTTCTGTCCCCAGCACCTGGCATAGGGACCCACTGTACAATTGTTACCTAAGACAGTTTGAATTAAAAAATGAATGAAGTATCTATCAACATCTTGAATAAATGAAGTGTATCATATGCCTCCCAATAGTTCACTCACCCCTTACTGGATAAATGTGCATTACTTTGGTTTTTAGAATACTTTGTACTTTATTTTTCAGTTAACATACTTTCATAACAACAAAAAAGGAAGAAAACCCCAACTCCAGCTCTGTGTAACAACACCCTCCCTTCTCTCTCCCGGGGCCTCAGAGGCTTCCTTCCTGGATTTATGTGGAAGCTGACACGTTCCCCTCTTAGCGAGGCCATGTGTACTAGATAATAGCTGTGCAATCCTTTATGAAGATGACAATAGTGTGGCTGGTTTCACGATTAATAAAATGATCAAGAAATTGTTCAGAAAAGCAGGAGGAGAGTGAGCGAGTGAGATGGAGGAAAAGAGCATGCGAGGCAGGGCGCCCCTTCTCAGGGCCACCTGATACTGTCATAGGCACACACTGAATACTTATATGCCCCGCTGTTCTGAACACTTTACATATATTATTTACTCCTCACAGCAACTCTCTCCATTTTAAAAGTAAAGACACCGAGGGACAGAAAAGGTAAGGGATTTTCTACAGATCACTCAGCTACTAAATGGCAGAGCCAGAATGTCGACCTAGCAATGTGGTTCCAGCATCCCTGCTTGCAACGGCAACATTATGCTGCATCTTGGATGCCACAATTCTGAGAATTCGATTATTAGCCTGTATTTTTTAAAAACAGAGAAGCCAAGATTCAAAGAGACTCGATAGCTTGGCCAGAGTCCACCAGTTCACACGAAGGAGTGCA
The DNA here is from genome assembly GCF_016509475.1 of Prionailurus bengalensis. NCBI lineage: Eukaryota > Metazoa > Chordata > Mammalia > Carnivora > Felidae > Prionailurus > Prionailurus bengalensis. The sequence goes on from NC_057348.1 coordinate 126,680,001, forward strand.
TAATTCAAAATTTAGTCTGCCTGATTACAAAGCTACTGTATTATATGCTCCATCCTTCTTACAGATTTAGTGGAAGATGACTCATTATTTTCTATGCCAAGCATCTTGCTCAACAATACTACTGAATATCAAACAGTAATTTTACCCATGAAAGATTCTTCTGGTCTCCCCCCCAATATGGAAATTAGATTCCTCTAATAACCAGAGCTCACTGTTGTCTACTCTACTCTACCAACATTGATCTGTTGCGTGCTGGATGCCAGGCACTTTATAGAGTGCTTGGGAAGTAGAAGGCATGGACACAGCCCAACTCATGGTATTCATAGCCATTATTAAAAACATAGATGGGCACCTGGGTGGCTCAGTTGGTTAAGCGTGTGACTCATGATCTCATGGTTTGTGAGACTGAGCCCTGGTTCGGCTCTTTGTTGGCCGAAGGCACAGAGGCTGCTTGGGATTCTTTCTCTCCCTCTCTCTCTCTGCGCTTCCCTCGCTCATGCTCACTCTCTCTCAAAATAAATTAATAAACATCACAAAAAAAAGCCATAGACATCATGCATAGAGACAGAACCAGAGAAAAAATCCAAAGCTCCAAACCCTAAAAAATGAGTACTCCTTCTGAACATAGATTTATAACTAGAAGGTAACCCCACCAGAAAAGCAAAGGAGATCAGTTGCTTAGGAGCAGGAATAAAAAGTCTGGAATTCACTCTGTGAATACAGAGCACGGCAAACACATGCTATATTTTCTAATGACTGCTGACCCATGTCTGCTTTGCTCTCCTCTCTTGGGATAAGGCTAAAAAAAAAAACCAAAACACTACAGAAAACTCTGTTTTGGGTATGACACCTCATTACTTCATTATTCACATGTTATTTTCTACTGCACTTCTCCATATTTTTCCTCTTAATTTTCTATCTACAAATTGTCTATTGCACAATGTCTATTATCATCACTTGTTTTCTCCAAGCCTTTGTAGGAGGAAAAAAATATTATTATTTTTATTACTATTGTTATTTTAGACACCTTCTAGAATCATGTGATTCACCTTCTCTGATTTTTACCTTGTCTACATCCAGAAGAGTTTAAAGGGGCTTACAATAAAATGCACTAAATCAATTAGCCCAAGGAAATAAGAAGCAGAAGTAAATCAACATCAGGGAGAAAGGGAACTAGAGTTCCCTCCTTCTCCAAACTAGAATTCAGCCATAATAACAGAGCATTTAATTTAGCACTAAGCTTTCTGGGCATCCCTAGAATGATCGTATAGAATGCCATCACTTCAGTCAGAATTATTCCAGCTATGGGCCCTGAGCTCAACATTTGAGAAATAAGAACGGCTCCATATTTTTCCAATGGTGGCTCACTACATTCTCATTGGCTCCCTGGATGGGGTGAGATGGTAACTGGGCAAATTTCCCCAGCAAGAGGACTTGCTGGTGTGAATGGCTCCCCACTGTGCAATTCCCCTTCAGGTCAGTGTCCATGGTGTGCCCATAGACAATAGCCCAACATCTGCCCAGAGCCCTTGACAATGCTATTTTTAGCAATGCAACCACATGGTACACAGTGCAGAGTGGCTACATGTCTCATTTCAATTGATTTTCTTTTCAATAGGACCAATTTTAATCACAAGGGGCCATCCAAATCCCCATATCAAACAAATCCCCACTTTTGAGTGCAAAACCTGAAGTGACATTTTTAAGAATGTCTTTAAGAATCCCTTTACAATGCTGGCATGAAAGGCACTGAAGGCAGGTTACTGACATGACTGATCTCTGTCTGTCCCTGCCTCTGCCTGCCAAAGGAGGATAGGATCGGGACAGGCTGCAGGCACAGCAGAGGCGGCCTGAGCTCGCACAGAGAACAGCAAAGCTGACAGCTGTGCTTTCCTGCACCGAGCGCCCTGGGAAAATCAACGCTTGGGCAGCCTTGCTGCCATCTGTGGAGTTTCTACAGCAGACAGGTTATTTATAGAAACTTGTTTGTGCAAAGCCAATATTTACCTGTCGGGGCTGTCAAAATTTACAATTCATCTGTGCTATTAGCCTGCTGTTTCTCCGTCAATAATGGAAATTTCCATCACCAGGAAGAGAGGTGTGAGGTAGCTACGAGGGTTACACTCCCTCCGGTAGGTAGGAGAATGAACAGTATTAATGCTTACAGGGAAAGTGCATCTGTCGTCCAAGTGGCCACTGGACCCTCCTGCTATGCTGTGAAGATAAAGGGTTGTCAGGACAAAAAAGTGGAATTCTATCACCTCTTTGCAGTTGAAGCTTCAAAGCCACTCTTGGTCAAAAGCAGAATGACCTTTCCTGCAACAAGCTCTATGTCGTGTGTGTTGTGTGTGTGTGCATGTGTAAAGGTGTGCGTATATGTGTTGCTCCCTGCCTTCCAAGGGACGACTGAGATCTATAGTAGGGATGGGGGTTGTATGGTTTTCCATAAAAGCCAACACCTTCCTTCTGAAACCATTAGGGTCCTCCATTTTCCACTGAAGACAGCCATCTCGTCTACCTCTCTAATCATCCTCAGATGGTAGTGATCTCATCACCAAAATAAAATGTCTTGCAATTTCAGCTCACGCTTGAGACACCAATGTTGTATCTTCAGACCCTCTCACTCACCTTTGCTCATTAGGCTCTCTAGCTTTGAGTAAGAGATTGTTTCCATTTGGATGTGGAACTGAAGCACTTCACAGCTAGCTCAGAAACTGAACTCAACTCTTTCGCCCAAATCCTGATTTGCTCTTACTCCCATATTTTCTAAGTTGGAGGTTCCAATATCTGCTAAGAAGTCATCCTGAATTTCTCATTCTCCAACTCCCTCTCAATTCCATCCAATGAATCACCCAAATCTGCTGATTCCAATAAACATCTATTGACCCAGTTCCCAATTTTGGCCACTACTTTCATTCAGGCCCTTTATCATCTCCTGCTTGGATTAGACAATCACCTCCTAAACTGGTCTCTCCTCTAGGATTCTTGGACTTTTCAATTCAAGAGTTCTCTTTTAAAGGCACAATTCTGATCATGTCTCTCTTTGGCTTAAATCATTTCTGTAATCTTCAGGAACCTTGGGACAAAGCCCAAACTCTACAGTAGTTTATACAAGGCCCTTTCTAAGCTGACCTGCCTCACCTCTATAACTGCATTCTTGCCCCTCACCTACTCAAATTCTGACCAGTGACCTGGAAGGCCATGAGGAAACCACCCGCCTCTACCTGGAATGTCCCATAAGTGCCCTCACACCCCCTAGATTCTTTTGGCTGACTATCCTCCTACAGGATGTAACCCAGGTATATCAGTTACACAATATGACAATTCATGAAGGTAGGGTTCAAGTGACAGAAGATGAGCAAACCCTTGTCCATAATAAACACAGTCAAGCAGGGGGTTATGTGATGTTTGACTTAATTTCCCCAGCATCTATGACAGCTCCTAGCATGCAATAGAAACTCAATTAATGCAAATTGAATACAAGTAGTAAAAAGTGGTGAAAAGCACAACTAGAATGAATAGGATCTTGATTTTACAGGAAAACTTATCTTAGAGCAGCTTAGGAATACTTTAAAGGAACATGTCCTTAAAATTAGTGAGATAGGGAAGGGGGAGGGGGATTTGCTTCTGTGCACTGATGGGGAAGGTGAGGAAAACTAAGGCAATATGTGGGATCCAAATTCACATAACTGTGGGCAGAAGAGGCTGGGCTCCTTCAGCTAAATTCTGGAGCAAGGAGAAGCTTCAGCATCTGGTTAGCATGTCAGCCAGGTAAAGGCACTTTGCATATACTATCATTTTATCCTTACAAAGGTTCTACCATGAAGATGAGAAATAAAGGATTTCCAACATGGCTTACTAGACTCTCCATAAATGGGCTGGGCTTCTTACCTCTGACTTCTCTGCCTGCCACAGCCCTGAACACTCCTACTTCACCTTACCTGGTACCTTGAACCCAGATAGAAGGCATTAAATGTTTGTTTATAGCCAGGGAGACTCAGATGAGAGCTGAAATTATAGTTGGGATTTCACTGAATTTCCTCATCTTGTTTCTCTAATGACAGACCAGCTGACATACCTTTCCTAGTGTGGATGGCCACATCCTCTTCGGTGACAGCCACCAGACCATGCTTTCTTATCCTGTTCTCCTCACATGGCCTAGCCCAGGGTTTCTCAACCTCAGCACTACCAACATTTTGGTCCATATAATTCTATGTTGTGGAGGCTGTCCTGTGCACTGCAGGATGTTTAGTAGCATCCTTTGCCTCTCCCTGCTAGTTGCTGGCAGTACCCTTGCCCACCCACCCAACTGTGACAAAACTGTCTCTAGACGTTGCTAAGTGCCCCCTGTGGTAAATTCTTGCACCAGTTTGAGAACCATGGGCCTTAAGTGCCAATCGCATAGACAATGTAAACATATTTCTTAAGCAAATTCCCAAAGACCTCCTGTGTAAGCTGATTCTGCTGGATCAACCTCCCAGCTTGTTAGGTCATGGCTCTTTTGGCCAGAGTTAGCAAGCTCTCGATTCTCTCTGTGCTCCTTTGCATCTTCTTTACATCTGCCTCATCCCCATGCCCTATATCTCACCATCTTTGTCAGGGTTGAAATCTAGAAGATGCAGCCACCTGCACATTCCACACATGTTAAATGTGAGGCAAGGTGCACTTCGTGGTACACAAGCAATAAGGTGCGTGGACAATTGGAGGTTTGACCCCTGACTGGTTGGAATGACTGACATGCTCATTGTTCACAGGTATGGGAGAGGAGGTAATGATTCCTTTTGCCTCATGAGCAAGACTCGGGAATTGAGCAGCCCACAAGCAGCTTTTTATGTAACCAGCCCACCTTCTCTGCAGGAGATGCAAAGAATTTCAAAATCTGTTTTCCTTCCTATTCCCTCCTGCAGTTCCCTCTTCATGGTGGGTGACTGAGCAAAGGGTCACTCACCACTGAGCCACAGATTTCTTTAATTTCCACCTTTGCCCTTGGCCACTCTGATCTTCTGCTTCTTTTGGTTCAAGGCCTACTAGATTCTAGGGCTGTCTCTGCTTCGTGGATCCATACAATTTATTTCTCTTCTCTCTACTTCTTTTCTCCTTCCTAAAGTGAAGATAACAAATATGCACCTCTAAACAGGGCCAGGGACTGACTCAACTCTTTTCTGAAAGGGACACTGCTTTACACACAGGCACAGTCATTTAGGTATTCCTGAAACCTTCATGCACGCAAGACCTTGTGTGGAAGCGATAGAGCCCTTGTGAAGATCAGTAAAATGGACCTGTCTTGGGGGTCTGGATTGGACTGAGGAGGTAAACTGTGAATCAAGCTAAGGATAGGTTTCCTGATGCAGTTGGCAGTAAGATGCCTGCCAAACACGTTATGGAGAGTCTGAGATAAAGGCCAAGAAGGCATGCCTGCCCCGTTGCCTCTTCAGAGCAGTAATTAACACTTTTATCTACCCAGATACTTAAGACAGAAACAGGGAAGAGCTGTGAACCCTCCCCACTCCATAGTTGCTCTCCACCTATACTCAGACCATCAATGAGTCTTTTTTTTAAGTATCTATTTTTTATTTTTGAGAGATAGAGACATAGCATTAGTGGGGGAGGGGTAGAGAGAGAGGGAGACACAGAATCAAAGCAGGCTTCAGGCTCTGAGCTCTCAGCACAGAGCCCAACGCGGGGCTCGAACTCACGAACAGTGACATCGTGACCTGAGCTGAAGTTAGATGCCTAACTGACTGAGCCACCCGGGTGCCCCTAATGTTTTAATATTTTTGAGAGAGAGAGAGAGAGAGAGAGAGAGAGAGAGAGAGAGAGAGAAAGAAAGAAAGAAAGAAAGAAAGAAAGAAAGAAAGAAAGAAAGAAAGAAAGAAAAAGAATATGAATGAGCAGGGGAGGGACAGAAAGAGGGGGACAGAGGATCCAAAGTGGGCTCTGTGCTGACAGCAGCCAGCCTGATGCAGAGCTCAAACCCATGAACCATGAGATCATAACCTGAGCCAAAGTTGGAGGCCCAACTGACTGAGCCACCCAGGCACCCCTATCAACGAATCCTTTTGAACTTCTCTGAAATATACCTTGGAATTACTTTCTTACCTCTATCTCTATGGCTACCACCTTAGCCCAGGCCACCATCATCTACTGCTTGCACCAATGTATCAGCCTCCTAACTGGTCTCCCCAATCCCACTCTGAAGCCATTCTAACCTGCTCTGGTTTCAGCAATGGATATCATCTTAAAAGTAATTCAGATCGGTGCATGGTATTGCTTTAAATGCTTCAGTGCTTTCTCTTTTTAACTAAGCTAAAGTCCAAACCCCTTCCCCTGATATAAGAACTGGCATGATTTGACCCTGCTCATGATACTAACATCATCTTCTGCCATTTTCCCCCTCACTTCTCTCTGGCCAAAGCAGTCTTGGTTTCTCTTCCTTGAGTAAGCCCAGCTCTTTTTCTTGTCTTGAGTCTTCTGCCCTCTCTTGCAGTTTACTCTCTTCCACACTTTCATATGGCTACTTCCTTCCCATCATGTAGTTGCAACCTAAATTGGTCATTCTCAAACATGAGTGGGCATCAGAATCATCTGGAGGGCTTGTTAAAGCACAGACTGCTGCTTCCCCCCCCCCCCCGAGAGTCTCTGATTCAGGGGAAAGGGGAACAGTCTGAGAATCTGCATTTCTGATAGGTTTGCAGGTGCTGCTGCTGGTGCTGGTCTAGGAAGCACAGCTTTCTCCAAGCACGCTCTTCAAACTAAGGCTTGCCAGCCCTAGCGATTCTGTCTCTGCCCCTTTTTTGTTTACTTCATGGCACTTCTTACACTTGAGACCATTTTGCCTTGTTTACTCCTTTGTTTTGTTTTTGCTTGTCTCCCCTGCTAAAATGTGAACTCCACGGGGTGAGAACCATTACTCTTTGGTTCAGCATCGTGTCCACAGGGATTGGTGCAGGGTCTGGCACATAGAACGTGCTCAATATGTATTTGTTGAAAGAATAACTAAATAAAGGGGGGATTTAAAGGCGGAGCAAGGGAGTCTGAATGCAAAGACCCATATATAGAAGTTAGAAAGTGGATTGAAGAAGGAAATGGTTAGGAACCAGGGAGGAGAGTCTGGGCACCAGAAGGGTGTCCCCAGATGAGGGGTAGTGACTGGTGAACAGGTGTGTCTTACTGGCAAACCCACAACATACAGATGCTCAGTCTCATGCCAAGGACCGTCTCTACCCCTGGGGGCTGCCATCTGGCTCAGTGTAGAACACGGATCCTGAGAAGAAGTTCCCAGAGGATCTGGGCAGATTTGAAAGGAAATCAGTCAAAGAGGCCATCAGAGGGCCTTTAATTAAATGTTCTGCTCGGTAACCTCTTAGTGATCTTTCGTGTCCCCAGGGAGTCAAACACAGCACCTGGCCACGGGAGGTAAGAGAGAGTGATGGCGCTGGCCACCAAAGTGTCAGTGGAATTTTAATGAATGCCGCAGACAGTGAGCAGAATGGGTAGACAAGAGCAGTGAAAGATGACACTAATGAATCTTATCCAGCTGTGCAGGTTTATATGATTAATGCCCAGCACAGAGGAAGCGTTTGATTAATAAGACAGCACCTCCATATCATCGCTCTCACCTTCGAGGTCCCTAGGTTACAGGGGCTGTTGTAAAGGAGCTGAGGCACTTTCAAGCAAGGTTCAAAGAGAAAGCAATCACTCTAGACTCAGTTATGAAAATGAATAGAAGGAAAGTGGGGATTGTGATGGTATTCTTAAAGAGAGAGAGAGAGAGAGAGAGAGAGAGAGAGAGAGAGAGAGAGAAAAGACAACACATTCTTTTCTATCACAGAGAGCCTCGAGAGAGGTCCACTTACATAAGAGAAATTCTACTGGTGTGTGAATAGATGGGGAAGAAATTAATACAGACAGCATAGGAGCATAGGAGTACCAAAGTTGCTTCTGTTCCTTCTGTTCTTGGAGGAGACAAATCTCCTTGTTACCCCCACAGTACAGCTTAGGGGACCCACAGGAAGATGGTAAGACTCTCATGACATTTCAGTATAATGAGGACAGGGTGTCCAATGGAAGAAGATACTGCCTTCTTGACATAAAGATGGGCATCATACAAAAGCCTCAAATTAGCTGCACAAATATTTTTTAACTCTGAAGTTAATGTCTGAAAGCCCCAACTGTTTCAATTTGTTAGATATATTTATTACGCTAGTGTATTAAATTCAATCTAATTAAGTTAGAAAGAATAAATAAACAATATTTAAAAAAAATGATCTCCAATCCTATCCCCAAAAAGCACTGTTAAAAATTTTGATGCATATCTCTCTAGAAATTTTTATAATAGTTTTAGTATAATATTGTATAATGTGTATTAAAACCTTTTACATATAACAAATAAATACCTTTTCTATATAAATAAATATGCTAACACACCACCATCTTTAAGGAAAGCACAGTTTTCTATTTATTTAACTTTGCTCCTATTGCTGAACATGTAGATTATGTCTAATTTTAGCCTATACAACACGGGCCCACTGAGAGTCTGGCACCTCATGGGTGTATATGTTGGATGTTGCCAAACAAATGACTGGGGTGCCCTATTTCTTGCTCCAGGACTGGTATAGTATGTAGGGTGTGTGTGTGTGTGTGTGTACGTACACATACGCACATATATGTGTATACGTGTTTTGTCACTTCAAAGAGAATTTTGGAAAAAAGGAGAATTAAATGTTTTTTTTTTAAATTGTTTTGAGAGAGAGAGAGACACAGTGCGGCAAGAGGGGCAGAGAGAGAGGGAGACACAGAATCCGAAGCAGTTTCCAGTCTCTGAGCTGTCAGCACAGAGCCCGACATGGGGCTCAAACTCATGGACCACGAGATCATGACCTGAGCCAAAGTTGGACGCTTAACCAACTGAGCCACCTAGGCGCCCTGAAAATTAAATGTTTTAATCCAAAATTACCAACTTTATGGCCAAAAAACACATGAAAAGACACTCAGTGTTACTAGTCAATAGGGAAATACAATTTAAAACCACAATGAGAAACACCTTACACCAGTCAGTATGGGTAGTATTAAAAAACCAAGAAATAACAAGTGTTGGTGAGTATGTAGAGAAAAAGGAAACTTCATGCACTGTTAGTGGGAATGCAAATTGGTGCAGCCATTATAGAAATAGTTTAGGGGTTCTCCCTAAAATTAAAAATGGAACTACCACATGATCCAATAATTCCACTACTAGGTATTTACCCAAAGAAAATGAAAACACTAATTTGAAAAGATACATGCACCCTTATGTTTACCACAGCATTATTTACAATGGCCAAGATATGGAGGCAACCCAAGATTCCACTGATAGAAGAATGGATAAAGACATCATACATGTTCATGCACGCATGTGCACGCACATACACAGACACACACACACACATATACACACAGGGGAATATCGTGCAGCCATAAAAAAAAGGATGCAATCTTGCCATTTGTGACAACATAGATGAACCCAGAGGGTATTATGCTAAATGAAATAAGTTAGTGAAAGACAAATATCATATGATTTGACTTACGTGTGGAATCTAAAAAACGAAACAAATGAATAAACAAAAAGCAGAATCAGACCTATAAATACAGAGAACAAACTGATGGTTGCCAGAGGGGAGTGGGGGTGGGGGATGGGCAAGATAGGTGAAGAGGAATGGGAGGTACAGGCTATTATGGAATGTATAGTCACAGGAATAAAAGGCACAGTACAGGGAATACAGTCAATGGTACTGTAATAGCGTTGTATGGTGCCGGATAGTAGCTACACTTGCAAGCTGACCAAAACATACAGATTCGTCCAATCACTATGCTCTGTACCTGAATCCAGTGTAACACTGTGTGTCAGCTATACTCAAACAGCAACACCCCAAATTATCATCTTTATTCAGAAGCCAACAGACTTCAGGTGAAAATTTTAGAGCCGTTTTCTGCTCTTGACTCCATGCCTAAAGCTCGGAACCTTGCTCGGACTCCTAGGCAGCCTTGTCACATTGTTGTTGCTCAGAAGAGCGTAAACACACAAGTTGCTGTGAGGCACAAGCCCATCATGGTCTGGATGGCGGAGCCCACACAGCAGGTTCACAGGGAGCATTAAGCACATCTCATTGCATCTCCTAGCTAGCAGTGCTGCAAGCTAGGCTATATCATCCTCATTTATGGTTGAGAAATGGACACTGGGAACGTAAATGAGCTGATGGAAGTCACAGAACTGCTGAGTATCAAAATGAGGGTTCAGGCCAAATGCTTAGAGTACCTTCCTGATGGCAGATGCCCTTGGGGAAGGGCTGGTGGAGAGGCAGAGGAAGGAGGGGCACCTCCAGAAGGCAGACTGATACTCAGCAGGGGACAATGCAGCCCCAAGAAGGATTAGGGCAAGAGCTGCAGTTGCCTGAGGGCCACAGCCTGTGCTCTTCAATCCTCACTCCAAACACAATCACTGTGCTTCAAAAAGGTCATCACTTTCTTGATTTGGCTCAAGGTAGCCAGGCAAACAAGCTAGGACACCTTGGTCAAAGAGGATCTGCAGAAGTTCAACAGAGTACCTTACCTTCTCTCAGAAGGTAAGGACCCAAGGCTTTGTTAATAGGCTGGGCACTTTCTGGCCCCATTTTGTTGGATGCATCTATCTTTTAAGATTTTTTAAGACAGTTTCTCCAAAAATGGTCTCCTTGGATTACTTTCTTTGGAATCACATGGGCTATTTGTTTAAAAAGCAGATTCCTAAGCTACGTCCCTATTCAGTCCTACTGGATTGGAAATTCTGGAGGAGGTTCCTAAGATTTGATGTTTTTACAAATATACTAGGTTAGAAATGTTTGGGGACATCCCCAAAGTTTGAGAACCATTCTCTAGGTTCATCCTATAATTTATGACCCTAGAGCCTTAACAAAGCCAAGTTTACAACTGAGAGATTAGTATCACCACCAACTCTCAAGGCTGTTGTGCTAAAGGGCTTTCCTGTTACCCCATACATGCTGTAATATGTCTCAGAACAACATACCAGTTGTCCCTCTACAGAGGAAGGCATGAACTCCAGGAGGTCAGGTGACTTTAGGGCCATCCGGCTCATAATTGTTCCCACTAGGAAATAAACACTCCTCCTCTACTTGAACTCTTATTCTTTCTCTACACCACCTCATCTTTCATAATTCTCATCACTATGCCCCTTGGTTCCCATTCACCAAAAGATGGAGAATCCCTTCTTAAGAACAAATTCCCAAGTAGAACAATGCACTGAGTAGGTGCAAAGCCTTCCTTTATGAAAGCACCCACCAAATGAATTATTTAGATTCATTGTAGAAAAATTATCCAATTTCATATCATTTCAGTTCACTTCTAAAAGTCTCCAGGTAACAAATAAAAGTGAGTGTTTTCCATAATATTTTAGAAACATGTATACATCTTTTTATTTTCTCTAAAGCTGTCAAAGGTAGGGAGCCAGGAATCTCTGTCAGAGGCCCCTTGCTGACCCCTGAGGGTCGCAAAAGCTATCCTATTCATGCCTTCATCTTTTGCTCAGGCTGTTGTCTCCTCTCTGAATTCCCTCTCAGATGACCCCTACTCCACTCCTGTCCAAAATGTTTGGCAAATTCTTAATTATCTTCCAAAGTCTAATTCAAATATCTTCTGTTCTTGGTAGGTTCCCAGCTCCTCACCCTCCAACACCTACCTATTATCTTTCCTCCCTTATGAGGACCCCACACCCCTTACTTAAGTCTAATGGAACTCAACAGTTATTGGTTTATGTGTTTGTCTGCACTGCTAAACCATTTAATACTTGAGATGAGATCCTTTTTCATTTTTATATCTCCCTCTTAGTCAGTACTTGACACATAAATAGGTGCCTGATCCAAATTTATCTATCTCAATATCTATTTCCTTTCTAAAAATTTCTCTTGTCTAGAGTGTCCTTAAGGCCATAAACATTTTGATTGAGGAATAGGCTAAATAAAAAACCTATAATTCTCTTCAAATTCTGAATTTGCCTTCTTTTTTTTGAAGGAAAATAATTAAGTCAGAAACTTCCAAAACAAGATCATGTTCTCTTCTATATCTAAGAAGTAATTTTAGACCCAAATGCCATCAGATCAATCAATGTATTATAGGTTTGTAAAGGACAGTTCTGAAATCGGGTAGACTGCATGTAGGAAAAAAGGTCACTTTATCCAATGAGTTTTATTTTACAGCTCAGAAATGCACCCAGGCGTATAAGAAAACTAATTAGACTTTAAGACTACCAAGTGAGGCCATCTTGCAACAGCCTGTAGTGACAAAGCTTTATAGCAGTTGTTGGAAAGACTATCATCAAAAATATGTTTTCCCTACAAAAAAATCATCAGTTGGGCAATTTTTCAATGACTACTTTGAAACAGGAAAAGCAAGAAAGCTGAACTTATAATAGGTAAATAATAAGCAGTCTATAGATTTGATTATAATGCAGGAAAAGATGGCAAGAAATCATTATTTGAAGTAAGTGCCCATTGTTCTTACACATTAATTACTTCTTGGGTAATCTGCATTTCCTAAGACCAAAATGCCTAGTGGTGAGCAAAGAAAAATATCATTTCCAAGTTATGTTCCATGGTAATGTTGTCGATTTCCCACCAACTGTGATCTCCCCAAGAGATAGCCAAAGCTATTTAGGTGCTGTCAGCCTCATTTCTGTGGAGAGGAATAGCACCAGCTCTTTTCCAATGTAAATTTGAAGTGCTCTCCATGAAAATAATATTTGTTGAAGCATTCAACCAACCTAGTAATTCTGAAATACATTCAGGCAAAGACTTCAATCACTAAATGACAATTTTCCTATCTAGAGAAGTTAATGGACAATTGAAGGAGTATGGTTTTTGGAAACTTTGAGGCTGTCCTTGACAAGATTGAGGCTAAAGCCCTAGGGCTCTACAGCCCCTGACAGACTACTCTCCTTTGTATCCAAGGAGTCCTCAACAATGCCCCCGCCTTCTGGTGCAATTTCCATTCTCTCCGATCCAGTTCTTCCACCTCACCATGAGAACCACCAAAGAGACCAGTCCCAACAAGTAACAACTTTTAGTATTGAGTATCCCACTGTCTCTAAGACTCCACCAAATCAGCCTGTATACCTCAGTCATGAGCACACACCCAGGACTCCAGCTCATCCTCCATCACCAAGACTCTCACAGATCTACATTCCCAAAGGTTCTCCTTAAAATGCTTGAAGCTCTGGCCATCCCTGCCCCCATCTCCAAATCTTTCTAGTGCATCCTCTGAAACTCATTGTCTGTCATCAGTAAATTCTCCTGTATCTTCTCCAAGCATTTGTTTCTCTTTCCTGCCCTGATGGAAATTTGGCTGACTTTCTTTTGAAAGTTTCTCTTAAAGTCTTGTCAAGTTTTTTGTCCCACACTTGATACCACTGATTTTGGAGACTGGATAAGGTTGTCCTTCCTGCTCTTTGTTGCTGCTTCCAGACCACTGTCTTTTCTACTGCTTAAGTCCCGCCCAATTCCCCTGAGTTGCCTGCCATCAGACTGTAGTACCCGCTATCTCTCCTTATGCTATTAGCTCTCCTCCTGGTCATATCCACAATTTATTGAAGATTTTCTTACCTTCTTTATCTTTGCCATCATTCTGTTATCATTCTTAGTAATTTCAATATCCACCCAACCTCTAGTCTCCTAGTTCCATGGTCACCTCAATTCAATGATCTCAACCATTATACTCCCCTGAACTACCTTTCACAGTGATACTATCCCTTACATTCACTCTCAAAGCCCTAGAACCTCTTCCTGCATTATGTTTGCCTAGCAAAACGCTGATTTCCCTTAAATCTTGTTCTCTGCCTCCACTCACCTGAACGTGGCTGGAGAAAAGCATACAGTGGTGCTCATCTTAAACTTATGGCCTTAACTAACAAATGAGTTCTTAGTTCTGTTTGGCAATCTTGCTGTTATTTCCCCAGTTGATTCACTCTTCACAGCTTCTCCTCCATTAGCAAACCTTTGGGGCCCACCCCTACTTCCTCAGTTTTCATCAAGTAACTTTGATTCTCATTTCACTAAGAAACTAAAACCAATCACAAGGTAACTTCTTTAATCAGGCAGCGAATTAGAGCTGAAACTGCTCTAATCATGGGCAGTGACCTCCATTAGACCCAATCTGATAGATAATGTATAGTCTTTACTTTACGATAGCATTTGAAACAGATGATTACTGCCTCTTTCTAAGAATGTCTTTCTTCTCCCGGTATTCATAATATCACCTTTTTGTTGTTGTTTGTATACTTCCTACCCTCCAGTATTTATTTCTTCATCTCCTTTACTGAATTTTTCATCATCTTCCCTACCTCTAGCTGTTAGAGTGCCATGGGTTTGGTCTTTGGACCTCTTTTATGTCTTTACTCACTCACTAGATGATCTGATCTAGTGCCGTCTATGTGTGGACAACTCCCAAATTATATCTCTTCCTTGGATTCAGATGCATCTATTGCAATGCCTCTCCACATCTGTACTTTTAAGTTTATCAGGCATCTCACATCCAACAGGTCCAAACTCAACTCTTTCTTCTTCCCTTGCCTCAGTCTGTTCCTCCCAAGTGTTCCTCATCTCTGTAAATGGTGCCATCAAAACTCAGAATCATACTGTTGGCTCTGCCTTGAAAACAAATTCAGAACATGACTGCTCTTTCCCATCCCCAACACTTCCCAACCCTTTGTCTAAGCCATCAGTCAGCCCTTGGCTAATCTGCAGCAAGCAACAGCCTTCTCATCTGCTTCATTTCACCCTTACTCCCCAGCAGTCACAGTGACCCTTTAAAACCTGTCATATGTCACTCCTTTGCTCACAACCCTCCAAAAGTTCCCAGTCTCACTCAGAACAAAAGCCAAGGTGCTAACCATGGCCTATCAGGCCCTGCAAAGTCTGACACCTGGTTGGCTCTTGTGACCCATTCTCCTACCACTCTCCTTCTTTCCCTCCAGGCAAACTGTCCTGCTGGGTTTTTTTTTAATGTTTATTTATTTGAGGGAGGGGGGAGGCATAGAGTGAAGGGGATAGGGGATCCAAAGCGGGCTCTGCACTGACAACAGTGAGCCTGATGTGGGGGCTCGAAATCACGAACCATGAGATCATGACCTGAGTTGAAGTCAGGATGCTTAACTGACTGAGCCACCCTAGGTGCCCCTGCCTTGCTGTTTTTAAAAACACCAAACTTATTCCCACCTCAAGCCCTTTGAGTTTACTCTTCTCTCTTCCTGGAATGCTCTTTCCCAGCTATCATTATGAAACTTTCTCTTCTCAGTGTCACCTCCTCACAGAAACCATCCATGAGCACTCTGACCAAAAAAGCAGCTCCTATCCTTCTCTAACCCTTAACCTTGTTTAATTTTTTTTTCCATAGCATTGCTACTACTTGACATAACATTATCTATCTAAATAATTATGTGATTTCTCTTCATTATTATTATATAAGTATTTATTAAAGAAATAACCATTTAACAAACTGAAAATGATGCTTTTAAGAGGCAGTTTGGAGATTTTTTTTTAAGTAAGCAAGATGTTGATGGAGACCAGTGCTATTCAATGTGTGGTAGTGCAAGCCAACAAACTGTTTTAGAGCTGTCCAGAACAAGATAAAGAGCTTGCATGAGAATGAACGTCAACACCCTGCTTCCTTCATTGAGAAAGTCTTATCAGGAAAAAGATATGAACTGAACTAAACTGTACTCAATGACACAATTGATTTGCATTTTATTTTAGTACAAGCTCCTGTTGCAGATCAGTTATAAAGAGCTTGCTGACCAGCATTTTGAATAACACTGATATAGATTATCTAGCTTAGTGTCTCCTGCAATTTCTTGCCTATCGTTTTGAAAATGATTTTTTAATCTATTGACCTATCTGGAGATCAGGGAATGTGTTGTGAGGATGTTACCCCTACCACATACATATAAAGTAAATTGATGACAATTTCAGAATATATGTATTGACAATGTGTTACAAGGGTGATAAAATAGGATAGATAATAGATACAGAAGAAGACAAAATAGACTTTCTACTGAGAATCAAGCTGCAATGTACACAGCATGATAATAATTTGATAAATCAGATAGATTTGAAGAAAAGGTATTCTGTACTATTATAAGCTTCCTTCAGGTTGAGGATCAAACTTCTCTCTCCTCATATCTCCTCAGAGGAGTATGCTACACAAAATCTTCATTCTTTGGCATGCAAACATAACTCAGTAGATATTTAGTCCATGCCTACCATGAACCAGGGCTGCAGACACATTGTGAACAAGACAAAGACTCTGGCTTTGTGAAAATTACATTTTAGTGGAGGAGACGAAAAGAAAAGTAACCAAAATTGTTTTAAATCCCAACTCTGCATCTTTCAGGAGTAATATTAATGATATTAATGATCATATTAACAATGGGTATTCACATTATCTGCTATGAAAATTAGGGATTTTAGTCCATCAAACTCCTTAAGGATTAGCAAAAGATGAGATAAAATAGCCCACTATTATTGTAATATTGTCTTCAGTTTCACAAATGTAGTGTTTTTTTTTAAACTTCACCATTAATCCCAGGAAAACACAGAACTTCTCAAAAATTTTTTTGTTTTCTTTTTTTTTTAACAATTTGATGATATGAATACCCTTTCCTATTAGAAATACAAAGAACCAAATGGCTTCTAAGTATTTTTCTAAGGAACCTAAAATTTAAATGTCTTCATTGAAAAAAACAAAGTTTGGGGCGCCTGGGTGGCGCAGTCAGTTAAGCGTACGACTTCAGCCAGGTCACGATCTCGCGGTCCGTGAGTTCGAGCCCCGCGTCGGGCTCTGGGCTGATGGCTCAGAGCCTGGAGCCTGTTTCCGATTCTGTGTCTCCCTCTCTCTCTGCCCCTCCCCCGTTCATGGTCTGTCTCTCTCTGTCCCAAAAATAAAAAATAAATGTTGAAAAAAAAAAAGTTTAACACAGTGCTTTAATAAAATCTAAACAAAATCTCCTCCTGCCCTTCTGTCCCATAGAGCAATACTTGATGCTCTGAACTTTGATACAGTCAAGCACGTGGTAGTATCTGGGGCCAGTCTTTAATTTCAACTACCTGCTTTGCATTAGCCTCGAGTAGAAAATCCTGACTCAGCAGGAAAAGCTTTCATAGCTTAAAAATTGTCACTTAAGTAATTAGGCTTCCTAAATGGAAATGATTTTCTAATCTATACTTGCAAACATGTTGCTCTTTGGTAGAATGCTTTTGAAATTTTTCCTAAAATAATCACAGTGTGCTGGGTCATTTTAAGCTGTGGCTGAGGGAAATTCCTAGCTGCAGCTGGCCTCTGCTCTGGAATGGGTTCCAAGCAGACCAGCACTTCCTAAGTGCCCATCTCGGGACTTGTGAAGGGCCGGGCTGCTTCCACTGAAATCAAAGGGAAGGTTTAAAACATATAGATTCTCAGGACTCAGTCCAGGTGACTTGATCCAGAAATAAAGGCCTGTATGCCAAGCCGTGAGTTTGAATTTAATCTAGAAAGCGATATGGAGTCATTGCAAAGTTCGAGGCAGAGCGCTGGCATCATCAGATTTACATTAAAATGAAATATGAAAGATGGATTAGAGGGTGAGCCAAACCCAATAAGATAAGAGCATGTAGGAAACTCTATAGGGACCCAGGGTTATTGGTCATGGCCTAAGTTGGAGGATGGTGGCATACAGATTCAGGACACTTTTTAGGAGGCAGAACTTAAGGAGTTTGGTAACTAATTGGATGCCATCCATGCTCTGGCTTAGGTTATTGATTTAAAGCAATCAGTGGGGTTGAAGTGGGAAGAAAGGAATAACAAATGACAATCTAAAATTCAGGGACATGTTCGGTGCTTTGAAGCCTGCCTCCCCCCACCCAGTTCTGTATAAAGGATAGCTTAGCATTGTCTGTTGTTAGAGCCAGTGAGTAAAAAAGTCTTAAGCAAAAGCTTTGGGTATTTGTGTGACTCGGTTAGAAGTAGGACAGTTACCAAAAATCACTGTTGTCTCCACTTCTAGAAAAGTATTACAGAAAATTGGAAAGTGTGAAAAAATGTATTTCAAGGAATGTTCATCTCAGTATTGATTCTAGTGGTGAAAAATTGGGGACAAGTTAAGTATCAACTCCAGAAAATTGGTTAAGTAATTTATGATGCAATTAGACACCACAGTGCCATGAGGCAATTACTAATGATATCAATAATTGCATGTCTTGAAGTTTAAGGAGGCTAGAAAAGGGGGCCACAGAATGGTTTGGATGGTGTGAGTCTCTCCCTATCCACATTCATAGAAAAGTGTCTGAGAGGACATAGACGAAAATATCAACAAAGTATCCCTCTGGACAGGTGGATTATAGGCATCTTTTTTTTTTCTCTTTATGATGCCTACAGTTTCTAATTTCACTTAATTTTCGTAACAAAGCCAATTGGTCACATACACATTGGACGTCCAAAGTACGGATGTCTCTAAATTAGCAAGGCAGAACACCTGCCTCAGGCTCCTGACAAAGAATCACCTTTGGACTGAATGAGGACCAGCTCCTGCCTATGAGAGGAGACAGCGGAGGAAGACAGCCTGAAGACTCTGCCCTGGGCACTGCATGGGAAATCCTTGGATTATGGAAAAGCTATAAGCCTGACTGGTTACTTTAACTCTTTCTTCTATCCCTTAAATGCTTCCAGTCATGTTTTCATGTTATAACTGTTATGCCCGTTTCTAGGTACTCCAAAAAGTAAGATTTATATCTCCTGCCTTGTAGTATAGTTACTTGTGTACGTTTGTTACATACTGCATTAAACTACAAGCCCCTGGAAGGCAGAATTTGTTTGATTAAGGTTTATATTCCCTAGAGTGTCAACAGTTTGCATGTATTAGGTATTCAATATTCATAAAGGGAATTATTGATGTTTCTTGTATATGCCCAATGGAATACATCATGTTTAGAATTTATTTTAGAAGTTTCTTCCCTTAAGAACAGATATAGCCTTACCTTTTAACTAAACAGAATTACACAAGCCATCATTCTTTCTTTCTTTTTTTCTTTTGCCCTCGTTCTGATGGAACACAGAACTACCTTTTTAATTCTCAATCCCACTATCTATTACTTCATTCACCTGCTACATGGTCTTGAGCTTTTATTTGAATGGACCAGTATTAGGGCATCATGTATGTGAATTAACTCAAAGCCATCTTGGAAGTTGGTGGAATAAAAATATAAAGAGCTTAATCACAAGTAGTTTAAAAGTAAATAATTAAACCATGGTTGAAAATGAATTTAAAATAAAATGTAAAAATGGAACTTCCATCATGGCTTACTACACATCTTGTAAAGGAGTTCGCTTACCTCTGACCTCTCCCACAGCCACCAAAACTCCCACATCCTCTCTGCGACACTGAATGTGACTTGAATACTCCTGCCTTAGGGATTTCAGGGGCTTTCTTCGCCTGAAACACTCCCAAGCTCTGGATATGGCCACTCTTCCTCAGCACCCAGGTTTCTTGGACAGACGTTACCATTCTCCCTGTTGACTTTCTCACTAGGACCCCTCTCCTTGTCCCTCCTTCCTTATCTTCTCCATAGCACCAGAAATGTCCTGGATGCCCCACTGTCTCCCTTGCTGCCTCCCTGAGAGCAGGCTGTTGATCTTTCCTATTCACTGCTCCATCCCCGGTGCCTAGAAGAGGGCCTGACTTATCACAGGCATTGAATACACACTTGTCCCATCAAAAAAATGAATGAATAATTAAAAGCATTTCTCCCCACCCCTAGAGATTGTGGAGAAGAAATCTTGTTTTTTCTCCCAGAAGACTATTTTCAAGCCCTGCCATGGGGAGAAGTGGGAGAGGCACTGGAATAAAAGCTCAGGGGCAGGGGTGGGGCAGGGAATCTCTGAGATGTGCAACCTGGTTTCCATCATAGAGTTGCACTTTCATGTGTTTACATGTAAGGGTCCACTCTGTTGAAAATAAGGGTTCTGTGGCTAAAATAAAGTGTGGAAAGCAATGGTTAACACAAATGATATGCCTGCAAAAGAATCCTGCCTCTAGTTAGCACTGAAAATTGAGATCGAGTTGCTGTAAGAAACCTAATCCCAGTCACTGCCTGTGCCATGTACAGATGACAGTGAAAAGGCTCAAATGCTGAAGCCCATTCAGAACAACATTTCCTCTGCACTACCTAGTAGATCATTAGCACCTCTTTGAAGCATCGCATTTGCCTATGTGATACGATCTTAATTGGAAGCAGGCATATCTATCCACATAAGGAGTACTGAGCTATTAAATAGATACTGTCGGATAGAATCCTTACATTTTCATGTCTTGATCCCCCCCATACTGTCTGTGTTAGTTTTTCTTTCTTTTTTTTTCCTTACAGAATGCCTTCAAAGCAAAGCTCTGAAGGAAAAATGAATACAGCTCATTTATTTTTAAACTCTGCCAAATCATTTCAGTCAGGCAATAGAAAGGAAAAGAAGAAAATGCTTGGTGTAATAGAGCCATATTTTTTTTCTGCAGCTCCTCCATTAATTCTCAGGACCTCTGGCTGCCTTCCTTTCAGAATCCAACCCCATTCAAATCTTACATTATCTTGACTACTTTCAGACATTCATTATTGCAGAAGTCATGCCATAATGGCATTTTGCCAACATGACTTTTAATGTCACTTTTATACAACCTAACTGTATACTTTGGAAACCATTTGTGAAATGGGAATCAGACCTAAATCTGTGGGTCAGCTCAAAGGTTATTTATATTTGGAATCCTTTGCACAGCACTGAATATTAAGACCACAGGATTTTCAAGTAAGACTCCTGAAAACTCGATCCATATACACTGCTCCCCAAATAGTGCTGTTTCATATGACAAGAACACTCCTTCTTGAAGCAGACACAGCAATGGGAACCACCAGTCTGTGGTTCCACAAGAAGGCTCTCTCTCTCCTCTGTCAATCAATAATGATGACAAACCTATTCTCTAAAACTTTATATGTAAATGATAAATGATTTGGGAAGCATATTGATATTAATATGAACAAGTCTCCTCTCCCCTGTGTGTACAATGAACATTAGTGGATTGAATTAATGTGCCATTTGACAGTTCTGAACAAAGAAGTGGTAAAAAGGGATCACCAAAGACCACAGAGAAATAACGAAAAGAAAGTTTGGCCATGAACCAAACTATTCTACAAAAGGGATCAGAATAGAAGCACCAGTTAGAATTAGGGCCAGTTTTATTTAAGAGACCCATTAACCATCTGGAAAACATGATAAGCAGCATGTTGATTAAATCGGTGAGCTGTTCCAAATGGTTTGGCTGTCTAGAAACTGGAGAGAAAATCTAAGGTGTGGAAGATGTCTAGAAAGACGAATGGAGAATAATAAAGCAACAATAACCAGGTATAACCCATTTGTTTGTAACTTACACTCCCATATATTTGTAGATAGCATAAGGAATAAAAGCAGAAGCTAGTGTTCTCACAAGTGTTCACTGTAGGAAATTAATACAAACACCTCTGACCTCTATTCTTTTTTGGAAATTAATACTAGGTTAGGTTACAAGAATTTCTTTCTTCTCACATTGCCTCTCTTTTCTACAACATTCAGGAATATATGATCTAGGTCAATAGATTCCACACTTGAATATCTTAATCAACTAGGCTGCTTGTTAACAAAAGGAATACATATTTCTGAGCCATACTCTTGAGGTGGAGCCCAGCATTATGTTTCATTGACAAGTGCCTCAATTAACTGAGGCTGACATCAGTTTTCAGCCCTGGCTCTTTGGGCAAGTTATTTTAGGAGATTTGTTAAATTGCCACTAGGGGGAGTGTTGACCAAACTTTATGTATCTGGTAAAGGGAGGGTGCTAAGCGCACCCTCACTATCACTGGTGATACCAAAGACCTCAGGTTTTGGAAGAACATGTCCTCACTAGTACCTTCTCCCTCCACCTCTCATACATAACCTCTTCCAGGCAATGGAAAAGTATACTAACTACTCACTGAACATTGAGGGTTTTGTGGCATTCTCAGTTTTGATAGGCTATGAACATCATGCTTTTTGTATGTGCTTTTCCTATTAAATGTTTTCCTATGATTTTACATTAAAATTTATCCTTTTAATTTAGTAATTTTATGGTCTAATTACAAAATATTGCAATCTCATTGAAGAATGAAAGTACCCCAAAATACATAGAAGATAAAGATCACCTGTGAACCCTACACTCAAAAGATGAGTGTTATTAACATTGTAGTGCAGTCTTCCAGAGTTATTTCAGTTCATAATTACATGTTTTTTTCTAGATGAAATCATTCTATATTTGCATTTTCCCACACAAACAGTAATATCAGCATACTCCCATGATATTAGTCTTCTTAAACTGTCTCCTATTAAAGAAATTTTTTCCACATTTCTGATTTCCTTATGATAAACTACTGATTTAGAATAAGAGGGTCAAGGATCATATAAAATTTTAAGTTCTTAATACACATTGCAATTTTCAGGAAGATCACACAAATATATATCTCAACCAACAAAGTAATAGAATTTGCTTTGCTAGCAATCTGTATGTTATTTCCCAAATATGCATACATAGTGGCTTATAATTATTTTGTTTGTGCATGTCTGTGTGTGTGGGTACATACTGAGCTTTTCCAGTATATTGACATATTGCCACCCATCAAATTCATCAATATTATTTTAGTCATCTCTATGCCTATTTTAATATCATTTTCAATTATAAATTTATTAATTCATGTTTCCTCCATATTTTCTTTGACAAAATTGACAATGGTTATTAGTTATTTAATAGAAGTAGTTCTTGGATTCACTTTAAGATTCCATTATTTTTCTGTTTCCTAGTTTATTATTTTTATTATACCTTTCCTCTTGCCTTATTTGTTCTTTGATTTTTATTTTCTTTCTTTTTTTAATGTTTACTTATTTATTTTTGAGAAAGAGCGAGCAGGTGGGGAAGGGGAAGAGAGAGAGGGAGACAAATAATCCCAAAGCAGGCTCTGCATTGTCAACTCAGAGCCTGATGCAGGGCTTGAACTTGTGAACTGTGAGATCATGACATGAGCCAAAATCAAGAGTCAGATTCAATTGCTGGGGCCATCCAGGCGCTCTTTTATTTTTATTTTCTAACTTAATTTAAATCCTTACTTCATTTTTTCTTCTTTCTATCAAATATCACTTGTAAAATAATGATTTTTAGGGGTCTCCCATTTGAGGACAGCTTTGCCTGTATCTTGTAAGTTTTGTCATGCCATGTTTTCACGGTCATCATTTTCTAAATAGTCTCTAACAGTAGTTTTGATTTTCTCTTTGATTCAGTAGTTATTTACAAGACTGCTCCTTTAAGAATGTATTAAGGACTTTTGGTCATGTAAGTGACACATTTATTTTAAAGTTCCATGGGTACTTGGAAAAGAAGGCATACTTTCAGCGGAAGATGCCAATTCAATATGTACCTATTGGTTAACACTTATTAATTATATTATTAAAACATTTTATAGGTTTCATTTGAAATAGAAAAATAATGCAATGATGTTTTCTCAAAGCTATATTTTTGTCCATTTCTTCTTGTATTTCTAGTTCTTTCTTCTTATTTTGGTGATACTGATATGTTGTGAATAAAGATTCATGACTGCCCTCATTGTCTTTCAGTTTGGATGCTTTATCTATGAAATGATTCTCCTTCCCATATAAAGATTTTTGGCTTAATTTCTTCTATGATGTTTATATTGCCATTCCTATTTTCTTTTTCTCCCCCATTTGTGCGTTACATTTCTCATTTTAAATTTTTTTCTATCGTTTACTTGGGTGGTTATTTGGTGAGTAGAACATGATTGTATATTGTTTTTCAATCCAATTTAAAATTATTATCTTCTCACAGGTGTAGCCTAGTATGTTCATGGACACAATGGACAGTTTTTGTCATCTTTCATTTCCTCTCTAGTTCTGTACTTCAACTTGGGGCATCAGAACCACCTAGGGAAGTGGTGGTGGCAAGGTGTGTGTGTGTTGTTTTTAAGTACACTTAACTAAACCTCACTTGAAATTCTGTTTTATAAAATTGGGGTAGTTCTGGGGCTGGTGTTTCAATTTTAAAAGAATCAACAGGTAAGAATCACCACAGGATGAGAATCAATGCTCTTAGTATTTACGAAACAAATTCTAAACTGTTTTTCTCCAATAATTAAAGTCAAGAACATACACACTTTCCTATATTATAATATTGTATGGCATTTTAATTTTTATTAATATTTTATCAATATATTTTAAGAATCCATTATCATGGTTAAATTAAAAATAGATAAATATAGGGGCGCCTGGGTGGCTCAGTTGGCTAGGTGACTAACTCTTAAATTTGGCTCGGGTCATGGTCTCTCAGTTCGAGAGTTAGAGCCACGTGTTGGGTTCTGCACTGACAGCAAGAAGCCTGCTTGGGATTCTGCCTCCCTCTCCCTCCAACCATCCCCCACTTGCTCTCTATCTTTCCCTCTCAAAATAAATAAAAATAAACTTAAAAAATTATTTAAAAATAGATAAATATGAATATAAAATTTTCAGTAAAAATAGTTATAGGAGAATATCATATTAAAAATAATGGTCCTCTTTCTGGTTTCCCCAGCCTCATTTTCCAGAGTTACCCATTGTTGTATTAATTTATTATTCATTTTCCCACATATATGCAAACACACACAAATCTATTCAGACACTCAAAACATACAAGAGCACACACACACCCCATGGATCATATTCTGTGTATCCTACTACCTTCTTTGTTCACTGAGAAATGTTTCTTGGTCATTTTTCCTTTTCAAATACATATACAGTTAATTCTGTATAATAAACTCGTATTATCATAATTCATTTAGACAGATGCCACTTGGTATCAGACACGATATCTTGGTTTGGGAAAGCCCACGCAAGTGTAACATATGGTGCTCTTCACCATGGGATATTTTTTCAAACGAACTAGTTACAGAATAGTGGCCTAGGAATAGTGGTTCACTTGAAGCTTACAATTCTGTTATTAACCAGATAATGCTATTCAATATTGTTTACTGTCTTATAAGCTTTTCACTGTTTTCTAAGATCCCTGAGAGCAAAGTCTAGATTATATTCTCTTTGGATTCTTCCTATTTACCAAAGCACAGTGCTAGGCATTTAGTATTCACGTCACAAATGTTTTTTGTCAATGGATATTGATGACAATGCAAAACAACTACACTTCTACTCTTCTGAAAAAAAGAGCTAAACCATTTCCGGTTTTCTGTTTTCTTGAATGCATGAATGAAAATGAAACCCTAATGAGCAGGTATGTGGTTGTGCAATGTCAGAAGTGACATTCAATCTGGAATCCCTTTTCCTCCAGAAATCTGCCCTGTGGCATGGGGAAGAAGCAGTGATCACTCAGGAGATCATGGATGCACAGCGTAAGACTGCCCATGCAAGGAGACATTAGAGGAGACCAGGAGCCTGCCCAATAGAGCGGGACACCAGGATAGGCACACCAATCCAGCTGCTGTTACCAAGGGGATGGTTGGCCCCAGGGAAAGACTCCCCCTGCAATTCCCTTACAATTCATTGGTGAGGTTGTGCCTATTACAGTGTAAGAATAATTTCAACTAACAGGAGACTACTTGGAGAGGTCTTATTTAGCAAAGAATGAAAGGTCTAAAAATACTGAGTTTCACCAAACATTGTCTAAGAGGATATGATAATTATCTACAAGTACTTAACAGGCCTTAGCACCAAGGTGAGGCATGAACTGTTTAAGGTGATTTAAGGAGGTGTGACAAAGTCTTGGCAGGTAGTGATAATTAAATTAAAGTAAGTAAAATTACATTTCAGCTGGGGATCTAGGAAAGTCTCCCTTGTCGTTAAACAAGGGTCCCAAAGGATATGCTTAAGTCATTTAAAGTCAAACTGGGCCAGTTATTAGAGAACATCAGAGAAAGAATCATCTTAAATGGTGGTGGTGGGGGTTAAGTAGGGAGGAGATAGCCAGTTTAATTAGTCACATTTTCCCTTTTGCTTCGAAGGGTTGTAAACACCTCACTTCCAACTCTGGCTCAGAAGGAAAGATCATCGAGATTCCAGTGACTCAGAAAAGCAATATTACTGAGAGATCTAAGCTTGGCATTATTTACCCACCAAATTTACTCTTTGAAATGTGTTTGGTCAGCTGTGTTTGGCTTCTGTGACTAGCTGTATTTGTCCAAAGGCTAATTAGCTCG
Source organism: Prionailurus bengalensis (assembly GCF_016509475.1). NCBI lineage: Eukaryota > Metazoa > Chordata > Mammalia > Carnivora > Felidae > Prionailurus > Prionailurus bengalensis. The sequence goes on from NC_057348.1 coordinate 126,706,286, forward strand.
AAGGGTAAAAAGATCAGTGAGTTAATCCATAATCTCGAGTGACTGATGAAATCTAACTGCCAACTGGTACTGGAGCAGATACTTTTTAAAGGATTAATAAAGCATGCTAGCTATTCTCAAATATGAGACTTTGTAAGAATAAGACAGGATAACACAAGAGAAAAGACAATCTAAGAATTAAAATAAAAAACCCTTCTAACATTTATATGGCAATTCCACAAACAAGGATTTAAGAATTTTAGGGGAACATGTGGGTAGTACTTGCTAGGTGATTCATGGGTCTGGGTAGATCTTAGGCAGAGGCTGTTCTTTTTGGTCCTCCAATAATACAATGAATATTTTATTGTTGAACAATTACTATGCACCAAGCACTGAGTTTTATATGTTATTAACTCAGTAGGTCCCACAATAACCTTACAAGGCAGGTGCTGTTATTCTTCCATTTAACAAGTGAGGCCATACAGGCCCCAAAGTCACATAGCTAGTAAAATTTAAACCCAAGAGCTCTGGCTCCAGAGCTTTTGATCTTAACTGCTCTGCTGAACTGCTCTAAGGGGAAGGAAGGAGACTAGGGGCCAGGATCAAAGTCTCCCTGGTTCCAGTTCTCGGTCTTTAGATGCATCCTGAAAAAAAAAAAGTAGTTGTGTTCTGATGGACCATGTCATGTAATAATTTCAAAACATAGCTAAACATAAAAATCACTGAGCTTTGGAAAGTCCGTTAAGAGAAGCTATGCTTTTGAGTATATGGTACCACAGCCTGGGTCCAGCTTAAACAACAGAAACTTACTGCCTCCTAGTGTTGGAGGTCAGACGTATGAAACCAAAATGTCTACAGGGTTGGCTCCTCCTGAGGGCTGTGAGGGAGGGATTTGTCCCAGTCCTTTAGCTTTTGCCTGTAGGTATCTGTCTTCTCCCTATGTCTTTTATTATTTTTTTAATTTAATTTTTAATGTTGATTTATTTTTGAGAGAGAGAGAGACAGAGAGTGAGTGGGGGAGGAGCAGAGAGAGAGACACACACACAGAATCCAAAGCAGGCTCCAGGCTCCAAGCTGTCAGTACAGAACCTGACGCAGGGCTCGAACCCACAAACTGCGAGATTGTGACCTGAATTGCAGCTGAATGCTTAACTGACTGAGTCACGCTGTGCCTTTTCATTTTCTTAAAGTATGTCTTTCCGTGGGTCCAAATTTCTTCTTTGTATAGGGACACAAACAGATTAGGGCCTATTCTAATGACTTCACTTTAATATGATTACCACTGTAAAGATCCAGTCTCCAAACAAGGTCATAGCCTGAAGTATTGATGATTAAGACCAGTATCTCATTTCTGGAGGAAGACGGAATTCAACCCAAAGCATGCATCAAGGTTGCTAAGCGGGTTTAAACATCCATCTGTGTGGTGCAATCCACCATCAGTGTGTTTGGAGGACAGCATAGGCTCTCATCAATTCTACAGGTACATCCTAAAAAGCCCAGCCTCTACCTCCTGGAATGGCATTGCTGTTCTTTCTTCCTCCTAGTTGGCCAATAGAAAGGCCAATACAGGGACTTGCAAAGGATTTTTCTGATCGTTAAGACAGCCCAGACATTTTAGAGACTGCTGTTTGACATCATCCTGTTAAACTCCAACATTTCCATCAGGTACCCATCAAGGTAGTGGAAGATCAGCTGGAGTGAAGGCTGAGGTATTCACATGGGGCTCGATTTGCTCCATATAAAAAAAGACAAGCTCCCATCCATCATACGATAGCCTTAAATTATGGAAAGTTACACCCTTGATCCTGTCTTTAAGGGCAGTGGTCTCTTAATTCTCTGTTTTGAAAAAAATCTATGTACCCCCCTCTATGTACACATTTTTAAGTTGATGGCTGGACTTTTTTTTATCACAATTGAAATAGCTGCAAAGAATATAGTTTTCAGTGTATAAAATATTGTTGTAAAAAAATAAAACCATTACATCACTCTTTTAAATGTATCCTTGGATATTCATACATCAGGGACTTTATACCCATAATTACTCACTTAAACATACATGAAAAAACTCTTCTTTAATAGTTGGAGATTTTACATCATTTTTCTCCTTTAATAACAGGTCCTCAAACTTTCTATGTAAAAGGCCAAATACTATTTTAAGCTTTCCAAGCAGTCTCTGTCATAGCTACTCAACAATGCCACTGGAGCACAAAAGCAGTCCTAAACAATACGTAGATGAATAGGCATGGCTGTGCTGCAGTACATTTTATATACAAGAATGGGCAGCAGACTGGATGTGGCCCATGGGTCACTGCCACCCTCTGTCTTAGAACTCAAATTCCCATTCCACTTCCCACTTTTCCCATTCTTTTTTTTTTAATGTTTTATTTTATTTTTTGAGAGACAGCATGCGCACAGGGGAGGGGCAGAGAGAGAGGGAGACACAGAATCCAAAGCAGACTCCAGGCTCTGAGCTGTCAGCACAGGGTCTGATGCAGGGCTCGAATCCAGGATTGCGAGATCATGACCTGACCCGAAGTCACAAGCTCGACCGTCTGAGCCACCCAGGCACCTCCCCCTCCATTTTTCCCATTCTACCTCAATTTTACTGATACAATTTTATCATGATAGAATGTTATGCTTAAAATTCAACTCTTAATCATACTACTATACTTCTCTGAAAGAAAAACATATATATACCAAAATTTAATTTAAAATATATTCTCTGTGAACAGAGGGCTATAATAAAAATATTCTTCCGCATTGAGTTTAACAGTACAATTATTAATATAAACTAATTAGAATAAACATATTACAAATGTTGATGATTATTAAGCCCAAAGAGAAAGATTTTATTGGGACTCCATCTCTCATTGAGATGGGAACCCATTTTATGGATCTTTATTTAAGGGAACTGACACATGTCTCTGGCTCTCAGAGAAGGTTTCCATGCTTTGGGCCACACACCATTGTAGGACCTAATGGAGGTGAAAGGAGGCCTTTCTTTCATCAAGAGGGAGCAGGCTGCTGGGAGGGTCACAGGTGCCATCTCAAGATGGTCTGTTTTAAGGTACATGTGGAAACTGAGAATATGGAAATGGATTACCTTAAAACTAGTCACACCTGCCTTTCCCTTGAAGAGTCTTCATGCCCCTTAGGGGAGTGAGCACCCCACAATGGAGACTACTTTTCTAATGCATTGGTTATAAATCAATATACAGGTGGTATGACTGAAATGAAAGTATTAGACGTCAGTAGAAGGAACATGGGCTTGTGAATCAGACAGACCTGGATTTGAATTCCACTCTACCACTTACTGGAAGGATAATAAGCTAACTTCTTCACATCTGTTTCCTTATCTGTAAAAGGGGATACAATGCCTTTTAATTGCTCTGAATGCTGTAAGGAAATGTGTTAGGAAAAAGGACGGAGACTGATAATTGGCATTAAAGCCTCCCTGAATCCTGCTTTCTGTCCTGTGAGGCTGGGGGATGCACTCTTTGATAAAAACTTGTATCCTAAGAAGGGATGGTATATATGTACAATAAATATTATTCAGCCATAAAAAAACGAGGAAATCTTATCATTTGTGACATGGATGGACCATAAGCCATTATGCTAAGTGACCTAAGGTAGACAGACACACATAGTGTATGATCTTACTTATATCTGGAATCTAAACAAACAAACAACAACAAAATACCAAACTCATTAAAAAAAAAGAGAGAGAGAGATCGGGTTAGTGGTTACCAGAGGTGGGGGTTGGAGGGAAGGGGAACTGGAGGAAGGTGGTATGAGGTACAAACTTCTAGTCACAAGATAAATCAATACTAGTGTGTGATGCACAACATGATGACACAAGTAACCTGCTGTGCAGTGTATAGGAGAGTCAAGAAAGTCAATCGTAAGTGTTCTCATCCGAGGAGAATTTTTTTCTTTTATTTTTATTGTATCTATGAGATAATGGATGTTAACTAAATCTATCGTGGTAATCATTTCACAATATATGTAAACCAAACCATCATGCTGTACTCTGTAAACTTATATGGTGATGTACATCAATTATTTTGCAATAAAACCAGGAAAAAATTGTACCTTGATGGCCCGCTGCAAGTAGTAATTTCAAAATAATATCTACGTTAAGAATAACTTTTAAAAAAAAAGGTTTGGAAAATTCCATTAAAAGAACCTATGCATGTGTAAAGTGCCTCGTGCATAGAAGGCACAATTCTCATAACCATCAGACAAGTGACTCTGACATTGCTCTGGCCTTGAAGCAGGTGACCGAGGGTGAGTCCATACAACTACACCAGGGATGGGAGAGACAGACAGTGCCACACACATTATTATGATTATTGTTACTACGGTGCTCAGAGGACTAAGACATTTTCTCACCCACTGCTTCTTACAGCACCACCTCTCCCCAGGTGACATGAAATTACAGCAGCTCTCCATAATTGCCAATTCTCTCTCCCTTGACAATTCTAACAGTTCAGAAACCTTTGGTTAAATGGAAAATTTTCCGTTCACCTACGTTTCATCTTCTAGGTTGCTTTGCAAAAGTAGGATAGTGTACGGCTCTTGAGTTTGCTTTTAGGGTTCAATTTTTCTTCATTGTTCATTTTCACCTCTGTGCCAGCAAGGCCATATAAAGTAGCAGATCAAGGGGAATAAAGGCAAAAATCAAGGACAGTTACTGGCCAATTTGTTTTTTATCAGTTACTTTCAAGTTGTTTTCAAAGAAGTCTTACAAAACTCCAAGTTTTGAAAAGTGGGGATTTATTCTTTACGTAAATGGGCAGGAAAATGAACGCATAAGGGAACGCACAAATGAGTGAATACAGTTGACCCTTGAACAATGTGGGGGTTAGAGGCGTCAACATGGTTGAAAACCTGCACATAATTTTGACTCCCCACAAAACTTAACTACTAATAGCCTTACTGATAACATAGTCAATTAACACATATTTCATACATTATATGTGTTATATACTGTATTCTTACAATAAATAAGCTGGAGGAAAGAAAATGTTATTAAGGAAATCACAAGGAAGAGAAAATACATTTATGGTACTGTATTATAAAAAATCCACTTATAAGTGGATTCAAACCTGCATTGTTCAAAGGTCAACTTGTATAAATAACTAGTTTGTTGGGAATTTTATTATCATAGCCTCAATATTCTAGGCAACTTTGAGACTAATGATTGCATGAAAAATAAGCTTCCATTCAGGTTAATCCATTAATGTTTACAGATTATTTATGTTCATAGATAATATCAAGGCCTAGAACTGATACACAGGCATTGGACAAATAGTGGTTGTTGACTAAATTGAGAGAGCAAGGAAATATAAATGTTGTCCCTTGTTGACAGACATATTAACAAGTCGACTAATTTCTCTAAGCCTTACTCTCTTCACTTGTAATAAGGTAACTGTACCCTGTCACCCTTCCCTCCCCACCCAAGGGCCCCCTGGCCCCAGATGAGGGCCCCACGCTGCCACCACTCAAGTACCTAAGTTGTCACCAGATGGAATCTATTTGCCATCCCTGGACTCCAGTTTCTTTAAGATCTGGGAAGTGATTGGTTTATAGTAAATAGATAACCAGATGCAACAAAGGAAGACATCACCCTTTCTTCTTTTTGACAGAATACATAATCCAAGGGTGTAAAGTACGTGGCTACAGGGGAGGAGGCAGAGAATAAAGCTACCAAGAAGTGGCTAGGAACCTCCATATGGATGAACCAAAACCAAGCATGTTTTCCAATGCTTTATTATGTCTTCATGAAGAAGAAAGACAGAGTTGGGGCAGGATGGCTAAAACCCGGAAATCCAGAAAGATTTGTGGGCCATACGCAGAAACCAAGAACATCTTGATTTAACAAATGTAAAAGCCACCATTTATCTATGACAGGTCACAGCCTTCCTGAATGCCACAAGGGACCTGCCAAGAATCACAATATCGTTTGAACTTGACTGGCTTCCAAAATCAGGAAAACATATATCACTATCCTGGAGCTTCTGGGACTCTGGCTCCAGAAACATGTTTCCAATGATTCTTCCTCTATAAACAAGGTTGAATTGTTAAGAGATATTAGATTTGAAATAATAATAGTAATACCTTATGTATTACCTTATGCACAGTCCACAGAGCATATGGGATATGTTAATTTTTTTGTTCTCTAAACAGTTTTATGTATATGATGGGGTAGATATTATCTATATTTTGTACATGACAAAAAAGGATTATAAAGATTGGAAAGGTAATATGGCAAGATCTAAATCTTATTAGTGACTAAGCTCAGGCTTTGTTCTAAGGGCAGTGGTCTGTACTCTCTGGGTGGCCTCCAATGCCAGCAGGCCTGGGGTAGTCTCTGAGGATCCAGGAGAGTAATCTGAGAGCAGACAACATGTGCCCTCCTAGCACTCTGGTTGCCCAATTAGAGATTCTTCCACAGCCAAAGAGCTGAGCTAGACATTCTGCAAGATACAAAAAGTAAATGGCTTCTACCCAAGGAACATAATTATACTATTTTCTCCTTGCATAGTGCATTATGGTGCACTAATCACTTATGCAGACACCATAGTTTAATTTTCATTCATTCACAGCCTTGTTAAAAAAAGCCCCTTCCATTTTTACAGATGAGGAAACTAAGCTTCAGAGAGGTTAAGTAGTCATCTACCTAGTCCTTAAGAAATTTTAAGGGAAGAGAGAAGGATCTCCCATAAGGTGGTTTTTACAAAGCTTCTTGGGTCTACTCTGCAGAGATGTTTGAGCCTGGCTTATGGAATCCAGAATGAGGACTTTTTCCCATTGACCCCAACTGTTCTCTAAAGCTGGAAGGGTGTGAGCACTAGAAAGAGTACCAATGGACCGTACCAACATAACATCCCCAGAGCCCAAGCCTTGGATTAAACCCTTAACATTAAGTAGTCTAGATCTATGTGCAGTAGCAGTGTTGGTGGCTTTCAGACCAGTTCTTGCTTTGATATCACTCTTTGTATATGATAAAGCTTCTGTAATGCATATTGTACATTGTTGGTCCATTAGACATTAAGTGAGCTCCATCTCAGCTGCTGGGACCTGTGGCCTGGCTGGCTCTACTTAGAAATGATTTGCCCAAAGGGCAAGTCTATCAGTATGGGCTGCCAGTATGAAGGCCTGAGTCCATTAGCTGATGGGTGCTTCATTCCAACCAGGCAAGTGGATGTTAGAACTGCCCCAGATGCTATCTCAAATGTTCAGCTATAAAAATTCCAACCAAGTCAGAATGAAACTTTATTTCATTATGCTTCCAGGTCTGGGAATGATGCCAGTGAACTGCTCTCCTTGACAGGTCTCTCATCACTTATAGCTCAAAGGAAAGGAAAAGTGAGCTCCCAAAGTGCCAGGCTGCAGCCCTCCTTGTCAGATGGCAACACCTCCATGGAACAGCTGAGCAAGAAGATGAGTAAAGAACTGTCGTTCCATTATCCCCGAAACCCTGCATACTGATAATTCCCTGTATGTTCCTTTTCAAAGTCTTGCACAATGCAGAGCTGAGAAAAGGACATAGGAGAGGGATGAAAAATCAGTTTCAGCTGTAAGCCAATTCTGACTGCTTGGTAGTGGCTGACTTAGTGCTGTGTTAAGAAGGATTCTGAGGCTCCATCTGGGTACAGTGGGAAAGACTGATATGATCAATGAAATATGGGCCCTAGAGAATAGATTGTTTGGAAGCTTGATCTTGGAAATCACCAGGTCTAAACTTGTCTTTACTCATGTGTAGGTGCTGTGGAGCATAAAGGTTAAATTACTTATAAAATTTAGTTGCTAAACTATACACAATAATTCAAAGTCTTAGATTCTAGATTACTGCTCTGTCATCTATACAAGTACTTTTCTAGTCCTGAATTTCTAGAATATCATAGATTTAAATTAGCTACCAAATTAGTGGACTTCAAAATCCTGTGGTAATGCAAAGACAATTACTGTAATGCTGATTTCACCAATGCAATATAAAGCTATTTCCCAGCGTCTCTGTGCTCACTGAAATCCCACAGCACTTCTTTCCACTCATGACAGTCTTTTGCTTGGCCAAACATCAGCAGATTCACAAAACAAGTCATCTCGCTCTTGGATTCAACCCTGCCTGTGGTTTAATCTACTTGGTCTGTCAGTGTTGCCTCAGCAAAGATGATAAAGTCCTGCCATGAAGAGAAATAAGTTGTAAAGGGGCCACACAATTTAATCCAACACATATTTGTTGAGTACATATGTGCACAAGGCATCCTCCTTGGGAATTCTGTCCAACACACAGGAAACAAGTATAGTTGGACCAGAAGGCATCACTGACATTAGAGATCATATTGAACTACATGGATTTTCCCCACCTTTCTCAATGTTTTGTGAGATTTCTAAAAGACCTCTTTATTAACTGAATGTTTAAGAGGACCAAGCTTAGGGGCATCTGGGTGGCTCAGTTGGTTAAGCATCCGATTTTGGCTCAGGTTATGATCTTGCAGGTTGTGAGTTCAAGCCCCACATCGGGCTCTCTGCTGTTAGCGCAGAGCCCGCTTAGGATCCTCTGTTTCCCTCTTTCTGCCCCTCCCTAGCCCGTCCTCTGTCTCTGTCCCTCAAACATAAATAAACATTAAAAAAAAAAAAAAAAAAAACCTCAACAAGAAGACCAAGCCTAGAGGGAGCTTTATCACTTCTACTTGCAGATTTGGCTGAAATTATCAATGTCAGGACATCTCTAGGAGGCTGGGACCAGATGCCTCTAAGAAGGCTTTGCAGCATGATTTTGATCTAGTTTACTTAAAAGGTTGATTACATTCTCATAATTGGTTTTACATTAAAAGAAAAGAAAACAACAACCTTGGGGAGTGGATAAATAGAATAGCATATGATGTTGAAGGTAAGGGTTTTAAGACCAAATTAACTGTAAGAACTACTTAGTCAATATTTTCCAACTAAACAAAATTTGGAGAATTGAATAAGATGACAGCAATGAAATCATCCCTTACCCTCAATTTATACTTGTCTTCATAAAGAATAATGTTTGCAGCAGAGTTATCTTCTCAATCAAGGTTTGCGTAGCTTGTTATTAAAACTAAACCCGTGTCTTCTGAACATACTGAGTTGAAGGTGGGGGCCCAAAGTACAGTGAATGGCAAGGCCACAATATCTGGGGACAGAAAAATGCCACAGAAGGTGGATGCTAACTTTCTGCAATAGGAAATGGCACACCTTTTAATTCCCTCTTGCCTAACAGAGTAATGGAAAAACCAAGATTTAGCTACATGTTGAGTTTTCTATGTACAATGGTTAAGGGCAAAAGTAAACAAGTTTGGGAATGCTAATGTTCTGTGCCTCTCTCTGTTGCCTGAGCAACAAGTGCTTGCGGGTACTTCATGGAGGTAAGAGAGATGACAGTGCCATGGCAGGATGAGGTAGTGAGAGAAGTCACCGGCCTGTTGCATCAGCAGGGTTCTTTGAGAATCCAGCACTATACTGTCTAGCAGAATAATCACTAACCACACATGGCTACAGAAACCTTGAAATACATGGCTAGGAGGACTGCACAATTGAGTTACAAAGTTTATTCAATTTTAGCTAGCTTCAGCTATTGAAAAACTTTCATGTATGTTCTAAACAAGTTTGGTATGTGACTCTACTTTTTTAACTATACATTTTGTGAAATCTAAAAACAGATTTCCTGTGAAAATTCAGTATCCAAACTGAGTTGTGCTGTACGTATAAATTATATGTTGGATTTCAAAGACTTAACATAAACTGAATATAAATATTTTGTTAATAATTTTGTAGTTGCATGTTCAAATATTTTGGGCATACTGGGTTAAATACATATATTATTAAAATTTGTAGACCCACTTTTTTTTTTTACTTTTTAAATGTGATTACTAAAAAAATGGAAATTACATACATAACTTGCATTATATTTCCACTAGACAGTGCTGATCTAGAAAGAAATCTGCCATATTATCCCTGTAGGGCATTATTTTTTTGAATAGCTATTGAAATTGTCTTTTACACATTCACATACCTAGTGTTAACAGTAGAAAGTGCATAATATCAGGCATGCATAGCAAATAATTCGTTTTTAAAACCTGCTACTAAGACCCCTACAGATTCCTTTTCCATCTAGCAATGTGATCTTGCTTATATGCTCTGGTCTGCTATTTCTGTATATGTCAAACTGGATATTTTAGGACATCAATAGTTTTTCCTCTTCCTTCTCGTGGCCTAACTCCTTCCCCTTCATTTTCATTAGTAAGTCTCCCATGGAAAGGCTGGTTGGTAAAACAGATAGAAATGGAGGGGCGCCTGGGTGGCTCAGTCGGTTGAGTGTCTGACTTCAACTCAGGTCATCATCTCACACTCATGGGTTCGAGCCCTGCGATGGGCTCTGTGCTGACAGTTCAGAGCCTAGATCCTTGCTTCAGATTCTGTGTCTCCCTCCCTCTCTCTCTCTCTCTCTCTCTCTCTCTCTCAAAATAAACAAACATAATAATAATAAAAAAAAATTTGGGAGGGCGCCTGGGTGGCTCAGTTGGTTAAGTAACCGACTTCAGCTCAGGTCATGATCTCACAGTCTGTGAGTTTGAGCCCCACATAGGGCTTTGTGCCGGAGAGCCTGGAGCCTGCTTTGGATACTGTGCCTCTCTCTTTCTCTCTACCCCTTCCCCACTCACGTTCTGTCTCTCTCTCTCTCTCTCTCTCTCTCTCTCTCTCTCTCAAAAATAAACATTTAAAAAAAAACAGATAGAAATGGAGATGCTCTGAAGTGGGAGTGGAGGACTCACTTGCCTCCCACCCTGGTTCCACACTGCCCCAGTCCTGTCAATGCCCCCAGCTCTGAGCGACTTGGTTTGAAAACTATGTCACATTCAAAGATTTTCAGGCCTAAACTTCTAAGTTTCCAGTTGTTCCATCAATGTATATCCTCTGGACCTACCTAAAATCTCTTTCTGAGCTTGGCCTATTCACAAGGTCTTCAGAAAACATGGTAGCCCTGGTGATTCCCACATCCACTGTGGGTGACGCACCCCCCAAACCAGCTGCACTGTTGTTTCTGACCCTTCATGACCCTCACTGTTGCTATGGCAATTGCAAATCATTCCTGGCAAATGTGAGCAAAGGGCAGCCATAGAACTGATGACCTTCTACCTCTTGCAGATGGCCCAGGAGGAGCTGGTCTCATGTAAAAACTGGCCTAGTTCTCATTAGTCAAATAAATGCTCCTCAGAATAAGGTAGCACATCATACAATAACACAAGGGGATAAACAAATGGGACATTTTGGTGACAAGGTTTTACTCAAACATCTTTTCCTAAATGGTACTATATATAATTCACCCAACCACCATAAAATGCCTTTCTAATTCGACTTTAATTAACACAATGATTGTTGAATTCAATTCCGTGTGGCCTGGTTCCCCTACACAGACAGCCGAGGAGACCTCCTTCCCCTGTCCATTCACACTCCTTCCATCCATGGATGCAGCAAACAAGTAAATCAACATGTGTGAAAACACAAACCCCTTGCCAGTTCCTAGCTTTGTAAACATGGTCAAGTTCCTCAATATTTTGGAGAGTCCATTTCTTCATCTAGAAAATAGGTATAAAAGGCATCCTTTTGGGGCGGTTGTAAAGATTCAGCGAGTTGTTACGTCTACATAAATTGTATTGAACAGTGTCTGGCACACAGTAAATGCTCAAGGCAGGTTAGCTTTTCCTGCTGTGATTGATTTTATTCCACTTGAGAGGAGAAATGAAGGATTCTACCCTTCCAACTCTCAGTGCTGGATTTCAGGGATTGGATTTAACATGTTTATGTTTACTTTGACGTATGAGGCAAGTCTGACGGTCACTTGAAAATCTGAGGGAATTCATTTTTACTTATCCTTACATTTATGTTTATAATATGTCCTACATCTTACAAATGGCATGAAGAGGCAGTACGGAGAAGCTTTCTTCTTCAGGAGTGAACAGAACAGGTACAAGACTGCAGTTAATTCTGGTATTTGAAAGGGCATGTTCATTTCAAGCCCAGTGATCCTAGTTACACCAACACTGCAAGCTGAGAAGTGAGAAAATCTAGATCTAGAATTATTTCCAAGACTTCTTAATTTAAACCTTAACCATTCTAACTTAGAATGCACAGGACCTCACCAGTTACTGAAGCCACTGCATAAGTCAGCAGTTGATTGGCACAGGGCTATGGCGGGATTTAGTGGCCCCTTCTCAAAAAGGAGATAATAAACTTGAGGGTATAATAAATTCTTGGCTATTCACCCAGGACAAAGATCCTACATGACCCTGAAATGGGCTGTCATCAGAGTACTTTGTGATTATGCATTAATATATTTTCTTAGGGCAAGAGGAGAGTTTCATAGCTTTCAAATTCTTGGACTTCCACGATCCAAAAATAGGTTAATAACTACTCTTAGTTTAAAAAAAAAAACAAAACATTTTTACTGCTTCCATAAAAGGCTGTTTCTTCTCTCACTCTTGCCAACAGGTGCCAGTACCTCACTCATGTAAGTGACGCTACTTTGGGAGAAAAGAGACCAAAAGAGGATGGAGGGCCATTCTAATGAAATGACATCACTTAATGCACATCCACTAGCAACCAGACTTGCTCAAAATTATACATGCATCCAGGTGTGCCAAGGAATGACATGTAATAGGGAGACTTTACGTGCACACACTTGCCTCCGATCAGGTGGAATTCTCAATTTGGTACACCATCTCGAGCCTCTTGGGATCAAAGGACAGCCTACATTCCAGAGGGGCCTTCAGCTAGCAAACAGGTCTTTGACCTCGTCAAGTTACCAGGTTTCTCCTAGCTGTGACTGTTACTCACAGTGAGAAAACTTGGCCATCTCCTCCTGTGGTATCAGGTCACAAGAGCAAGTCTCTTCCAACTACCCTTGCCCTGCTTTTGGGTCTTCTGGAGGCAAAACCTTCCTAGCTCTTTTGTTTCTTTACTCGCTCATCACAGATCGCATTTAGGACACAGCCAATTCCATTCTACAGCCACATGAAGACCTGTAACACTCTCTTCGGTCAAAAGGACATTGTTATAAAGGACAAGCCAATAAGATTTCCCATGTTCAACTATTTCATGTGCATATATTTTTGAGCCAGATGATAATGATTTATCCTCTTTTCCTCTCTGTTGTTTGAACCCAAGTGAACTGTAAATAGAAGACATGCGGTATGCCTGTTTTTCTGGCACATAAGATAGGAAATTACATTTAAAACAAAGTAACAATGATGAAGCCTCAAAACCAGCAGAGATGCTGAGGAGAGGTTCTCAGGCAGAGATGGAAACCCCAAGTTCAGCCCCCGCTCTCTGCACCCACGCCAAAAGTGATGCTTCTCCTCTCCATGTTCAGAAAGATTATAGTTCCTCTGGAATCCTACACTGTGTTTGAGTTCTGTCTTGCTACATATATTTTTTAAGTTTGCAGCTAGAAGCCTCTCTAAAAGCAAAGAGTTTCCCCCTCCCCATACTGCCCCTCCATTGCCTGTTTACAGCACTGCTTTCTTATTTTTCCTGCTTCTACCCAAAGAAATCGAGAATTTCATCACCAGGGTCATAAAATTAAACCCCAGGGAGCAAAGCAATAGCTCAGAGCATCCCTTCCCTGGCAAAGAGCCAATCCTTGAATATAACTTTGCAAACCCTCTCTGGTTTTCGGGGGTTTAAAGGGATTCAAAACAGAGTCATTTTGAAGCATGGTTTTTGACAGCTAAAATCTCTGTCTGCACTTCAACTCATCTTTGAAATTAATTTTCAAAAAGCGAGAGAACATATTTTGATTTAAAGACTGGTTTCATGAAAGAAGTGAGGGGCATGACCTAGCTCAGTTGCACACTTCCAAGCTGAGATCAGCAGTGCGTGCAGAAGAGATGCTTCCTTTTGTGGTTGGGGGTCTTAAGAAGTGTTTGACAGACCATTGTAATAACATCTCTCTTCACAATGCAAACACCAGTAACACGGTCAAGCAGCTCACCGCTCAGTTCCGTGCCTGCACCTTTCTCTCTCTTCCCAGCAATGCACAGGGTTGACTCCGCTTAATTTAGTTTTAAAAACACCTTCTTTTGAACTGGATCTATACCTAGGGAGATAAAGCAAAACTCCACTCCTCACACTAATCCTTATCCTTACTAGACAGACCAATGTTCCAGTATAATACACAGTCAACTACAAATCCAATCATACCCAAGCAATGCATGCAGGCTTTGGAATACAGAAGCTCACACATCACGGGAACCCCAGAACGCCTGTTCTTCCATGTGCTTGTTCCAATTCATAGTTTTCTCGGCAGACAATAGGACAAAGCTGCATTTTAGCTCAGGCTGCTAATACCGGCGGACAGATGTGTAAGACTGAGGTTTACTCACCAAGCTCCCGTAAGTCCATCTTTCCCAACTACAATACTGCTGCTAAGCCGCCACCAAATGACTTAGAGTCGTCCCCTAGAAGAACAATGTGCTGGAATACCAGATGGTTCCTGAGTAAGCTTGTTCATGAAATAGGTTTCCAGTTGAGCCATGTGAATGGAGACCTGCCGCACACCTTTGAATGCTACACACTTCGAGTCCAGAAGAATAAGCATGTAGCTTTGCTTATGTTTATGGAGCTGGAGCCCAGGGGTGCTCCGATTGGCAGGAATCGCAGAAAGATCAGCCAATCAAAGGGAGCCTCCATTTCAGGGAAACTCCTGCTCATTTATTTAGCATCTTCAGAGATCATCGGCTTTTCTAGGAAGAGCTTTTCTCTTATAGTATCACAAGAGAAAAAATAATAGCTTCATTTCAATTTTAGTGCCCTATGCTCTTTCATCAATATGTATTACATAGCTCCTCTTCTCGGTATTCCTCAATACCTCCACTTTTCCCATAAAGGACTTTAAAAAAAAAAAAGGAAGAAAAAGAGGAAGAAGAAGAAAAAGAAAGAGCTGGTGATGGGCTAGAGATAGTTCATATTCATCAGCCTCCACCTTGTTGCAAGAAAGGAGGGGGGAGCGCCTGGGCTCAATAATTACTGATTCTGTTGCCATGGAAACAGACTGGCTGCAGCGAGTTGGATTCGTGTAGAACATCTGCTGCCAGACCCATAATCAACTGCAATCTCATCTCTCCCCCTCTCCCTACTTTTATTTGATTGTTAGTTTGCTTTCTCTCTTCTTGTCTTCACATTCAGTTTTTGTCCAGAAATGTCATGTAACTGCCTTACTTTGTACACATAGCACACACATGCCAGAGGTGCTCACATGCCCAGAAATGTGTGTACACAGGAGTGCATCCCAGCAGGATTCTTACGGAAGGATCTATACTCTGATTCCTATTCGGGATGTAAACGAGCATAAATACTGTGTCTCCACCCCTAACTAAAATTTACTAGAAGTTAACCTAAAGAGTTAGTGGGGCTCTTTAAAAATATTTGTCATCTAATGGCCCTGAAAGGCTCCAAATAAAAGTTTGCAATGGCATTTCTCAGGGGGCACTGTGAATTAAACTGAGAAGCAATTAACCTGAGAAGCTTATAGAAGATTTTTAAGCACAAAATCTTTAGGCTTAGCTTCTTCTCTTGCCCTAGCAACTCACAAGGCACCCTGAACAGTGGGGGTCTCCTTGGGGATTTCCTCAGTCCATTTACATCCCCCCTGACTCCTCTCCTGTTTTCTCCAAATTCTGCTAGTTACATGACCAGGGTTAATGTCGGACTCTGGATGTGCTATCTTTCTCATTAACAGCAGGGGCCACCACTGAGCAATAAATGGCTGCATGGCCAGGTCAGACCCAAGAGGGGACTGAGAGGGTGATAATTTCATCTGTGTGTCTGTGGAAGCCTTCAACTCTGTACAAAGACTGACTGAAGATGTCAAGTGTCAAAGAAGGCTATGATTCTGGCATAAGTTAGAGAATCCTTCAAGAATCCGAATCCTGGTTTTCCATTTTGTCTTTTTGCCCTTGTGATCTTGGGAAGGAATTCTCATCCATGTACTGACTCTCTGGCACCCAAATCCAACTCTGGCCATCTTTCTCAGCATTGTCCAGATGATCTCCACCCTCCAGGGCAGTGGATATCTTGGGGTTTTTTGACTACCTTTCTGGAACATCCCTAACCTGTTCTGCCTACTCTCCTCTACCATGAGGACACCTACCCCTTGCACTGTCACCCTCCTGAGACTGTTCAAATCACCACTTTTTAAATACAGAAACATGTCATTCCAACCTGGTCTTCCCTCAAGCAAATGTAATCAATTATTCCACCGTACACAGTGAGTGTTTATGTGCCAAGCACTGTGCTAGTGACAAAACTAACTGGCATGGTTTTTGCCCTATGGCAAAATAACTTTACTAGAGGAGGCAAAACAAATATGAAAGTATAACTTTTATATGGGATATGAAGGAGAGCACAAAGGAAAAGATTTAACCTAGTGAGGTTAGGAAAAGTATCTCAGAGGAAGAGATACTTGAGCTAAGATCTAAAGGAAGAGTAAAAGTTGAATTAAAAGTGAGGGGAATAGTGTCTCAGACATAAGGAATGGCACATGTGAAGGGCCTGTCTAGATGCACACTGCCTAGGAGGGAGTGTGTCCTCTTTGAAAACCTGAAAGAAGCCAAATGCAGCTGACTGCAGTGAGAATGACTGAAAGGATGGAGTGAGATGAGCCTGGACGGCAAGCAAAGGCCAGACCTGTAGGGTCCTAGACAATCACATTAAGGAGATTGTTTCTTATCCTATTAGCAATGACAAACCATTGTACGACTCCATTAAAATGATTCCCTGCCCCCCAAAATACCTATACAACTCAATTTATAAAATAATCTATTTCAAGGCATCCATAATTTGTTGGCCTGATCTACCTAACATTCATTGAGCAATTAAGAGTCCAGATAGCATACTAAGCACTTTATATGAATTAACTGATTTAATCCTCACAAAAACTCTGTGAGGTATTATTATTATCCCTATTATACAGAAGGTGGAAACTGAGGCATAGGAGGTTAAATAACTTGACCTAGTTTACCAAGATAAAATGTGGCAGAGCTGGGATTCTGAACCAAGGGATTCTAGCTCCAGCTGTAGTGTGATCTACAGGGACTACCTGTGTCAGAACCATTTGGGATTCTCCTCAAAATAAAGATTACTGGGATCTGTCCGCAACCCTCCTAAACCAGAATCTCAGGGAATGGAGTCTAGGAACATTTCTCCAAGTTCTCCAGGGGATTCTCATTCACGCCACAGCTTGAGAATCACTCCTAAGAGACGTTTGCATAAAGGAAATTAATTAATCTTCAATGTATAAAATGGAGAAAGTTTTTTTTTAATTTTTTGAGAATGGGGGCAGGGTGTTTCACTACTGTAAGCCATCCCAAAGGATGCAGCTCTATTAAGCCAAGTTTACCTCCCTTTGATTGACTGCAAACTCTCGAGTTGAGTGTGGGTACCATAGCACAGTGGGTACTGAGCATACATAGCTCAATAGCTTCTAGGAGTACGTATAAGAAGAAAGAACATGGGAGTTATCATTTTTTAAATTTTTATTATTTATTTTTGAGAGAGAACAGAACATGAGCTGGGGAGGGGCAGAGAGAGGGAGACATAGAATCTGAAGCAGGCTCCAGGCTCTGAGCTGTCAGAGTCTGACAGAGAGTCTGATGCGGGGCTCAAACCCACGAACCATGATATTCATGAGCCAAAGTCGGACACTTCACTGACAGAGCCACTCAGACGCCCCAGAACATGGAAGTTCTTAAAGACCAGATTCACCAGTGAGGTAGAGATACTAGCAACAAGACAGGTAGGTCATGTAGTATTGTGGACACTAAGGAAGGTTGTAAGTTTTCTTTGGGTAATTTTTTTCCCAGAAAATTCACTTTGAAGACAAACTGCAAGGTGGACAGAATATTTCTTTGAGTCTGTTCCAACCCTCCTCTTCTATTCAAAAGCAAGTACGCAGGATCTCTGGTTCACCAAGCTAGTCACGGTTTTAGTTCTGAAAGATAAGCAGCCTCATCTACATTTCCATAAGGGGTCACTTTATACCAAACAGCCACATGGTCTTTGGAGAAACTTGCAAAGAATTTTTCCCTAGAACCTTGTCCAGTAGTTGTGTTGCTGAGATCACAGACTATCAGTTAATTTGGCCACTGCTGTGTATTCTTTCCTTTCTAGACTGGGCAATGAAAGAGTCTACACAAGCCTCAGAGCTGCCGATGAACCTCAAGAAAGAGAAACCTACATTTAGTCAATTGGTTTATACCTGAACAAGCACCCAAGAATTGGTACGAAGTGTAATGGACCTGCACTACAGAGGCTCAAAATGTACTGTTGGTGGCATGTCATCAAGCTTCTAAACACCTTCGTATTTATCATGTGCTGTGCACAGATAGTAGAAGGGAATCAAAGCATCAAAACCTGGGAAATAGGGGAGGGGGAAATCATCCCTGGGCATCTGGATAAAAATCAGAAGAAATCTCTCCATTTCAACCCCCACATTATAGCCTGTATTCTCTGTTCTGTGCTTGCTAGGTATTTGCTAGTACCATTTACAATTATTATTAGCAAATTTAGTGTATAGTTCACATACCTTTGTAGTGCTTTTTAAATAAATTCACAAATCAAAAAAGAATTGCTGGGTGATTTGTATTTGGGGGTCAGAAAATATAGTGACTGCTGTAGAATGATTTCTAAACTAGCTGGCTAAATTTCTCTTAGTTTACCTACCAGTCTTAACTAAAATGAACACCATTTACAAGGAGTATTTAAAAAGGAGCTGAAGGGGATTCCATGTACTGGGCTATGGGAGGTGGCGCTAATAGCAAATCCTTCCATTTTCCAACTCCTGGTCCCAAACATTATTTCCACAATCTGCACCTTCATTTCATCAGGATGCATGTTCATCACTGGCAATAGATGTGATGGTGATGACTTCCTTAGTTCATGACATGGCTACACTGAATCCCATTTTTTCTTTGGTCAACTGATTCTTAAGGAGGTCATGAGGATCACATTGAGCCTCAAAAAACTTCTGAAGAAGTAGGGTGTATATTGTTTAAGGCTTACCTCTAAGTACATCTTAGCCTTCCTTTTTTTATTAAAAAATTTTTTAACATTAATTTCTTATTGAGGGACGGAGAAAGACAGAGTGTGAGCAGGAGACGAGCAGAGAGAGGGAGACACGGGATCCAAAGCAGGCTCCTGGCTCTGAGCTGTCAGCACAAAGACCGACATGGGGCTCAAACTCGCAAACCACGAGATCATGACCTGAGCCAAAGTCGGATACTCAACCGACTGAGCCACGCAGGCACCCTTACTTAGCCTTCTTAAGGCATATCCCCTCTCCTGACCATATATGCAAATATGCACATACATGAGCATACACACACACACACACACACACACACACACACACACACTCTGACTTTACTTCCACCCCGAACACAAACAGGCCCAGTGCAGACCAATCCAGATCATATCTTCCAAGGATGTGAGGTCAGAAGTAGTGACTCTGCCCTAATAGGTCAGAAGTATAATTACTACCAGCTCAGTTCAACTGTTTTATTTTATTCAAGAGACGTATTTCTTTAGTTAGTTGGGTTAACTAGTAGATCGTTATCTCTGATTTTTTTTTACATGATGCATTTTAAAATGAAAACATATGCAAAACTTCAACTAAACATGGCCAGAATACCTTTTACGTATCCTTTTATCCCCATGGGGAGATAATCATAACAATATTCCGTAGAAAAATCCTCATACAAAAAGGTAGATGCTTCTCTTTCCCTCACCCTTATTGGGAGATGACCATAAGCAGAACTTACCAAGTCTGCTTAATGGCACTCTATCTTTAGGTCCCTGGATGCTAAAGATTGTATGATACAGTGATACAGTGCTGACATCTGTGGGAGGATGAGAGAAATAATAGCAAATGTATATGCAGTGCTTATGATGGGCCAATACCATTAAAAATGCCCATTTTCCAAAAAGGGAAACTGGGACCTACAACTTTTAAGTAGTGTATCTACAGTCACCATCCAGTAAGGGTACAACTCAGGATTCAAACTCAGGTATCTGTGAAGTACCACAAGCAGTTTACTACACCACAGGCTCAGAGCTCCTACAAGCGAGTTGCTGGAGCAGCTGGGATGATTCCAATAGCATCCTAAGGGAGAGTTCCATTTTGTAACTCATATTCATGAGACATTAATAGGAGTAGGTTTATTTCCCTGGACTTGGCCATTTTTGTATTCTCCTTCAAAATGCCTAAAATATAAACAAGACCTACAAACACCAAAATAAAACCAGATCTACAAAATGCAAACATGTCTATGAATAGATCTTCTATTCTTTCCTCTTTCAGACGCTGACCTCGGATGTGTGACCATGACTGGCATTCATAGGGTTGGAGAGTTGAGGTTTGGAAGTCCTTGAGGTGTGATTAAAGTTGGGCAAATGGGGTGGGCTGACCTGAGAACAACACGGAGGCCAGAAGAGCAAGGCCCAATATCATGCATCTCTTATAATTCTGGAGTGCCTTCAAAGGAATAGTTGGTAAAATTCTGAAAGCTTATCATCTTGCCAGCTTGAATTTTCCAAATATACCAGGGAAAGGCATTCCAGAAATGCAGGCTGATGAAAAATCATGCCAAAAGGAAAAATGAAAATGCCAAAATCCTTAACTCAGCTTTGCCAAGCATGTCCACTGGCAATATGGTGGCAAAAAGCTACTAAGCCAAAGGCAGGGTATTCTTTAGGTGACACAAAGTGAGAAACAGCTTCTTCACCATCAGGAAAAGGGAAGCTTCGGGGCTGTTATCACATTCTTCTTGGTTTCCAGACCTAACGCATGAGTAAACCTCTTTCAATTCTGAAACACATATCAATTTCACACACAAGTAATCTACCTTTCGAGAAAAAAAATTAGTTTCTGATATTCTCAATAAGAGAACCAATTTCACAGCAGTTGGTAGAGATTAAATCTATGTTTTATAAAATAGTTAACATTCAATGCCGTTCCTTTCTGTGCTCTTTCTGCTCACAGATTCACGGATAATCTGTGGTCCCGGTCTCTTGTTACAACAGGGATTATATTGCAACAGAACAGGGCAAGCCAGAGAAGAGGGGGAAGAATGGAGGGTTTGCTGTGCAAGAGAGAACCAAGATCAAGATGAGTAGATGCAGTACATCCAGGCAAGGATGTAGGAAATGGGGGTTCCAGAGATATAGGGAGTCAGTTCCTGAGGGTCACGCTCTGAGGTATGAAAGGGGAGAGAGGCAGAGCAGAATGAGTTTGAGGGCTTGAAAGGGGGCCGAACAGGTCTGAATGGGCCCAGATATGGAGCCACAAGGTGAGGACACCCACAGGACCAGAGGCGATCACCATATGGGATTCCATGGCAAGTCCTGTTTAAACCAGTTATTTTTACATTATCCATTGGTAAAGAAGTTGACACTGGGGGCGCCTGGGTGGCTCAGTTGGTTAAGCATCCGACTTCAGCGCAGGTCATGATCTCACTGTTTGTGGGTTTGAGCTCCGTCTTGGGCTCTGTGCTGACAGCTCAGAGCCTGGAGCCTGCTTCAGATTCTGTGTCTCCCTCTCTCTCTCTGCCCCTCCCCTACTCATGCTCTGTTTCTCTCTCTCTAAAAAATAAACATAAAAAAATTGAAATCATTAAAAAAAAGGAAGTTGACCCTAGCAGAGCCAGTCAGTCACATCTCAACTATGTTCCCAGAGTTTCAATGAGTATCAGCAACAACCCAGCACCTCCCTAAGAAAACCCACTCGGACTATGTCTGCTCCTGGCAAACCAGCATTGTCACCACAAGGACAGGTCTGTTCTTCAACTCATTTCTTCAAATCCTTCAGCTTGTAAGAGCCAGACCACTTCAAATTGCTCTCTATTGTACTTCCAATTAAATGAAGCTTTGAAATGTGAACCATAACCTCTAGACAAATGATATTGACAGGCTATTCCCAACTCTCACAAACAATGAGCCCTGAAACCTAATTTGTGCAGCAATTAAATTCACACAAAAATATAATTTTATTTTATTGCTCAGTGCTTGCCTGTATCTTTAAGCTAGCAAACTGTAGGAAGGAGTTAACTTGATAATATAAATAAAAATTGCCCCCAAAAGGCAGTAACCAATCCATTTACATGCAAAAATGCTCCTCTTCCAAGTCATCCCAAGGCAAATATGAAACATGATTTCCGAAATGCATTGCCTACAATTCTCTCGACACAGTGACAGGCATGAGAATTGTGGAGCAAAATACTTCCAATAATCACACAGCTTCCACCATGAAAAAGTGCTGCTGCTTATATTTTGGGGGGGGGGGGGTCTATTGTGTGTTAGATGCCATGCTGCTGCTTATATTTGGGGGGATCTATTGTGTGTTAGACATTGCAGCGGTTCTTTGCATATACTGAAAAAAATATATTTTACCCAAAAAGTTCAGTTTGGAAGTACGGAATTGGCCTCCAGTCATTCAATTAATGTTTAGGAAGTGCCAATAATGTGCTTTTCACATGTTGCCTCATGTTCTTTTCAAGTCTCGGGAATCCAAGATTGCAGCCTTAATATCTTGAAAGTAATAAAGCACCACTTACTAAGTCTTCTCTTCATGTACTTCTTAAATTTCATGGTTTTGTTTGTTTGTTTGTTTGTTTGTTTGTTTCCTAGTGAACTCTGTTCTGCTCACCTGGTAAGTTTCTATTCATACATTAAAGTCTTCCAAAGTAAGGAATTCCCTCCTCTGAATTACTTCCATACAGTTGTATTGGACTTTTGCTATTGCACGTGTCATGTTATTTCATAATTATCTCTTTGGAGAGCTATCCCCAATACTGCGAATTCCTAAGAGTCAGATATTAACACAACACCAGGAATACTATCTCTAGGGATCTCTGATGCCTTAGCCAAAAATACAAAAGCTTATTGCAAACCTTTATACTTATGGAAGTTACAAAAGCCTTCTGAGCACTTGTCGGTCATTCTACCCACCATCATGGATAAAGTTAGGAGACAAGGATAGTTTTGAAAACAACTCAGTGAATCATCTCTTATGTCTCCCATTCCTCCCTCCTCCCAGCCCTGCAATCCCTAGCCTGAGAGGGAAAAGCATGCGCTGGGAAGCGCATCCGAAAACTCCCTTTCGGAAACCCATTTTATGTATGTATGTATGTATGTATGTATGTATTTACTTATTTATATTCTTTTTTTCCACAGTTTTATCTTTTTATTATTTTTTTAAATATGAAATTTATTGTCAAATTGGTTTCCATACAACACCCAGTGCTCATCCCAACAGGTGCCCTCCTCAATGCCCATCACCCACCCTCCCCTTCCCCTAACCCCCTATCTACCCATTTTATAGGCAGTCCAGGTGCAGGGCCCAGCCCTGTCTGTTATCTGGTTCCTTTTTTCAAGGATGTCACATCTGTTCACTACTCCCTTCCAGTTAATGAGTCTTCCTTGAATAGAGCCTCAGAGGGCTTTTGATCTTTGTACCAATCAACTTCAGGATAAAGTACAGGACACTGACTGAGCTAGTACAGCTGGCTTAAACCCATGCTTTATTTCAAGGAAGAATAAACAAAATTTAGCCTGACTTTATAACATGGGGTGTTGAGATCAAAGAATTCCCTCCAGACCAGAACTACTAATCATACCAGATTTGGAACTTGATGACCATTCTTCATCCCAGTATTTAAAATTTTTTTTTTTAAAACTATGACTGTAAGAACATGCATGCTCAGTAGAGAAAATGTATACTGTTAAAAACATAATAAAAGAGGGGGGCGCCTGGGTGGCTTAGTCAATTAAGCAGTCAAGAGTCTGATGTTTAACTTTGGCTCAGGTCATGATCTTGTGGTTTGTGAGTCTGAGCTCCCCATCAGGCTATGTGCTGACAATGCAAAGCCTTCTTGGGATTCTCTCTCTCTCCCTCTCTCTCTATCCCTCCCCTGCTTGTGCGCTCTCTCTCTCTCTCTCTCTCTCTCTCTCTCAAAATAAATAAAGTTAAAAATCACATAAAAAAGAAAAAAATTATAATTAATCACATCACACAGAAGAAACCATTGTTAAAAAGAAGGTCTAAAACTTCTTAGTTTTGGGACCACCTGGGTGGCTCAGCCGGTTAAGCATCGGACTTTTGATTTCAGCTCAGGTTGTGATCTCAGGGTCGTGGGATTAAGCCCTATGTTGGGCTCCGTGCTGAGAAAGGGGGTTGCTGAAGATTCTCTCTCTCACTATCCCCCTCTTCCCCCTCCCCAACTTGTGCACGCTCTCTTTCTAAAATAAAAATAAACAAATATTTTTTTAAAGCATATTAGTTTTTATTTGTATTTAGTAAGATAAAATTTTACGTTTTGCTCCCCCACATTTAATATAATATAAAAAATATTTTCTTATATTTAGATATCATTCACATATGTCATTTTCAATGACTGAAAAATTTAACATATTAATAAATGTGCCCATAAATGAATTTATCATATCCTCTTTGCTGAGTTGTGGGTTATTTTCCATTTTCTTGCTGTTATAAATAATAATGAAATGAACATCTACATACATAACTTTCTTTTTCTCCCCAGAACATCTATGATTCTAAACAGCCACATTGTATTGCGTGACTTTGTAAATGAAGTCATCAATTGTTGGTGAATTTCCCAAATGCACTTTGTCCTAATAGCTTTCTTAAAATTCTATTGAAATGTCAAGGTTTCTACCAGCAAAGTGGTAGCAAGGGGCCCTTTAATGTCACTGTGGATGGCAAGTCTTCTGTTCCTTTTTATCGAAGGAGCTCCAGGGTCTCCTGCCCCATATAAACAAGGGAGGGGCAGAGAGGGGTAATTAACTTCACAAACAACCAGAAGCTGGTTGTCCCAGGCCCAGCCACAGCTTGGTCTGAGATGTGAAAGTTTCTTCAAGCATCTCAGCCCCTGGTCTATGTGCAGGAGTACATGCCAGCATGAAACATCAGTTAGCTTTTGTCAGGAAGTAAATGCCACCACAACAAAATCTAAAAGTGTTTTTAAGACACACACACACACACACACACACACACACACACACACACACATATACACAATTCCCTTTTTTTTCTCTCTGTCTTCTGGAAATGCCTTATTCTTTTTTCCTGGTCCTAAAAGAAATCATCACACTGAAGAATCACTTCTCCTGCCATACCTTAGCCACACAATGCCCTTCACTTATGGCCTAAATTTGTTGTATAATTTGCAAAGTTTGTTCTAGAATGTGATTTTTCCTTTTAAAACACTATCAGCTTAGTAAAAAGAAAGACATTATTATCTTCTTTCTTTTCTCCATTAATGGCTGGGTAAAGATTCAATCAAGGTCACATGTGTTGAGCATGTATATAATTTTTTTGGTAGGCACCCTGGGGTAGAGGGGTGAGGAAGAATTTGTCCTTGTTCTGAGGAATAAGAGTGATAGAGTGTGGATAACTAAGTCTATGACCATGGTTTTCAATGGGTTTGTCTAAGATTCTGCAGTATTGTCTCAAAACAGCCATGAGGTGGGCCAGGGACCCATTTTAGCAGGCTAATTTGCTAAAATAAGTTTTCAAACTCAACGTATGGCTGAGTGCGTTAAAGTGCTACAAGAGAGGTAAAAAGAAAGTGTCCCTGAGAGGAAACAGTTAATTCTGCTTCCATGGAGGGGTTCCACAGGGCCCATGAGCTGGACATTGAAGGATGGGCAGAATTTCAACCAAAGGGAGAAGGGTCTTCCTTGCGAGGGAACATGGGTGAGGACAGAGACTTGGAAGTACAAGGTATGCTCAGGGAGCCACCAATATGATTAATTAGAGGTTAGTAGGGGTGTGTTGAAGAGTTCAGTAGGCATTTTGTTTGTAAAAGTGGTTCGCAATAGAATGAAAAGGTTCAGTTACCATGCTTGAGAAGAGGGAGGCAAAGGTTTTTGAGTGTGGATGCATTATGAGAAGAATTGTATTCTAGAAAGGTGTTTCTGGTAGGGGTAAGAGAACTTACACATGGGCTGAGTCCGGATTCAGGGAAAACAATAAAAGGACAGACAGAGTCCATGTAAGAGATGACGGTGTCAGGAAACAGGGCCATAACAGTAAAAGCCAGATGGCTCCTTCTTACACACGGTTGGATCCACAGGATGTGGGGACCTGGCAGGAGAGGATAGGAAGCCAGGAATCACTCAGAGTTCCACGTCTAAGAGATGAGGTGAGATGCCATGCATCTCCTGGAGTTGAAGGATGGTTGAAGATGAGACACTGTGGGTGGAGGGGAGGAGGTGGGAGAGAAATGAGAAGGACTTGAGAAATGGGCAAGTTGAAGGGTCAGTGAGAAGTGGCAGTGGTGCCTCAGGAGTCAGGGAATAGACCGGATTCTAGGAAGCACAGGCAGGGCACACAGTGCTTCAGGGAGACGGAGCAGGATGAGCACTGGGAAGAGACCTGACACTCGGGAGGTAACTGCTGACCTAAATAAAGCAGTTTTAGTGGGTGGGCGTGGGTGAGCATCAGACCACAGTGAGTGGAGGAGGCAGGCAAGTGGAGACGGCATTCTCTCTTGGAAAATTTGGCAGTGCAGGGAAGGAAAGAGATTGGGTAAGAACTTGAAAGAGGAACGGGGGTGAAAAAAAATTTTTATGGATAGGAGAGATTTGGGTAGCTTTTTAGGTTGAAGAGACAAAATTGAGGGGGAGGAAAGGAGGATGCCAATAAGCATAAAAATGTAAGGGATAAAAGATTTATTTTTACAAATTTTTTGATGTCTATCTTTCTCATCAGAGCAGGGAGTCATAACAATGTGACTTCTTTCCAGTCTTAAATTAGAACAACTCAACAATTCCTCTCAATCTCCACTTGTCTCTTAGAAATCATGTCTTTTGTGGCTGAAGAGGTTTTTGAATATTCAAAATATGTATTAGTGCATTTTAGAGGCAGGTTTCTTTTCTTGAGCTTAGTTATATATTTTAGTTACCTTTTAATTTTTTTTCTAAAAATATCACTGTAACTGGAACTATGATTATTATCTTATTTCTTCCTTTAATATAGATAGCATATCATGTATCTATTTTGTGTGTGTGTGTGTGTGTGTGTGTGTGTGTGTGTTGTGTTTATTTGCAAAGCCACAGGAAGATGTTGTTTAAGAAGGAGAGAATCAAGGGCTGCAAAGAAGGCAAACAAGACAGATTTTAAAATGTCCACCAGAGGCCATTCTTGACTTCGTCAAAACCAATGGCTTTTGTGGCTAAAGAGGTTTTCAAGTATTGACAGTATAAATTAGTGCCTTTTAGAGTCTTATCGCTCTTCTTCTGCTTTAGTTATATTTTTAGGAGGGCAGAAGACAGGTTGCAGTGGATGAGTAAATTACTGAGACGTGAAAACAAGAGATGGCAAACTGAGGCAAGTATGTGAGGAAATACGGCTTGGAGTGAGGGCTGGATGGAAGATCAAGAAGGTGTTATTTGTTTTTTCAAATGCAGGAGATGTGAGTACATTTATACGCTGGTAAGAAGACAGCATCAAGAGGACAAGATTGATGATATAAGGACCAGACTGTATTAATTGATCAAGTGGTAGCCCAGAGAAGATGAGAAGAGAGAAAATTCAAAGGAGGAATTCAAAGGCCTCCACCTCAGTGGCTTCCAGGAACATCTTCGTCCAGGAAAAAAAAAGGGGGGGTGTGGTGAGGGCAGATGAGGGACAAGAGCCCAGGGTTGTGTGGTCAGCTCGAGGCAGAGCTGGAACAGAATCCACGCCTCCCCACAGCTCGTCTGGAGCATTATGCCATCCTTCTTGTACTTTTCTTCGTGGAAATGGCCCAAGTGCTTATATATACTAAGATGAACCATAAAGAATATTTAATTTTCCAATTCAGAAATGGATCAAGTATTGTCCATTTCATATTATCATCCTAATACTGGCTCATTTAACCCTCACAACAGCATATATTAAATTCCATATTTCACAGATGAAAAGGCTGAAAAAAGGGGGTAAGGATATTAATGTGCCCAAGGTCACCCAGCAAGGAAATAATGGAGCTCGGGTCTGAAGCCCAGTCCTTGAGTCCAGGGTCAATGCTCCTGACTTACTGAATCTATTGACTGAGTGTACTGAACTTATTGATTGAACTTATTCTTCTTTGTGAATTTCCAAGTCCTTCTCTTGATTCCTCAGGCACAGGAGGCAGTTGGGGAGGGAGGGGGTAGGGAGGGATGTGGAGTGAGGGGTGAAGGTGGGGAGCCGAGGCTCAGGCTGTGTCTGTGGCAGCTTCGGTTCCTCATTATCATCCAACTCTGTCCTAAAGCGTTTTGCAACTTGAAAATTCAATGAATACAAAATGCTGGTAAACTGCATCCAAAAACCACTGATATCTTCTACTCACAGTCTTATTTTTCTGGTATGTGCACAAGTGAATTCTTATCTATCTGAAAAAATTCAAAACCAACTCTACATCCCTGACTGACCAGTGTGTGCTTAGTTAAGGCTTGGAAGCAAAAAGCCAGGATCGCCCATTCCCCTGACCACAATAAAAGAAGTCAACAAGCCAAGCAGCTTTTTCCAACACACTCGAGAGCAAGAGCATCTCCATTTTATATGCACTTTTTATCATGATCGACACATTGTAATAGGAACAGTATCTCTGAGGCATGGGTCTTACCCTTTTCTACTTCTGCTTGAAGGACTCCTAGTGGCCTGGGAGCTTTCGGACAGAATCTCATGGCTCTGTGATTCACAAAATGGAAATCTGGCATTATATGCCAGTGACATTCACTTCTGTGGCAGCTCAAGCAGCAAAAAGCCATATGCCACACACCTCAGATCCAGCCAAGCCACGCAAACGGAAATGTGAAAGAGAAATAAGGAAATTGGGACCAGAAACGCTCTCGGGAGCTGACTGCCTCCAGCACCTAAAACACATAATCACTGTGGCAAGAACCAAATCTTCCTACTCTTACGACACTCTTGGGAAATGTAATTTTTTTTTTTACTAATTTAAGAGAACTTTGGGAGATAAAGGTAAAATACAAAAGACAATTTTTTGTGAATGACACGGGGAGCTCACATTTACTATTTAACATGACTGCTACACAGGTACATGTCTGCCGGGTATGCAGTCACCTAAATGGGTGGACCTGCCAGCAGGCACGTTTGTCTTCTGCACTGAAGGTCTCTCAGCAGCCATCCTGTGAAAGGATGAGCACCATTATTGACGTTATTTTCCCTACTGGCCTGGAAATAAGACTAGTGGGAAACAGAGTACTCCCCAAACGGCCACCGTATGTGGTTTAAGATCAAGGGAAAAAATTAAACAGAGGGATTTCTTTTTTTAACTAGGGGCTCTAACCACTCTCCTTGGAAAAAAGAAATTCAGTTTATTTTGTGACTGTTCAATGTCTTTGAGGCTCTCATTCACCTTATATAAAGCTACATAGGTGGAAAAATAATTACTACCACTTTTGTTAAGAAAGGAATGGCAGGTTGCTTGGGTGGCTCAGTTGCTTAAGCATCTGACTCTTGATTTTGGCTCAGGTCATGATCTCCTGGTTCGTGGGTTCGAGCTCTGTGTCAGATTCTGCACTGACAGTGCGGAGCCTGCTTGGGATTCTTTGTCTCCTGTCTCCCTCTCTTTCTGCCCCTCCCCTGTTTGCTCAAAAATAAATAAATAAAACATTTTAAAAAATAATGAAATGGCAAAATAATTTTATAATCCCTCCAAGTATTGGCATCTGAAGAAGAGGATCTGACTGAAGGATCTAGAAATGTTTCTCAGGAAGGCCTACTGGCATTTGGGGTAAGAAAATTCTTTACTTGGTAGAACTGCAGAATACTTAGTACCTATGGTCTCCAGGAATTGAACAAGAGTGACCATTCCATATTAAAACAGTGTAAATTAATTCATCTTATTGGCTAGGTGGACTGTTTTAAATAATGTGTGAATTAAACATTTCTGGCCACTTATTCATTCAACATTCAACCCAAAGTAATTGGGCAGATACTATTTCAAAAATACCTGGAGAATATTAGGATTTAAAGTTATAGTTATTGCTCTCAATGCTATATTGACTTAATTTAGAAAGGTAAGTTTGTAACTAAATAACTACTACTATATAGCTGGAAGATATTTTCCAAAAGAAGTTCACGCTTCCATGTCATGGGGGCAGAGTGACAGAATTTCATTCTGAATGAAAAGGAGATGGTAATCATCCAAGGTGGTATCCCTGAGGTGGCAATGTGTAAATTCCTAAAACAGAATTTCAACAAGCAGATGAGGGAAGGGTGGCAGAAGGAATGAGGGTGAGTACATATCTGCAATATGAAAGTACCATGGCATACACAAGGAACTGTGGGCAGTTCAGAATATTACAGAGCTTAGAGCAGGTGCAACGTGAAGATATGAGGACAAAGCAAGAAAAGTACATTAGGTTAATTAAAGAGATATCTAAACATCTTGCTAAGGCCATGAAAATTTATGAGGCAGGTAATGGACAGCCATGATGGATTAAAAGCAAGAATGATATAGTCAGATCCATGTTGGAGGACATTTAGAAAGTAGGAAGGTTTCAAAGCTGGAAGATAAGTTACTGCAATAGCTGGTGTCTCAGTCAGCTACTGCCACAGTATGTGTAACAAATAATACCAATAGCTAAGAATTTCTTCTCATACTCACAGGTCTATAGATCAGCCAAGGTTATAGTTTTAAGCTGTAATTCTATGGGATGATTGGGGAAACTGTACTCATATGCCTCATTCTGAGACCTACACTGAAGGAGGAGTGGCTGCCCAGGGAGTATACTTCATATCATGATGAAGGCAGAAGTGCAAGAGCCCATGCCAACCACACATGCAATATTCAGGCCTCTGCTTGCTTCATATTTGTGATCATTTCACTGGCCAATGTGAAAAGTTAAAGGGTAGGGGAAATGCGATTCACTCCCCATCAGACTGTGGCAAGGATGTATAGATATATATCACCCCTATGGATCAGTAAAGGACTGCAAGCAGACATCCCATCTATCAGATTTGGAGAAAAGAGGAATATCTGAGCTAAGGCAATGATGAGAAGGCAGAGGACCTTAGTTATTGTAGCGGCTTTGGCCACCAATTGGCTTCACAAAGAGGAACTTGTCCATAAACTTCCAAATAGAAACTCATTAGATTGCCAGCTCCAGGAAGTCAGAAACCACCTATCTAGTTCACCTCTGTATTCCCAGTGCCTAGCACCATGCCTTCTGTGTTGTGGACACAAAGTAGTATTTGTTGAAAGAATACACAGCATTTGAAGTGTAGGTGAAATAGTGACACTATTTACCAAGATATGGAACACTAATGTGGCCATGCTATGTGTATGATGGTTGTGAGATAGTAACACTGAATACTGTCTACATCCGAGGCACTGAGTAGATCCTGAGAATACAGAAAAAGCAAGGAACTGCTCTCAAGAAGACTATTAAATAGACAACTGCAGTTCACGGTGGTTAAGTTCTAAGGTAATGGTATATTATTAGGGCAAAAGCAAGGGGATCACTTGAGGGTCATCTGAGTATGTCGTTGGCACAAGTGACAGCGGCTGGCTTGAGAACTTCCCCAAGGAAGATGTACACCTAGTGCGGGAACAATATCTGACTTAACTACCTATCTAAATGACTTCTTCCCACATAGTTTCACTGAGCACCTACTATTATTTTTAATTTCAACAGAACTGTGTGGAAAACACAGAAATAATAAAAGGAAGGGGAAAGGTAAGGAGAGGAGAAGAAGAAACTAGCAGTTTAGAGTTCTCATCTCTCTGATTCAAGTATTCATGTTTACTTTTCTTCCTATAACAAATTTAGTCTTGCTTTGGTACCCTCTTCCTTTGTTCCTGCTTTTGACCTGTTTGTTCCTCTCCCCCTTTGTTCCTGCTTTTGACCTGTTTGACCTGGTGGCTTAGCTCTATGCTGGACATGGAGAGAGCAGCTAGCATCTGGCGTTGAATCAGCAGGTGAGGGTTTTAGTTTCTATTTGGTAAAATAAAAGTGGACTGCTTGACCCATCATTCACTGCTGCTCAGATATAAAAGCATGGTTTTGAAAACCCTGCATAGACATATAAGCAATTTAAATCAGCAGGCGAATTGTACACATTTAAATAATTAACTCTATTTTAAAACTTCTGACCCCTTAGATCTGGCATTTCTGCAGGAGATACTTAGAAATTTCACTTGGGATCTTCAACTTCTCCCGGCTCTTATACTGGAGTCTTAACAAACGGCTTCTGACACCACTCTCTTGTTCTGACTCCCTGTCTCATCTTATCTAGGGCATCTCTTTGCCTTCCATCCCTTGCCTCTTCCTAACCTCTGGCACCGTGAGTTGGCAAAAAGAGCATGTAAATGACAGTACCTTTACGATCTTCTGTTCTACCTTAGGAAACACATCCCTTTGTAGAACTGTGTTCTCAACTCCCATATTACATATAAACACTCACCTTCTTTGCAATTACAAGATAAATATTTTCTTTTAAATCAAGGAGGACTCATATTTCATGAGAGATTTGCATCTAATAGTACTCTTCTTAGCTGTCCAACTCTGATTCCTACCTGCCCTTTAATTTAAAATGCCTAAATCTCATTATGCCTTACTTAAAATGTAGGTAACTTCTTTTTAATTGGACATATACTAATAAAATGATTTCTGTGTCATTATCAAATCCCTAACACAATCCACAATGGAATATGGAATCCAGGTCATAGGAACCAGTTAACAATTCATTCAGCACCCCAAAGTGTAGTTAACAAAAGGGAGAGAAGTTTCAGAAGTCGTTGAGCAGAGTTACGTAGAGCAGTTAACTTAGAGTCACTATTATTTTCATGTTCAGAGATGATCTGCAGATGAACCAAGGGACTCATGTATCTTACTGCTGTCCAGTGGAAGAACCTATAAATTTTTTTGTCTCCTAATTAGCAAGTGTCAGTTTAGCACATGTTATACCTATAAAGAGACACTGACTCCAGGAAGACTGGAAACTAGGAGAACTCAAAGCTAGACCTTGTACCTAAAGGAACCTCTAAGATGTAGATTTACTATTGTCAGGCTTATCCAAAATTACTCACAGACTCAATCATGGTAATTATCATTTTTATAAATGCTCCAGTTAACGTTAAGAAAGAGAACATCAAGAAAGAAAAAACACATTAGCAATGTTTCAGCCAACTAAACCTAACAGTTGATTCTTGAACAAATTTTAAACAGTTTAACCATTTCTTAGGGAAATTACATAAACAAAGTCAACAAAATCTAACTCTTTCTGGATGACTCAGGATATAACCCCTTCAGAAGGAGATACCCTGGGCTATTAATGGCACGACCTGGGACAATCCCTAGAAATGGACCACTTTATGAACACTCTCACATTTCTCATAAAAGTCATACAGACCCTGTGCAGCTGGGACCACGAGGACAATATGGTGGGATGGGTATTCTATTACCTTAATCACTAAATCCACAGGAAAAGCTTGTTTTTTTTTTTTTTCTGGAAATGTCTGCTATTAGTGTTGCCATAACTATCCTTTTCCTTTTCAGAGGCATCTAGAAACACGTGTCACCTAGTGGTTGCTTCAGGCCAGACTGAGCCAAGTAGTTTATCTGCCCGATGTGGTCCAGAGAGCTCAGAGCCCGCCTAGGGGCAGTGATTTCCCATTCTCATCTCACAGATGAGCAATCTGGAGCTCACAGGGCTGAATCCCTTGCACAAGGCTATGCAGCTGGCTGGGGAGAGAATGACAAGTGTGCTGTGCCTCTGAGATTTGGCTAAGCTCCTCAGTCACTTGCAGGGTATCTGTGGGCAGGCTGGGGAGGGGCATCCCTTGTGATCAGAAACACACAGAGAGGACTTCCTCCTTGCTCAGGAATCTGTCCTCATTGCAGTCAACATCTCCTTTTGCAGCCAAACCAAAGTTCAATGGATTTTCACACAGAGGTATGGAAAAATCTGTATTTATAGGTATTTGAACAAACTACCTTGGAAAATCAAAGCAGGCCAACTATAGTACACAACCAAGTGCAAATGACTGTCAATTTAGGTTATGACTGTTGAGACCAGCACATGGTCCCATTTGTATGGGCCAATTTACAAAGCCAAGCTTTAAGGGCCTCATCTTCACTGTGATTTGGGGAAATATCATTGTTATTATTACTATTGTCATTATTGTTATTTTTGCTACTGCCAGTTTAAAGATGAGAAGGAATCTAGGCCTAAAGGACATTCTCAAGAACACACTGCCAGTGGGGAGCCACTTGGCCAGGATTGCCACCAGATACTCCAGCTGCATTCAGCCTTGGTTCTCTCCTCTCCAACCTTGCATTCTCAATGGGTCAGGGAATCGTGCCCCCAGAGGGAGAAATTTGGTTCTTGGAGGAGCAAAAAAATCTTACTTGGTCTCTTTCTCAGTCTTCCTGCTGCCTCTAGACAGCACAGTTCATATTGATGAGGACAGTAGAAGACATATCTTGATTACTGTCCAAATGGAAGTGGCAAATTCCATAAAAAAGAGTAACACTACCTTAAGTGAATAACTTAAAAGCATTCATTTAAGTGCGCGCACACACACACACACACACACACACACACACACTCTCAAAACCTTTTGCTACCTACCCACCAGGAAGCCTCAAAGGAAAAAATAAATCTATTCATATAATGCATTTGCTTCTACAGGAAGTACGATTTCCTTTGTGTCAAACCTTAAAGACCTTTGTGAAACACGAGAAGCTTTTTGAATAAATACTTGTAAATGGCCTAGACAGCTGAAAAATGGATAGCCTCCTTGTACATCAGGGCCCTTTAAAAGAATTCTCCTCTACTTAAATATTCATGTTTCAATTAAAACATACACCTACTTTATTAGCTAGCCCAGGCCTGGTTCAGATCAATAACAGCAGCCCTAGATAGAATTCTAATGAAGATAAACAACTCCGAGTCCTCCCCAGCTTCCCCTGGGCACGGATGCACAAAGCCTCCTTTCACAACTTGCTCCAAGATATTTTACAGTCACCTGCCTCATGCAAATGAGGGGATTCATGTTTATTCATGGCGAGAGTTACAGACCACCTTTCATTCCCTAGGCCAGCTTAGCTAACCAACAAGAGCGCTGTCTGCACCACTATGAAGTTGAGCTGGCCTAGGAAGGGGACTCCTGAATATATAATTGCCCCCTGAAAAGCATGCACAGAAAGTCAGTAAACTGGAAACAGTTCGGGGAGTGAACATACTTCCCTTTCTTATTCATGCCATCACTGCCTTTAAGCTTTCAAACAATCCCTTTTCTACACCACACCGTAATCCATTAGATGTGACTAGTTAGTGGCTATTTTCCATGGATAATCTTCCAGAGGACTTCCCAGGATGTTTCCTCTGTTGTGCTCTCCAATCCTTCCTAATTGAGATTTTCTCCCACTGACTCAGACGGAGCTCGTAGCCTAGCCAGGGGCAGCTGCGGCTTTGTCTGAAGGCCCTGGGTTCTCTCTGTGCACAGCCTCTCCTATTTTAAGGGGTGATTTCTCATCTGCAAGCCTGAGATCCTAACCTCTATCGCATGTGCTTTGCATATTATGCTGCTGGGTAAAGTTTTAAAATAGTGCTTTTGCTCTAGAGTGACTGCATTTTTCAAATCATTAATTTCTTCCATTTTGGCAATTTGAAAGCATGGCAAAGTCATTTGATCTCATTTTTAGTGCTGATTTGGATAACATCTAAAGTAACCCCAATGCCATGAACAAATATTTGGATGGTATCTAGAAGGTGCAGACATCCCCAGAGAGGTCTGGGCTGCTAGGTAATGGCTAGAGAGGCCTTAACTCTCTCCAGCTATTAAACACCTGATCTTTGTGAAACCTGAGTTTTAGCCTGCTGCTCACAGCCTGTCACATGGAAAACTAAGGGACCGAAATTGTTTCTGCCCAAATCCATGAGATTTTCAGTTTAAACCCTATTTCTGCCAAAGTTAAATGAACTTCATGCCATTCATTCCATTCAGAACTCAATCTGTGGCACATACACAGCTTCACTTTTCTCATTGTTTCCTTCTTTGTTTGTTTAACATAGTGGCCAAAAAAACCCATTTTCTTTTGAAAAGGACAATTTGTTCATTTCTCATAGACAGGATTTATCTTATTACATATCAAAAGAATACAACTGCATATGACATTTTACTTCCTTGAAGCATTTTTACATTTAATACTTCAATTTAGTATCATAGCACCACAAGAGAGGGCAATGGGATACTGGTATTCCTGCCTCCTCCCACCCCCTGGCCTTTTTATTTTCAGGCATAGAGCTCCTGAGTAGCACAACCAGGTCTTACAAACCAATGGGCATACTACTTCATCGATGTATACAATATGTACTAGTTGGTGATTTGTGTTACATGTATCCACTAATGGTCATTCCACAGATGTGATTCACCTTTAGCGATCAAATCCACCTTAATGAAAAATCTTCATGAGAGCTTTGGCCCCACCCCAAAGATGTAATTGTTATGTTGTGCAATTGGGCACTGGGATAACAGAAGTTTCAAAAGCCCTGCAGGTGATTCTAATGTTCAGGCAAGGCTGAAAAACACTGCTACACATAAATATCAATTTAGAAGTGTATTATACTCTTGTTAGAATTTTTAAAGTGGCATGGTCGGCAACAAATGCTTTAAATAAGATTCCCAGACCTGAACTACCCAAATCACTTATGTCTTCTTTCCTACTCTGCTTAAAAAAATGAGGGCTTCAATGAAATGATTATGGGGCACTTGTGTGCCGAGATATTCAGCTGCATTTTGAGCTCTTCTCTAATGCCCATAAAAATGAACAATGCATGCTCTAAAATATTGGTAACAAAAGGCAAAAACAGAATACAAACTCAATGGCCTGAATCAATGGATTATTCTGCAGGGACTGCTATATTAGGAAACTGAAAGAAAGTACTTTTCAAACCATAAATATTTTAATCACTCTCTAATTCTACTTCTTTCATATAAATAAAAAACATCCCATCTTCTGCTTCCCAAGTCTGGAGCAGCAAGAAGAGTGATGCTTTTCCAAACATTTGCTTCCAGCAGAAGCAGTAACCACTAAGCATGAGATATCTATAAACTAGTCTCCCAAGCAAGGTGGGTTGTAGGAGAAATTCCTGCATCTGCTGGAATCCGGTATTGTTTGTAAAATCAGAATTTTGGATTGAGGAATACTGCTTCTCCAGTAATGAGCTAAAGAAGGCAGATAGCTAAGTCCTTACAGAACTGGGAGTCACAGGTCGACAAGCAAATCCGCCATCCATGCCTCTGTTCAAAGTGGCAACAGTCTGAGATGGTGGCCAAGAAAGTTCAAAAGAAAGTGTGTCTCATGAAGGGCTCTTTTAAGATATTCGGAATTCGCATTTGGGGAATCTTTGGAAACAAGGAAAGCATTAAACCTACCAATAACCCCAAATCCATGTGTGTTCCTAAATTCAATAGCTTCTGCTACAAAATTAATAGCAAGAAGAAAAGTGAATTGATTAAAATTTCAGCCCTTCTCTCTTTTCCAACTTATTATTTGGCAAAGTAGAGCAGTGGTTGATAGACAAGCAGCAGGAAAAAAATCAGGAAGACACTGACCTAGAGGCCCTCATACAGAGCCCATCTTTTTTCACAAGGCTGGTAGAAGCAGAACAGAGACATAAAAGAAAAGGAACATAGTTAAATCTGTACTTGAGCAACCACTAGCAGAACTCTGACTGGTATTATGCTGGTCTACCAGCTAATAGAACAACAACAACAAAAAGCTCATCCGTCCATGTTTCAATATTTTAAATTGATATGCATAAATATGGATACAAATTTAATATACCTACAAATTAAACATATATTATGGTAGGCAGAAAAATATCCCCCTGCCCCACACTGATGTCCATGTTCCAATCCCTAGAATCTGTGAACATGTTACTTTACATGGCAAAGGGGAATTCAGGTTGCAGATGGAACTGAAGTTCCTAATCAGCTGACCTTAAAATAGGGAAGATTATCCTGGATTACCCAGGTGGTACAATGTAATCACAGGGGTCCATAAGAGTGAAAGATCCAAGCCAAAGAGGGATCAGAGTGATGAGGTGTGATGTGGGAAGGATAGGACCTGTGGTTGGCTGGCTTTGAAGATAAAAAGAGCAACCAGCCAAGGAATGCAGGTTGGCTTCTAGAACATGGAAAACACTAGATGGATTTCCCCCCCCCTCCCCGCCCCCAGAGCAGCCAGAAAGGAACACAGCTCTGCTGACTCCTTAATTTTAACCCATGAATCCCACTTCTGGCTTCTGTCCTATGGAACTATACATAAGATAGTACATTTGTATTGTTTAAACTATGAGGTCCATAGCAATTTGTTGCAGCAACCATAGAAAACTAGTACACACATGACAAAAGAGTACATTAACTGATACACTCTTCTGTTTACAAAACTAAGGCGTGTGTAACACTAAAAAGAAAAAAGCAACCATAGCAAAAACATTTAATATGGAAAATTTAGATCCCTGGTCATTTCCATCACTGGTATTCACTCTTGACCAATGGATATGTGTGCATAGGATGAGACCCTCTGGCTCTCAGGCTTCCAGCTGCCTACTCGCAGCCATAAACCGCCATCACTACTTGGCAGCACATATGTGACACTGAACATCTACGATCGGCAGATGATGCAAAAAGATGGCACTAGGGCCACGATGAAACACTATGCCCCAAACCTGCTGAAGACATCTTGCTGAAGACAGTTTTTACAGCCATATAAGTTAACTATAAAAAGTTGCAGAGTTGACACGTCAGGGACCTCACCCTGCACAGGCAGGATATCATTACCACTGACCCAAGCACATGGCCACAATGAACCACAGGGACCTGAGAGCCATGCTCACTTCCTAAAGACAGAGGCTTCTGGTCACCTTTGCCAACAATGTATTCTTGGGGCTCCATTTTGTAAACTACATGTTCTGTAGGATTTAAGCATCTAAGTGCTAACCGTCTTGAGTGATTCCTCTGCAGAAATTTGGTAATATTTTCCAAATATCTCATCTGTGCATATGTCAACAACAATAATATATACATCATTATCATTGACACAAATGCCAATTTCTGTAATTCAGAAGAAGCAGAGTGAATGAAATCCTCTCAGAAAGCAGACAGACAGGATGCCGGGGTCCAACTCTTGATTTTGGCTTAGGTCATTATCTAATGGTTCCTGAGATGGAGCCCTGTGTTGGGCTCTGCACCGACAGCATGGAGCCTGTTTGGGATTCTCTTTCTCCCTCTCTCTTTGCCCCTCTTCTGCTCCTGCTCTGTCCCCCTCTCAAAAATAAACTTAAAAAAAAAAGAAAAAGCAAGCAAGCAGACACCTGATGCCAGAACACAGGCCAGCCAGTGGATTCCCTTCTCCTGAAGGGACAGGTGGCCCATGAACATAGAAGCTGAAGACCAGATGGCTTTCAGAAACACTGTAGTACATGAAGAGTTGCTCTGATCCAGGGGCAGAGTAGCCTTGGCCATTTCAGAGACTTTTTAACTCTCTCTCTCTTTTTTTTTTTTTTTGGCTTGATTTGTACGAACGTCTCCCTGCTCCTTCATTCCTCTTTCCAGAGGATGATTTGTACCTGAATTGCCACGTCCCTCCTAATCAAGTGAAGTACACTCAAGAGGCTACAGAATTACTGGGTTTCTCTCCTTCACCTCCCTTCTTCAATCATACCTGTGCCTGTGCATCGCTGCTGAGACCCTTGGCAGCTCCAGTTGTAGCTTACGCATCAGGGCTCTCCATGTCACTGGGGCCTATTTCAATGGATCAAATAGATGGCCCAAGGTGACCAAGATAGAATGGCATTTGTCTGCTACAACTGCAGGTGAGATCATTATGCTGATGGGGACAGTCAGGTTAGAACATAACTGAGGCTCAGCAAAGAGTATCATTTCCTCTTCAGGGTTTCCTTTGTTTTCAACTGCTATCAGTTCCAGGTGCCACAAACCAGAAACATGGTGGTAAAGAAGGATGGGCTGTGAGTTCAGAGGAAAGGTGACAGGGAGGTAAAGACCAATAAGAACATGAAGCACAGTTGGAATTCTGACATTATATTATGCCCCAAGCACAAGCTATGAAGTCCCCATAGGATGATGGTGAGGTCAGAC
Organism: Prionailurus bengalensis; assembly: GCF_016509475.1. Lineage (NCBI taxonomy): Eukaryota > Metazoa > Chordata > Mammalia > Carnivora > Felidae > Prionailurus > Prionailurus bengalensis. Next base: position 126,746,473 of record NC_057348.1, read on the forward strand.
CCTTCGACTCTTAGCAACAACACTTACATGCCCAGTACCAGGTCAGCAGGTATGGGTGATGGAGCCAAGCAAACCCAGATCCATAAACAGTAGCAAATTAAAAGTACTGAAGACCTCTCCCAATATACCTGTCCTGAATACACCTGTCTCAACCATCAGTTATCATTAGCGATGTGATTACTGTTAACAAGGCCTTTATCTAAGGATAAAGATATTGTTTATTGTGAAAAGTTTACATGATACTTCTGCCTTCTCTAAGTTGGTCAACACTCTTCTTGGTACCCAACATTCACTCACAAACAGAAATGGGAAATTTACACTCTTATAGAAAACCAAAGAAGACGTCTGTTCAAAGAATCAAATGCTTTCTGCAAACTAAAAAAATGTTCCATATAAATTTACTAAACTCCCTGAAAGAGATTTTGCATTTTAGTAAAAACTCTTTTTGACACAGCAAAGGGCAGATTATCTCAACACATCCATAATCCACAAAGAAACCAAGTTACCTAGAAAGAGCCGCCTTCCTGATCTCATTCTTTCTCCAACAGCCACTGCACAAGGGGAGAGAGAGGCATCCAATGGGTGTTGCAATAACAAGGCATCTGGACTCATGCCGGAATAAGTTACTCTAGATAATATTTTTCAAGAAAGGGTCTCTGCTGGTGACTCCAGTTTAGTTAGTCAAAAGGAACAAAACTGCTCCAGGCTTATCCCTAGAGAGATGAGAACATCGCCAACACAAGCTTCCCATCTATACAGGTATGTCTTCCTTTTTTCATTTACAAGGCAACCTAAAAATCACAGTTGTCCCCATTCTCCTGATCTGCCTTCCACACACAGTTAAGGAACCGTACAAAGGTGAGGCTCCTTGGGAGACAAAGGAAGCTGCCTCTGCCTCAGATTCACCTTACCTTGTTGAAGTCTTCAGAAGTTGCCCTCATTTCCTTCCATGTCTTATTCAGGAGCTGGATACAGATGCAGAAAAACTCCTCAAAGGATCTGTCATGGGTGAAGAACATTGGGTGGAAGTCGTTGCAGGTCTCACTAGCTGGAAGAAAGAGAAGGGAAATAAGAGAAAGTTTGCAGAGTGAAATGAGAGAACACAGCCACATGTGGGTGTCCCAAAGAGAGATGATGGGAGGCACGTTTGGCTCAAGCCATGGTGGAAGTAAGGCATTTTGAAAAAGAAACCTAATGATAGTGTCCATGGGCAACTGTGAAGCTGAGGGTCAGACGGTCAGACCTATCCCAAGGGACATATTTTGACTGAAGGAAGTCAGCTCCGAACCCACCCTAAGACATGAACTTATAGCTTTTGTTCCAGGATCCCTGGTGTTGAATATGGGCTCTGTATCTGCCTTTTTGACGTTATAAAGATGATTCAAACTGCCTTCAGTCATAGCTCCATCACTCTTAATTTCTCCTTTCTCACCAGAATAACTGGCAGAGGATGAGCTTTCCCAAGCACACAATTAATTGCAATTTTGAAAATAGCATCCTCGATTATTTCTCCAGGGGGCTCTTTTCCCTCTTATGGCAGTAAGCAGGGGGACATTTAAGATGATATACCATCTGATGCCATTAACCATTTGTTTTACATTTCCAGACACAGATGGCTGGAGGTCAAAGCAACCCAAATGGCTCTGAAGGCCGTGAATGGTCCAGTCCTGGACCAAACCGTGAAATCAGCCAGACTGCCTTCCTGCCTCCCCGTTGCAGGGTTTCTGCACATCAGACCCAGTGCTCCGAGCTCGAGCTGTGCCTATTTCTCTCCTTCTTCCCAGAACAGTACCGCAGCCACTCCCTTCTTCCCTGCTAACTGTCAAGCTTACATTTTTGTAGTCCTTTTACATACATCTCATTTGATCTATACAATGCCTCTTATGGTTCATGCCTTATGGATGAGGACACTAGAAAGAGCCAGATTTTGTGATTCCCCCCAAAAACAGTACCATAAGTTTTTTTTAAAATATAAGCTGTTATGTATAGCGAAATAGTTCCTATTTTAATCAGAATCTCTTTAAATGCCAATTAGTCTTCAGGGTTCCAAATGGTAGAATTTCAAGCCCTAGAAGCCCGGGAGAGGAATGGCTGCAGGGCATGAACAGGGCTTACAGCAAAGACCTTCTGTACTTGTGGAAAGCCCTGTGCCTGCCATGTGGTTGATTCTGCTTGGAGAGAATCCTCTGGTGCAGGCCCAGCAATTGAACCCTAATCAAACCTAAGCAAACACACTCTGCCCTGGCAAGGCCACAAGCTCTTATGTCCCAAGCTCCTCTATCTTAGTGGATTCCAGACCTCTATAAGGGTAGATATAAAGCTACACAGAGGCTATTTTATTCCAGACAAGGTAAGGGCACAGGCTAGCAGCAACTTGTAGTCATGTAGAAAAGGTTTGGGTCTGAGGGCAGAAGAAGATGTGGGTTTAAGTCCAGCCCATGCCAATCAGGAGCAAGCCACTTCCTGAGCCTCAATTTTCTTTTCTTTTCTTTTTAATGTTTATTTATTTATTTTGAGAGAGAAAGAGAGAGAACTCTCGGCAAGCAGGGGAGGGGCAGAGAGAGAGGGAGAAAGAGAGTTCTAAGCAGGCTTCCGAGCCGTCAGCGTGGAGCCCAATTCAGGGCTCCATCTCACCAACCGTGAGTGAGGTCATGACCTGAGCTGAGATCAAGTGTCTGAGGCTTACCCAACTGAGCCACCCAGGCACCCCATGAGCCTTGATTTTCTTAACTAAAAAAATGGAAATGAAATCTCCTTGTCCTTCTCCACCGGTTTCAGAGAGATCAAATGACATGACTCATGGGCAAGTGCTTTGAAAGGATAGAAGTTGTCACCAACATGGAGCAAGGTGGTGGTGATGATAAAGAATGTTGTGCCAGCATATCATTTCCAGGAACATGGGTTGTTCTTTGATTTCCCCCCAGCTCCTAGTCAAGCCTGTTCACATCTGAGAAATCAGCAGCAAGAACATATGTCACCCCAACCCCCAGCCTGTGTTACTGGCAGAAAAATGGCAAAAGTGAAGTTCTGACCTGGGACACAAAGCTATTTAAAGAACTTGGAATGTAAACACAGGTGGATTGTGTGTTTGTTGCCCTGGGCAATGAGCTGTCAGTCTCACTTTCCCAAGCACTGAAGCCAATGGAATTTACAAGTCCACAGAAGCACTCTAAAATACTACTGCCATCCAAGTACTCATTATTAATCACATTATCACAGTATCTTTTGGACCCAGTGCGATTATGTGTGTACTTTATGCCCTAGTTAAAGTTTTTATGGGATTACTGAAGCTGAGATAACCAAACAAAACTGAGACCAACAAACCCTACACTTGCTTAGGTGAAGAGGGAGGGAAGGAACGTCATTAATAATAAAGAATATTTATTGGGTGCATATAATGCACCGGGAGCTCTACTGGTATTCCCCTCCCAACAACCTGGTAGGTAGGCATGATGGTTATCCTCATTTTATATATAAGGAAGGTAAATCTTGGAGAAATTACACCTTCCATCATGAGTTTTCTTTAGGTGGCCCTAAATGAGCATTTGAAACCTGCAGTTTAGTTGACCCAGCAGGCTTCCTGCATTAGTTGACAAGAGCTCAGGACACTTCCTTATGACTGCTGCTTTGAAAATTAACTTCTCCACCCACTCTCCCAGATCTTCTTGCACTGCTCCTTCAACAGAAACCAGGATCCTGACCCCCCAGTCCAGTGGGACTCACAGCAAGTGTACAGCCAGCACCTGCTGATGGACAACATCTAGCAATGTGACAGTACCAACAACAGCCACTGCCAGACAACAGCCATACCACTGCCACAGCCATATGTCAGGCACTAGGTCTACATTGTTGTTAGTTGCTACAACAAGCACATGAGGAAGATATTATCAATTTCTTTTTTCTTTAAATTAGAAATAGAGTTAGATGGATGGGGAAGAGAAAAAAGAAAGAAAGAGTTAGAAAGGTTAGGTGACTTGTCCAAGGTCACAGGTCACAAGGCTTGCAAGTGGTGGAGCTGGGATTCCAACTGCCATAATCAAAGCCCATCATTGTCTGTTGTTCTCATTTTCTCATTCTGTTTCCCAATTAACTCTTCCTCTATTGTGCCTCCCCCAGCAATACAAATATTAAAGTACTGCTTTTATATCCAGAGAAGATATTTATGAAGTAAAATCTTACAAGTAGCATCACCTTAACTATTAATGCTTAGAGTATATTTAGAGTCTAGGATTCCTCTGCTTTCTTCCTACTAGTCCTGATCCAAGTAGAGTTGGATTCAAATCACTGGGTCACACTCCTCTTCTAGATCTTACCTTTCTTTTCCCTCGGTCAGGTCAAGCTGCACTCCTGACAAGTCTTTTTTTTAAAAATTTTTTTAATGTTTATTTTTGAGACAGAGTATGAGCAGGGAGGGGCAGAGAGGGAGAAATAGAATCTGAAGCAGGCTCCAGGCTCTGAGCTGTCAGCACAGAGCCCGACATGGGGCTCAAACCCATGAACGGTGAGATCATGACCGGAGTCGAAGTCAGACGCTCAATTGACTGAGCCACTCAGGTGCCCCCTGACAACTCTCTTGAATACACGACATAGTCTACCTGGTTCTAGCTTTTAGTCAACCAACTCTTTCATCTTCTCAAGATATTCTCAGCCTCTGGAACACACCAAGTTTCCCCTAGATAGTCAGTCCCTGGGGAAGAGTCACAGTGGATGAATTTATTTGACCTACTTCAAGAAATTAACAGGTTGGGTTCCATGTTAACAAACCCCAAATTTGTTCATTGCAACAATGCACCCACCTAAAAAAAAGTACAATTTCTAGTCTCTCTTAAGAGTGACCATTATGTCCCAATCACAACCAATGATAGATACAGGGAAAGTGCTGGGTAGATTTTCCAGGAAAGACCTTTACAAGAGGAAGGACACTTGACTGGCTTGTTCATTTTTCCTCTGCCTTCACACCTCAACTTCTTCAGGTTCAGAACACAACTTCATGTCCAGCACAAAAATGAAGGCTATGCCTTAGAGTAGACAATTAGAAGGAGCACCTGATGGCACTGTGGAATCACCATATCAATCCTGAATTGAACTCCTAAGGAATTCCTTGTATATGATTTGTTTAAGTCACTGTTTCCAGGCTTTCTATTACTCTTAGACACATGAAATTACTGATGTGGGAACCTAAACTCATGCAAGCACACGGATATTAGCATAAGAGAACACATGCTCAAGATTACCAGAGGCTGGGGAGAAAGGAGAAAGTAAGAATGAGGAGGCAGGATGGTATAATGGTTACAGTCAAACAGAACTACATTCAAAGAACAGATTTGATGCTCCCTAGCATACTATGTAGCCTCAGACAACGAAACTCCCTGAATATGTAAAATATATGACCTTGTAAGATTTATAACCATCAAATTAGATTATGTTTATAAAATATGTGATAAGATACCTAGCACATAGATAGGTTTAGTAAACAAAGGCTATTAAATATTATTTTTGTCATCATTATCATTGCACTATATGGCTTCTTAAAGACTTTAACATTTCTAGGAGATAAGGAAGGGAAGAAGAAAAATCTGGTGAATGGTCTTTGGGATCCTATTGATAGGGAGGGGTTGGGGCCAACCAATCATTCTTGTTGATTAGGTCAAAATCAAGTGGGAAGTTCAGATCCTAAAGCTGAAATGTCACATGCTGAGTGTATATGCACCCATCAACACTGGCCAATCAACACTGTCTCCAGAGAAAAATAGCACCTGACTCTTTCCCACTGGGTTGTATTATGAAAAGAATATAAATTTCAGAATCAGGTAAGCACTGATTTGAATTCTCATTAGGGTTGGTGATACAAGCATCTCTCTCCTTGGCTTCCTCATCAGTAAGATAAACATGCTACTAGTTACCTCCTAGGGCTATAGAGGGTGAAGTGTCTGGCAGAGGCTGGGCCTTGACACACAGTAATTCTAAGTTTCCATCCTCTACTTCAAACCTCCAAATAATATGCAAGTCTCATAGGTTCTTTTAAGCTGGTAATATAAAAAATGCTGCTAATGTTCATTAAATAGTACAGGAGGGGTGCCTGGGTGGCTCAGAGGTTAAAAGCCCTGCTCTTGATTTAGGCTCAGGTCATGATCTTGTGATTCATGGGTTCAAGCCCAATATGAGGCTCAGCACTGACAGCGTTGAGCCTGCTTGGGATTGTTTCTCTCCCTCTCTCTGACCCTCCTCCCCCCACCTCAAAAATAAATAAATAAACATTAAAAAGAAAAAAAAACAAGTACAGGAAACAGTGAGATTGTCCCCAGGCAGAGGGCTACACCCCTGAAGTCAATGCATTAGGGCACAATTCCCTCTCCATTCCAGCGAGGGAGGAAGGAAGAGGCAAGTGGTGGAGGCTGGGTGAATGGAAGCCACACAGTAAGGATCCTGGGGAAAGTACTCTATTTTATTCTTTTGTGTTTTGAAACCACAGGCCTAAGTGACTAAAGAACACTGAGACAAGACAGCCATTGCTAACAGCAGGATCAAGTTAGCATCAGAACACATTCCCTGCAGGAGTGATTCTCCAGACTGACTAGCAGTCATGTCTGTGCTCCTAGTTAGGAATGGCAGCACTGGAAAACACAACTTAAATGGATATATCATGGGGGGAATAAAGGGGATTCGAAGAGCATAAATAGAAGAAGGGCACTTGCCAGCAATTACCTAAAGTTATGTGCTGGCCAGGGGTGCCTGGGTGGCTCAGTTGGTTAAGTGTCCAACTTTGGCTCAGGTCATGATCTCGTGGTCCATGAATTCAAGCCCCGTGTCAGGCTCTGTGCTGACAGCTCAGAGCCTGAAACCTGCTTCTGATTCTGTTTCCCTCTCTCTCTGCCCCTCCCCCACTCATGCTCTGTCTCTCAAAAATAAATAAAAACATTAAAAAATTTTTTTAAAGTTATGTGCTGGCTATTGTTGTAAGAGTTTTACTTGTCCTAACTCTGACTCCTCAATAACAACAAGGTCACTGTTATCACCCATATTTCACAGAGGAGAAAAGTGAGAGCAGTGAAATTAAGTAACTTGCAGTGACAGGGCTTAGAATCAAACCCAGCATTCTCTCACCAGAGACAGTGTTTGCATCCTCCACAAGAAGACACGGGCTTGTCATCATCTAATACTTATTTTTTTTTAATTTTTAATGTATATTTATTTTTGAAAGAGAGACAGTGCAAGCAGGGGAGCGGCATAGAGAGGGGGACAGAGGACCCGAAGTGGGCTCTGCGCTAACAGCAACAAGCCTGATGTGGGGTTTGAACTCACAAACTTTGAGACCATGACCTTAGCCAAAGTCGGATGCTCAACCAACAGAGCCACCCAGGCGCCCCCATCCTACACCCCTTGAAAAGACTCATCCCTTGCAGTGAGGAATGGGCAAACAGCTCTCAACTATAAAATAAATAAGGCTAGGGGATGCAACGTACATCATAGGGCATACAGTTAATAGTATGTCACAACTTTGTATGGTGACAGATGGTAGCTAGATTTATCACAGTGATCACTTTGCAATGTGTATAAATGTTGAATCACTACGTTGTACATCTGAAATTAATATAATATTGTGTGTGTCAACTGCACTTCAATAAAAATAAATCAAAAACAATTTGTTCCTTGACATGTCATACAGGGAACGAGGAAAAGATTCTGATGTATTTTGGGATTCATGACTCCTTGTTTAAGGGTATTCCAGTATGAGAGGTAAGGATAAAGCATTAAGTATTCATATGTTTTTCTTCTAAAATGTTCAAATTGCAGATATTCAAGACCGAGGATTATCAGGCAGGAAAAACCCATCCAGGTTGCCTGATCTGCTTTCCTTTCTTGTCATTAAGAGCAGTGAGAAAGGCACATCGGGTTGCCCAGAGTTCACCAAGGCAGAAAGGGGGTGAAGACGCTGGGAGCAGACCTAGGTTCCAATCCTGGTTTCTTCACTGTTGCTGAGTCACCTGGGCAAGTCATTTCACCTGGCCATACCTCAGTCTTTTTATCTGTTCACCGGGGCAACAACGGTATAAACTCCATTAGTTTGCTGTGAGGATTCAGTGGAAACAGTGACTAAAGAGGCAAGGTCAGTGCAGGGGTGAACCAAAAGAACGATGATGCTTATCGGATATCACGTGGACCCTGGGCCAGGCCATCCCACTGAGAAGTGGGGGCTTGCATCAGCATATAGGGATGGCCTGAGTCTCCAGAATAGAGTTCTTCATTCAGAGATTTAAACAAACAAACAAACAAAACACAGAGGGTGAGGCTTATTCTGTTGTTCTTTTAAATAAAAACACTAAAGAAAAAAATATTTAGCTACTAGGCAATGCTTTTATAAATGAAATTTAGAGGGAAACTTTCAATGGGCCAAAAATAGTAAGACTTTTTAAAAACCAAATTGTTTTCAAGCACACTATTTTTAACACAATGAGATTCTACTTTGTAAAAAAGAATCAACTTAATGGTCTTTTAACTCTGGAATATTAAGGTATTTTCAGGGCTGAGGGTAAAATGGGTTCTTATTAATTCGCTGACATCTAATTCACTTATAAATAGGCCAGCTTTGACAGCAGCTATAATCCATGCACGTAAGTTTTAAAAATAAAAATAAGAATGCTGTACACACTTTTGTCACACTTTGCCTTTCAAAGTAGATTTGTTCCTATTTTCCGCTGGATAATGTGAGATGAGGTGCGTATTGTCACTGGAGTGTCAGAGGTCAAGGGCTACCACTGAACAGGAAGTAAACAATGAAGATGAGTACAGAGGATGGGTTTTAGTGCTACTTGTAACCTCCAGAAGGTCATGTTAGCTCCCTGGGTTCCACAGTTTTTACCTGTGAATGAAATGGGCTGGTAAAATTCCTGCCAAGTCTAAAATTCTAAAACTACACGTACACTCACACACACACACACACACACACACACACACACACACACCAGATAATGTATTTTCAACTCCCTAATGCCCAACAACAATTATACACCTTGCAGACTGCACCTGCACTGAACTTACAATTATTTCCTAAATTATTATTTCCTTGAATGACAGGATGGCTACACATTTCATTTAGGGTGTTAAAGCATCAAAATTACATTTGCTAGGCTTCGGAAATGTTTGATGAGCTAGTACTTAACTCTTTTTTCATAAGAAAATTGTTAGATGTTTTTATACCCTTTCAGACCTATTAATATCACCTAATGCAGACCATTACATAAGAAAATTACCTGACTGAAGATAGAATGGCAAGACAACACAGGCAAATGCACAAAATTTCTGCTATTTCATAGGAGTTTTGTAAGATAAATATAATTTTTGAGATGCCAAAAAGCTCTGTTCCATGCTCTCTATGACCCTTGTTATGTGGATCCATTTGCGGGTACTAGAGGGACACAGATTCGGGAAGCACTAGGCAAATTCTGATTATTTTTACCAAAAAAGAAATAAGCTCTGGCTTAACACAAAATGCATTTTGTTTTAAAATTGTGAGCTGCAGGAAGAAAGGGATAAATCATATACACACAAAAGCGTTTAATACCTCAAAACTGCCAGAGCAGTTATACAATCTTACTCTGCAGCATGAAAATTCAAATCAGACCTATTTGTGGCTCTAGGGTCAGTCTAGATAATATATTTATGAATTCTCAGGTGCAAATGTATACTTCTACCTTTATACCTTTGTAGAAATTCTTACCCTTGTAGCCTTTGAGTTTTCTATTTTTAGACCTGGTATTCTGTAATGGCTTGGTTTTGGGGCTTTGGTACTGTGTGGGAAGATGTTGAAAGTTCAGAACCTTTTGTAGGAGGGAGAAGTGAACAAAGGAGAGTAAGGGCAAAGAATTTGAAGTTCCCCAACTGCTGCTGAGTTCCACCAATATAGAAGCTAACACCCCCCCTATTTCAGGACAGGGGATCAGAGGCTTGAAACCCGCTCAGCTCTTTCCAGCTCCTGAAGCCTGGTTTAACAGAACTCTAGATATTCTTTTCTCTCCTCTATCATGCCTAAAAATAGTATGAAATCCACACTGTAGCTAATCCAATGCTTCATTGTTCATTTTCCCTATGGGCTTTTTTTAAGGACATGGAGAGAGGAAAAAAAAAATAACTGACTGTAGTGTTAGGGCTGAAAATCAGACTCTAGCACCAAAAGGCGGCCAATTCAGCAAGAAGGACCCAAGTCCTTCCAGGCAACGCAGTGTGTGGTAATAAAAGAGCAGAAATTCTGGAGCGAGGTTGGCCGGTGCAAAACTTGGTGTCACTGCTTAATAGTAACATGACCTTGATCAACTTCTACTACCTCTGAACCCCAATTTCCTCATTATAAGAAAGACAATGCCTCCTATCTCATCAGATTTTTGCAAGAATTAAATGTAGAGTGATACATGATTCATATATTAACTGGGATAAAATGAGCACTTAATGAATGCCAGTTGTTACCAGATTTAATAGCAAAATAATTATTATTGTATGTAGCTAAAATGACCAATTTGGAGAAATTATACTTTCAGATGCAAAGACATTATAAAGCTACAGTAATTAAAACAGCTTGATGTTAGTCTATGGATGGAAAAACAGAAAAATGGAATAGAACAGTGAGTTCAGATACAGGCCTGTATATACAGACACTAGATTTATGAAAAAGGGGACACTGTAGTGGATTTTCAAAAGCTTTTGCTGGACCAATTGTATATGCATCTGGAAAAAAAAATTATGATTCCCTACCTCACACTATCTACAACAATCAACTCTAAGTGGATTACAGTTCTGAATGTGAAAGGAAAGACAATGAATCTTCTACATAATATAAAATACATTCATGACCTTGAGGTGACCAAAGTTTTCTTAAACTGGACCAAAAAATCATTAATCTGAATGAAAATGTTTGATTGGATTATATTAAAACCAAGGACTTCTATTTATCAAAAGATATAGTAGGATGGCAACCACAGGAGAACATTTTCAACATTATCTAACAAAGACCTGGTATCCATGATATATAAATACCTGTGTAAGTCAGTATGAAAAAGACAGACATTGAGAAATGGACAAAATGTAAACAGGCACTCCATGCAATAGGGTATCTAAGTGGCCAATGAACATATGAAAAAATGCTCAGCTTTTTCAGTCATCAGGAAAATGTAAATATAAATAAATAAACTTTCAAACATCCACCAGAAGGGCTACAATGAAAAAGTAGAAAATACTAGGTGTGGATACAAATGTGGAACAAGAGGAATTCTCATAGAGTGTTGATGCAAGCATAAAGTGGCTCAACCACTTTAAAAACCAGCTTAGTAGTATTTAGCAGAGGTAACATTTCATACTCTATGACACAGCAATTCTCCCCAAACATATAATAGAAATGCATACAATAGAAATGCATACATATGTGCCCCAAAAGAAATGTACATGAAATTTCAGAGCAGCACTATTTGCTATAGCCCTAAACTTGAAACAACCCAAATGTCCATCCAAGAGATTAGACAAATGATAGCTTATTCCTACAGCAGCATATTTACCACAAAGAAATGATTTTTTAAAAATTATACTATCCATAATAACATGAACGAAAACATAATGTTGAACATTACAAAAGAGAACATACTATATGATCCTGTTTATCTAAAGCTCAAAACAGGCAAAATTCACCTATGGTAGTGGAAACAGGTTATTTTTCCAGATAAAAATCGGGAGGGGGGGGCAACCCAGAAGGGTCTCTGATGGTTGTATAATACTCTCTATCTTGATCTAGATAGAAATTAGCTAACTAGCTAGTTAGTTGGTAGTTGGAAAATTCATTGAGCTGTACTGTGCTTTTAGGATTTGAACACTTCTATGCATTTAAGTTACGCTCATAAAAAGTTAACTTTAAAAAATAGAATGTGAGCTTTCTAGGTGATCAAAAAGGGACAATAACATTTTAGATGATAAAACTACTGCAGATAACTTAGATGGGCTTCTCAAAAGTAGTGCAGTGTTTGCCCTACTCACCATCTCTGGAACCAGGGATTTGGCACTTTACTAGCCAGGTTGACTAACTGGATAAAAAAGCATATAACCTGCCTGTTTAGGCATCCTAGTCCAACTACCTAAAGTGGTATTAGCTTCTGAAGTTGGTCAGGTACATCTCTCTACACCCAGACTTCAGTATAATGTCACCTGTTGGATAGGTAAGTATATGCTTGCTGTTTTGCAAATGAAGATCCTGACCTCAGTGAAGAGTACTGCAGGTGCCGAAAAGCTGTCACAGGTTTGGTTGGTTCCTTCATTCACTCACTCATTCACAAATCTTCCTTCCTTGCTCTTTCCTTCCTTCCTTCCTTCCTTCCTTCCTTCCTTCCTTCCTTCCTTCCTCCCTCCCTCCCTCCCTCCCTTCTTTCCTTCTGTCCATCCATATGTCCATGTCCACCTGTTATCCATCCATTCAACTAGCAAGGTGGTTAAGAACATAGTGCTAGAGCCCATCTGTCTAAGCTTGGATCCTGGCTCTGCCACTCATTATCTGTGTGACCTTGACCACATAAGCAAGGATAGATGAATAAAAGATGAGGCTGAAGGAGCAGGCAGGAAACAGATCATCTAATTCTTTGGAGACTTCATTGAAGACCTCAGCATTGGAGACTCAGAGTGATGAAGTAATGCCTTCCCTTCTCCTTTCTTACTCTATTTTTTCTCTTTTTGATGGAATTAAAATTCAGGTACTTTGTGGGTGCTGTTATTCTGGAATCCACTTACTTTATATTTTAGTGCATTAAGGACAAATGGTAAACCAGATAAGAACTTTAGAGCTAAAGTGGCTAGGAACGTCAGTTGTGGAGTTAGGACTAGGGCTAAAATTCTCCCTCTGCACCTTCACTGTGTATCTCAACCAAGCTCTTTAATGTCTTTGAGTCCTTTATTATGATGACAATAACAGTAACTCATAGTTTGTAGAACTGGGTGAAGACATAGTGAGAGGATTCCCATAAAACACTTAGCACAGTGCCTGTCATATAATAAGCACTCAACAAATGTTAATCATAAAACCTCATGCAGAATACAATTTTGATGTGTAATTCTCCCCTCCAAATGTTGAATTGAATACAAGGGTTAGCTTGCGGTGAAATCTTATTTATTTTTAATTAAAAAAAATTTTTTTTGAGAGACAGAGAGAGAGAAGGGTGCGAGGAGAGGGAGGGGCAGAGAGAGGGAGACACAGAACCTGAAGCAGGCTCCAGGCTCCAAACCGTCAGCACAGAGTCCAACCCGGGGCCCGAACCCACGAACCATGAGATCATGACCTGAGCTGAATTCGGACGCTCAACTGACTGAGCCACCCAGGCGTCCCTCTTATTTATTTTAAAATCTTATTTTAACTTGCCTTCGTGAAGGTACTCAGTTCCCGTGGAAAGTCATAGAGCAGCAGTACCACCCTCATCTTGAGAGACATTTAACAAAAAGAAAAAATGCACAGAAATTCCATTAAATTAAGATTTCTGATAAGAGCAAGCTAAGTGACCCGTGGAAGTTTGCTTATAATTAAAAAATCGTCTTGCCGATATGCTCTGCATGCACATTTCCTTTGTCCTCTGGCTGAAACAACTAAGACATTCAGGAAAAGGGAACCTGGGTCCTTGACACCTTATCTCTTTATCTGTTGGCAAAATAATCATTTCTGGATCCACGTACAGGTCTAAGAAAGGGTTTTCTTCTTGGGCCAAAAAGGAAAAAAAAAGAGGAGAAAAAAAATGAATTCTCTGGGAAGGAGTATCAAGTTTGTGGTGTGAGTTAACGATGCAAAAACCAAGGGCAAAGCATACTTACCTTGCTAAATATATTTTACCTACTTTTCTGGGGATGGTGTGGCTGCGGCATTGTGGGGGGGTGGTGCAGTGGAGGGTTGGGAAGTAGGAAAATTCTGGTTGAATGGTCAATAATCCAGGGCAGGGCAAAGAAGAACATATTCAAAAAGCAAATTTCTGCCTGCCTTTGTTAAAACTTCCTTTATAAGGAAAATTATTCTGAGAAGCGGCACATTAAGAGACTGTCATACAGCAAATTTAGCATGGATATAAATAATTGCCTGTCCAACCATGTGAGATGGGCACTCAAAGGTTATGCTGGGATAGAGGCAGATTCAGGAGCAGCTAGGATGTGCCTCACTGAAAGTCCAGCAAGAAGCGGGCACGCCATTGCGTGACCGCGGATTATACCTTGACCTGAGGCTCAGAGCCTTTGCCAGAGCCAGAGAGCTGGCAAAAGGGGCCGAAAATAAGCAATCCTGAATTCATTAAATGCGAAGTTAAGGGAAGGGGACATGCCAGGGCTTGCTCCTCATACCATTCTTTCTGCTCTCTGTTGCTCAGTAAATGACTCTCCTTAAGATCTCAGAGACCACCTGTAGCTCTTCACATAAAACGCACTTGCTTTAGCAAGTCATTCAGCACTTGTCAGCCTGACCCTACTTCCCTGCCTCTAACTTTTCTCTGGCCTCTGAAGGAAGCCTAAAATCAAGCACAGTTTCTACCTCTTTATCAAGTTAACCACCCCTGCTTGTATTTCTACGTGTTAAATTTTGGAGTTTTCTCTTCATGGAGCCCATGGAGTTGTCCTCCAAAGCCCATCCCTTTGCTAAGGGCACTTCACTCAAGCCTTGCCAGTCTGCCCCTTCCCTTGTGCCTCTACAGACCTTCAGTTTTCTCCACTTGGTTGGATTCCCCCTCCTGACTGCTGCAGAAACAGGAACGTCTAGTAATTTCTGCATTCCCACATGGCCAGCCTCCCACTAACACCTACCTGCACGTCCCTCCCCTTGTGCCTCCAGTGACATGCTTTTCTTCCCTATGGTTTCCATTATGTCCCACTTCATGCACTGCTTAAAGAACAGGATGAGGGATGTCCCCGACTTTTGTACAACACACATCTCAGCACTTGTGCTGTGATAAGGGCACTTGGAAGGCTCCACTCAGGCTTCCCTCTCTGCTTTAAAACTGTCAGACCCGCAAAAGGACCCAGTCCTCCTCCTTCTCTCCCCCAATTTTCTGAAACCCAAGCATAGGTGTTCTCTTAGGAGAACAATAAGGAACCATATAAAGAAGGCAAATTAATTACACAAATTCAACAGGGAAGAAAACCAAATCTGATAACGTTCCTAAACTACAGAGATGTAACCTTCCTCTGCAGATCAACAGCCAGCACCGAGGCCCTGGCAGGGGGTTTGCCCTTGCCATTCCCATCCCGCCTCATTTACCACACACCCATTCAGACCAGGAACACTAGGTCCAGTGCTTGTCTTGGGCCCTTTTGGGACTCTGTCACAAGGAACATAAGGCCTCAAGGATTGCCTAACAGTGTTAACAATGCGTTCACCCTGGGTGGTGGAATTAAGGGAGATACGGGGGATATTAAGGGAATAATCCACTGACAATCATGCTTTTGCCAATGTGGGATCTGAGAAGATGGAGATTTATATCAGTGAACAAAACCAGAGTTAAGTCCCTAATATTTTTGCCTGTATATAGTTCCATTCAGTCCTCTTAAAAAAGAAAGCATGATAAAAAGCACATCTCTCTCTTGCCCAGGATTATGTGGGCAGGCCTGTGTGGAGGGACAGAGAAGCCCTCAGTGTATGAACAGAACACCAGGCCCTAAGAAGCACATCCTCAAGCACTGTGCTAATAATTTAGGAAAAGGTCAAACTTCACACAGGCACTTGACTGAGATTTACCAAAAAAGAGGAAACAAAAGGAAAAAGCATTAAATACCAAACCAGAAACAGCTGGCTGGAAAACTTGAAAAGGACATAATCTGAATAACAAGACACCTGGGGAATCTGCTTCAGCAAATCAGAAGGTGAGCAGCCTAGAACAGGGTGTTACTTACTTGAGAATACTGCAGTGAGCATGTGCCAAGAGCTGTTGTAAGCTACTGGCAAGTATTTGCTCATTTAATTATCATAACAATTCCATGAGGTTGGTGCAGCTACTATCATCCCCACTGTACAGATGAGAAAACTTGAGGCCCAGACGAGTGACATGGCTTGGCTCACAGAGCTTACAGGAGGTACAGCCAGGGTTTAACAAGCGTTTGGGTCCAGAGTCCTTGTCCTGTCACTCACTGGGCAGCAATTACCCTCCAATGGAAGATTTTTAAAGCAGAAAGTGAATACTTCCTAGAATTCCTCTTTACTGTGATTTAAAAATAAATTTGATTCCATTTCCTTCTTCTCAGACCCACCATTTTAATGAAGATTTGCTATTGCTAACTAAGATAATTTTTGGATATGCGATTCTTACAGTTGGTATAAGATGGTATTCCTTTTGCCAATTTATCTATAGCAGACATGTATTCCCATTGAAATGTTACTCTTTAGTGCTGGGGGGAAATCAACAATTTGTAGACTCTTAATTTCATGGGCATCGATTTACTCATTGGCTTAATAGATCCTTATCCTGATAAAGAAGATACAAAATTTATCTTTTTTAATGAAAGGCTAAAATCCTGAAAGATTAAGAAATAAAGCTAGTCAGACCAATCTTTTTTTGTCATCAAACAATTATATAGTGCTTCATATATACCAGCCACCATTCTCAGTGCTTTAAAATTATAAAATGATTTAATTATATGAAAATTAAGTGTGAGCCAGGTTCAATTTTCATCTCTATTTCACAGGTGAGAAAACCAATGCACAGAGAGGCTAAGTGACTTTGTCTGAGTCACACAGCCAGAATGTGCTTGCAGGAGGCAATCAGCCTACAGAAGCTATGCTCTGAACCAAATATATGCATAACCAGTGTACTCACTCAGAGGTCTCCTTGCCCCGGTAGCTTTTTACCTACGTAGTTGCTGCTGCTGTGGTCCTAACCATTACACGGTTATATAAGAATTTATATAATAAATTCTTATTCACAATCTAAGGCCGCTGGGCCCCTCTGACCCTGACGGATCACACACAGATCCATGACTACCCCAGGTATATCAGATCTTAGAATCTCTCTCAATCGGGGTGCCTGGGTGGTTCAGTCGGTTAAGCGGCTGACTTCAGCTCAGGTCATGATCTCGCGGTCCATGAGTTCGAGCCCCGCATCGGGCTCTGTGCTGACAGCTCGGAGCCTGGAGCCTGCTACAGATTCTGTGTCTCCTTCTCTCTCTGACCCTCCCCCGTTCATGCTCTGTCTCTCTCTGTCTCAAAAATAAATAAACATTAAAAAAAATAAAAAAAAAAGAATCTCTCATCAATAAAGAGCCAAATTATATCAAATCTACTCATTTAAAAAATCCCACCCACTCTGATTTTTTTCAAAAAAAGATTATGTTAGGATTGAATCTCTTTATTTCACAGAAAGAAACTCATAAGCAAACAAACAAACAAACAAACAAACAAAAAACCAGCTGTCAGTGTCTTGGTGGTATCTTGAAACATAAATTTGAGTAGCATGTGGCACATTCACTAGGAATGCTCCCAGAATGCTCCCAGTTTTGCAGTTGATAAAAACTATTTTACTATTAAAAAGCACTAATAGAATTAGGTTGAAGCTCTTGTTACTGCTTTAATGAGACTATTTTTTTCATCCTACACAGCATTGTGGACTAATTGGTATTCCAGTGAATTGAACATTGTTTGATTTTTTTAATTTTTTTTAAGTTTATTTATTTATTTTGAGAGAGAAAGTGCACACAAGTAGGGAAGGGGCAGAGAAAGAGGGGGAGAGAATCCTGCACTGTCAGTGCAGAGCCCGATGTGGGACTCGAACTCATAAAACACAAGATCATGACCTGAGCTGAAACCAAGAGTCGGACGCCTAACCGACTGAGCCATCCAGGTGTCCCAACATTAGTTTCTTGTTCCTGGACCAATGGGATGGATGCATGCATAGATTCTACCTTAGGAATGTGTGTTTCCAAAGAATTCAGTCCTAAACTGATGGGTGATGATACATTTTAACCCTTCATTAATTATCTAAGTTATTCTTATACTGAATATCTGCTACTCCCCTTCCTCCTACCCTGCCTTGCTGATATAAAATGATAATTAACCCCTGCAATATATACGATATAGTCCTAGCATATTTTTGGGTGATTGTTATGCAATTGCAGACTTTGCTCCAGTTGAATTTGCCTTAAACCAAATTCAGTAAGAGTTATTTTGGCCTCCAGCTTCTTGGCCATCATCTTTCTCAATCTCTCTCTTTCTTTTTAAACCCTCACCAAAAAGAGGTCATTTTAGATAAGGACACATCTTAATGAAAAACCCAAATAAGGATAAGGCTAAAATTAAGGTGCTTTTCACCCCAGTAGGAAGATTCTGATGGAAATTCTCAGACCTTCCTTCTACATGATATAACAGTTAATGCTCTCACTTTAATTCTCATTTTTTGTAGACAGCTATTTTATTTTAATTTTTGGTCATTCAATTTTGTTCTTCAGAGTTTGAAAGCATTCTCTCCTTCTCCCCTGGTAAATGTACTCAGGAACTTCCATTTTATAAAAATTTTCCAATTCTCTAAAAACAGAGACCATTTCTGTTATTAGGGCTATTCTCTTACACATACAAATGACCGGGACACCACGTATGGTCACTGGAACGTACCATAAGATACCCAATATGACACCATATTTCCTACTAAGAAAGACATTATATCTAGTGTGTATACATGCAAGTGGATTCCTCATGAATGCCTTCAAAATTATCCAACAGCCATCAAGACTTTAGAGGGAAAAACAGAATGACAACAGTTCACTAACACTACTTATATGCTCTTCCCAATCTCACTGTACTCTCTTGTCTCCTTCATAGTCTTGTTCTTTGTTTTCGGGTTTCCTTTCTACCCAAGGTTCTGTTCTCATCTTTCTCTTCTCCTCTCTCTTCACTCTTGCCCTAGGAAAACTCATCTAGTCTTGCAACTTCCATGCTCACAGCTGCCAAATCTCCATTTCAAGCTCTGGTAGTCCCCCAGAGCTCTGGACAACCAGCTCCTTGCTGGACATGGTCTACCTGGATGTCCCTTAGTCACCTCAAACTCAAAATGACCCAAACGGAACTCAATATCCAGACTTACTGGGTTTCCCACCTCAGGTATGAATCTACTTGGCTATCCAGGTCAGCCTTGGCTTCTCTCTCACTCCCCTTCATATCCTAAACATATTTCCTCCTTTCCTTTCCCTGCCACTTCTCTTGGCTCAGGTGCTCATCGCTGCTCTCCTAGGTTAGGACAAAAGGCTTCAAAATGGTCTCCCACTGTCAAGATGCATCTGTTTTCCTCACTGGCCTTCATAAGGAGGTTGTTCAAATCTAACTACAGCCACGGCAAGACACAGATATAGCAACAACAAGAGTTTAGTTTTATCAGTGCTTTTCATAGTGAAAGTAATTAAGCCATTCTGCTTAAAATCTCTCAGATAAAGTCCAAAATCCTTAATAAATGTGGACCCTGCCTAGCTCTGAATCAGCCAATTTCAGAGCAAGCTTTTAAAAATAAAACTTCCAGAATGCATTTATGAGGAGAGGGAGAAAACAATCTCAAAATTTTGAGAACAAAATAAAAGGACAAAAAAGCTCAAATACACCATTTGCAAGACTTCCAGACTTGAGCATATGATTTAATGTAGGACTTCAACACCCTTCCTCAGCTCATTCCCCTTCTTAGTGGTAAGTCGTGTAGGTCTTTAAGATCCAATGCAGTTGTTAGCTCCTCTATGGAATGCTTTTATTACTATTACCTACTGGCTGACACTTCTAAGGGTCTCCATCTCACCCTCTGCCAAGTTCCCAATTCTGTGTGCTTTTGTGTCTCCCCATAGGAATCCTAAGAATCTGGAGACTCAGGACCCTGCCTTCTCTGTCTTTGTATCCCCAGTACTTCCGTCTTCAAAAAAATGCTTGTGGAATGCATGGTTCATTGTAAAGTGGTTCTTGTCTGATGGCACGAAGTTGCTGAAGTCACAACATTCAAAAATTCTTCATCTCCTTACACTGAAGTTTTGCACTGCAATCTATTCTTGCCAGTGGCTGCTAACCACTAAACATGCATCCCCACTGACAAAACAAAACACGACCACAGGAGCAGGCTCTGTGGAGACCGTGCCCACACATTTCAGTGGCTGTGCTAAAATAAGCATGTAAGTGTGTAGGACTCATCATCAGATTGTACCAGGAAACGCGCCCTCCCAGATTTAAAAATATACTTGTTTGGCTTGATTCGGGCTGCTCCTCATTCCAGGCCTGCCTGAGTCACTGGAGAAACATCCTATTAGGGTGCACCCCCACTGATTGGCTTCCTTTGTATGTTCTCGATGAGTTAGGAGACATGACTCACAGTTCACTGTTATGACAAAAAGAACTTGCTCTCCCTTCCTTTTCATTACTGATGTTTTGTGGGCTGCCTTGGCACCTCTTAGAAACATCTAAGAGAGCCAGGGGCAGCTTGGGAATTGGCATTATTTATTTTTAACAAGCGGCTCTGCTTGAAGTGCCTTTCATCAGAGCAGCAGATACTCTGACGACCTGGCATGTCTAAAGCTCCAACTACTCCCGAGAGGCCAGTAGCTGGCCAGCCTTGCTCTGCCCTGTCATCGATGGGGAGCAGGAACACTCAAAGGAGGTGCAGACACTGCACAACACCCTGCAGGTTTGGCTCCTGAAGCTGGTCTCCGAGAGCTGCTGTTGATAAACGGCTGGCTGGACATTCTTTCCTTGGTTATGATACTCGGATACTCAGCCAAGGACAGAGGCATTCTCCAGCATCATCAGTGGTCAAGTAGTGAACATGAAGCAAAGTGAGAGGACCGTCAGATGGGTGCCATCTTCTTCATGTCACCTAGGGCACTCCAGAGCTGCCGCTGGAAGAATTTTTAGGCTCCACAATGGTGATACACTATAGAGGTTAATTCTTTTGTTGTCATTCCAGAAAAAAATTTTGAGTGGCTGTTTGCAGAGGTGAATCAGGCACAGACTCTGCACAGAGGAGCAGCAGAATTAAGTACAGTGACTTAAATACCACCAAGGGAGAACATGCAAAGGGTTATGAAAAAATCCAGGGAAACGATGGGTTTATTTTCTTACAGAAATTGGCATTTGAATTGGACTTTAGGATGGGTAGAATCTAATTCATAGTTCTGAATGTGTTTTTCTTTCAGAACAATTTCCCAGTCAGGCTCATTTCAAATTCCACTTACATTCAGACTCCAAATTCCATAATCAACGTCTCTTGGAAGCCATTTAAATGCATGCATATAAGTCTGCCTGCAAAGATGCTTCTATGCACAGTTCTACCAGGAGTAGGTTTATGGTGGCCAATAAATGAAACAGAGCAGAGACTCACTAAGTCCAGATCACTCTGCTTTCCAGGGGATCCTGGTGCAGTGAATTCTGCCTCGGCTTTAATAGAAAGCGATAAAAATACTGCCACCCACTTACCTCAGAGGCACACTGCAAAGATGGATAATGTTCACATCATTTAGGATTTTTTAGGAGAAAAGTGCTCTTATGAAAATAGAGCTTTGTTATCATGAATGTTG